>NW_027468748.1:0-558569 GCF_046254945.1 Alosa pseudoharengus
AGATTTCTGACAAATTTCAAAATCTGTCAGATATTGTCCAAATAATTTTTTATTTCATTTCTAGACATGTGAAATGCATGAACTAGGGCAAGAAAGTGTGAAAAAATTGGTTTGATTTTTTTTTAGTACCTTGCAGTTTTTCTTAGTTTTCACATAAGGTCCGGGGTCAGGATAAAAAACAGATTTTTGACAAATTTCAAAATATGTCATATATTGTCCAAATTATTTTTTATTTCACGTCTAGACATGTGAAATGCATGAACTAGTGCAAAAAAGTGTAACAAAATTGATTTGATTTTTTTTTAGTACTTTTCAGTTTTTCTTAGTTTTCACATAAGGTCCGGGGTCAGGACAAAAGACAGATTTTTGACAAATTTCAAAATCTGTCAGATATTATCCAAATCATTTTTTATTTCATTTCTAGACATGTGAAATGCATGAACTAGTGCAAAAAAGTGTAACAAAATTGGTTTGATTTTTTTTAGTACTTTTCAGTTTTTCTTAGTTTTCACATAAGGTCCGGGGTCTGGACAAAAGAGAATTTTGACAAATTTCAAAATCTCTCAGATATTGTCCAAATCATTTTTTATTTCATTTCTAGACATGTGAAATGCATGAACTAGTGCAAAAAAGTGTGAAAAAATTGGTTTGATTTTTTTTTAGTACTTTTCAGTTTTTCTTAGTTTTCACATAAGGTCGGGGTCAGGACAAAAGACAGATTTTGACAAATTTCAAAATCTGTCAGATATTGTCCAAATCATTTTTTATTTCATTTCTAGACATGTGAAATGCATGAACTAGGGCAAGAAAGTGTGAAAAAATTGGTTTGATTTTTTTTTAGTACCTTGCAGTTTTTCTTAGTTTTCACATAAGGTCCGGGGTCAGGATAAAAAACAGATTTTTGACAAATTTCAAAATATGTCATATATTGTCCAAATTATTTTTTATTTCACGTCTAGACATGTGAAATGCATGAACTAGTGCAAAAAAGTGTAACAAAATTGATTTGATTTTTTTTTAGTACTTTTCAGTTTTTCTTAGTTTTCACATAAGGTCCGGGGTCAGGACAAAAGACAGATTTTTGACAAATTTCAAAATCTGTCAGATATTATCCAAATCATTTTTTATTTCATTTCTAGACATGTGAAATGCATGAACTAGTGCAAAAAAGTGTAACAAAATTGGTTTGATTTTTTTTAGTACTTTTCAGTTTTTCTTAGTTTTCACATAAGGTCCGGGGTCAGGACAAAAGACAGATTTTTTACAAATTTCAAAATATGTCAGATATTGTCCAAATCATTTTTTATTTCACTTCTAGACATATGAAATGCATGAACTAGGGCAAAAAAGTGTAAAAAAAATTGGTTTGATTTTTTTTAGTACCTTTCAGTTTTTCTTAGTTTTCACATAAGGTCCGGGGTCAGGACAAAAGACAGATTTTTGACAAATTTCAAAATCTGTCAGATATTGTCCAAATCATTTTTTATTTCATTTCTAGACATGTGAAATGCATGAACTAGTGCAAAAAAGTGTAACAAAATTGGTTTGATTTTTTTAGTACTTTTCAGTTTTTCTTAGTTTTCACATAAGGTCCGGGGTCAGGATAAAAGACAGATTTTTGACAAATTTCAAAATCTGTCAGATATTGTCCAAATCATTTTTTATTTCATTTCTAGACATGTGAAATGCATGAACTAGTGCAAAAAAGTGTAACAAAATTGGTTTGATTTTTTTAGTACTTTTCAGTTTTTCTTAGTTTTCACATAAGGTCCGGGGTCAGGATAAAAGACAGATTTTTGACAAATTTCAAAATCTCTCAGATATTGTCCAAATCATTTTTTATTTCATTTCTAGACATGTGAAATGCATGAACTAGTGCAAAAAAGTGTAACAAAATTGGTTTGATTTTTTTTAGTACTTTTCAGTTTTTCTTAGTTTTCACATAAGGTCCGGGGTCTGGACAAAAGAGAATATTGACAAATTTCAAAATCTCTCAGATATTGTCCAAATCATTTTTTATTTCATTTCTAGACATGTGAAATGCATGAACTAGTGCAAAAAAGTGTGAAAAAATTGGTTTGATTTTTTTTTAGTACTTTTCAGTTTTTCTTAGTTTTCACATAAGGTCCGGGGTCAGGACAAAAGACAGATTTCTGACAAATTTCAAAATCTGTCAGATATTGTCCAAATCATTTTTTATTTCATTTCTAGACATGTGAAATGCATGAACTAGGGCAAGAAAGTGTGAAAAAATTGGTTTGATTTTTTTTTAGTACCTTGCAGTTTTTCTTAGTTTTCACATAAGGTCCGGGGTCAGGATAAAAAACAGATTTTTGACAAATTTCAAAATATGTCAGATATTGTCCAAATTATTTTTTATTTCACGTCTAGACATGTGAAATGCATGAACTAGTGCAAAAAAGTGTAACAAAATTGATTTGATTTTTTTTTAGTACTTTTCAGTTTTTCTTAGTTTTCACATAAGGTCCGGGGTCAGGACAAAAGACAGATTTTTGACAAATTTCAAAATCTGTCAGATATTGTCCAAATTATTTTTTATTTCACTTCTAGACATGTGAAATGCATGAACTAGGGCAAAAAAAGTGAAAAAAAATTGGTCAGATTTTTTTTAGTACTTTTCAGTTTTTCTTAGTTTTCACATAAGGTCCGGGGTCAGGACAAAAGACAGATTTTTGACAAATTTCAAAATCTGTCAGATATTATCCAAATCATTTTTTATTTCATTTCTAGACATGTGAAATGCATGAACTAGTGCAAAAAAGTGTAACAAAATTGGTTTGATTTTTTTTAGTACTTTTCAGTTTTTCTTAGTTTTCACATAAGGTCCGGGGTCAGGACAAAAGACAGATTTTTTACAAATTTCAAAATATGTCAGATATTGTCCAAATCATTTTTTATTTCACTTCTAGACATGTGAAATGCATGAACTAGGGCAAAAAAGTGTAAAAAAAATTGGTTTGATTTTTTTTAGTACCTTTCAGTTTTTCTTAGTTTTCACATAAGGTCCGGGGTCAGGACAAAAGACAGATTTTTGACAAATTTCAAAATCTGTCAGATATTGTCCAAATCATTTTTTATTTCATTTCTAGACATGTGAAATGCATGAACTAGTGCAAAAAAGTGTAACAAAATTGGTTTGATTTTTTTTGTACTTTTCAGTTTTTCTTAGTTTTCACATAAGGTCCGGGGTCAGGATAAAAGACAGATTTTTGACAAATTTCAAAATCTGTCAGATATTGTCCAAATCATTTTTTATTTCATTTCTAGACATGTGAAATGCATGAACTAGTGCAAAAAAGTGTAACAAAATTGGTTTGATTTTTTTTAGTACTTTTCAGTTTTTCTTAGTTTTCACATAAGGTCCGGGGTCTGGACAAAAGAGAATTTTGACAAATTTCAAAATCTCTCAGATATTGTCCAAATCATTTTTTATTTCATTTCTAGACATGTGAAATGCATGAACTAGTGCAAAAAAGTGTGAAAAAATTGGTTTGATTTTTTTTTAGTACTTTTCAGTTTTTCTTAGTTTTCACATAAGGTCCGGGGTCAGGACAAAAGACAGATTTTTGACAAATTTCAAAATCTGTCAGATATTGTCCAAATCATTTTTTATTTCATTTCTAGACATGTGAAATGCATGAACTAGGGCAAAAAAAGTGAATAAAAATTGGTCTGATTTTTTGTAGTACTTTTCAGTTTTTCTTAGTTTTCACATAAGGTCCGGGGTCAGGACAAAAGACAGATTTCTGACAAATTTCAAAATCTGTCAGATATTGTCCAAATCATTTTTTATTTCATTTCTAGACATGTGAAATGCATGAACTAGGGCAAGAAAGTGTGAAAAAATTGGTTTGATTTTTTTTTAGTACCTTGCAGTTTTTCTTAGTTTTCACATAAGGTCCGGGGTCAGGATAAAAAACAGATTTTTGACAAATTTCAAAATATGTCATATATTGTCCAAATTATTTTTTATTTCACGTCTAGACATGTGAAATGCATGAACTAGTGCAAAAAAGTGTAACAAAATTGATTTGATTTTTTTTTAGTACTTTTCAGTTTTTCTTAGTTTTCACATAAGGTCCGGGGTCAGGACAAAAGACAGATTTTTGACAAATTTCAAAATCTGTCAGATATTATCCAAATCATTTTTTATTTCATTTCTAGACATGTGAAATGCATGAACTAGTGCAAAAAAGTGTAACAAAATTGGTTTGATTTTTTTTAGTACTTTTCAGTTTTTCTTAGTTTTCACATAAGGTCCGGGGTCTGGACAAAAGAGAATTTTGACAAATTTCAAAATCTCTCAGATATTGTCCAAATCATTTTTTATTTCATTTCTAGACATGTGAAATGCATGAACTAGTGCAAAAAAGTGTGAAAAAATTGGTTTGATTTTTTTTTAGTACTTTTCAGTTTTTCTTAGTTTTCACATAAGGTCCGGGGTCAGGACAAAAGACAGATTTTTGACAAATTTCAAAATCTGTCAGATATTGTCCAAATCATTTTTTATTTCATTTCTAGACATGTGAAATGCATGAACTAGGGCAAGAAAGTGTGAAAAAATTGGTTTGATTTTTTTTTAGTACCTTGCAGTTTTTCTTAGTTTTCACATAAGGTCCGGGGTCAGGATAAAAAACAGATTTTTGACAAATTTCAAAATATGTCATATATTGTCCAAATTATTTTTTATTTCACGTCTAGACATGTGAAATGCATGAACTAGTGCAAAAAAGTGTAACAAAATTGATTTGATTTTTTTTTAGTACTTTTCAGTTTTTCTTAGTTTTCACATAAGGTCCGGGGTCAGGACAAAAGACAGATTTTTGACAAATTTCAAAATCTGTCAGATATTATCCAAATCATTTTTTATTTCATTTCTAGACATGTGAAATGCATGAACTAGTGCAAAAAAGTGTAACAAAATTGGTTTGATTTTTTTTAGTACTTTTCAGTTTTTCTTAGTTTTCACATAAGGTCCGGGGTCAGGACAAAAGACAGATTTTTTACAAATTTCAAAATATGTCAGATATTGTCCAAATCATTTTTTATTTCACTTCTAGACATATGAAATGCATGAACTAGGGCAAAAAAGTGTAAAAAAAATTGGTTTGATTTTTTTTAGTACCTTTCAGTTTTTCTTAGTTTTCACATAAGGTCCGGGGTCAGGACAAAAGACAGATTTTTGACAAATTTCAAAATCTGTCAGATATTGTCCAAATCATTTTTTATTTCATTTCTAGACATGTGAAATGCATGAACTAGTGCAAAAAAGTGTAACAAAATTGGTTTGATTTTTTTAGTACTTTTCAGTTTTTCTTAGTTTTCACATAAGGTCCGGGGTCAGGATAAAAGACAGATTTTTGACAAATTTCAAAATCTGTCAGATATTGTCCAAATCATTTTTTATTTCATTTCTAGACATGTGAAATGCATGAACTAGTGCAAAAAAGTGTAACAAAATTGGTTTGATTTTTTTAGTACTTTTCAGTTTTTCTTAGTTTTCACATAAGGTCCGGGGTCAGGATAAAAGACAGATTTTTGACAAATTTCAAAATCTCTCAGATATTGTCCAAATCATTTTTTATTTCATTTCTAGACATGTGAAATGCATGAACTAGTGCAAAAAAGTGTAACAAAATTGGTTTGATTTTTTTTAGTACTTTTCAGTTTTTCTTAGTTTTCACATAAGGTCCGGGGTCTGGACAAAAGAGAATATTGACAAATTTCAAAATCTCTCAGATATTGTCCAAATCATTTTTTATTTCATTTCTAGACATGTGAAATGCATGAACTAGTGCAAAAAAGTGTGAAAAAATTGGTTTGATTTTTTTTTAGTACTTTTCAGTTTTTCTTAGTTTTCACATAAGGTCCGGGGTCAGGACAAAAGACAGATTTCTGACAAATTTCAAAATCTGTCAGATATTGTCCAAATCATTTTTTATTTCATTTCTAGACATGTGAAATGCATGAACTAGGGCAAGAAAGTGTGAAAAAATTGGTTTGATTTTTTTTTAGTACCTTGCAGTTTTTCTTAGTTTTCACATAAGGTCCGGGGTCAGGATAAAAAACAGATTTTTGACAAATTTCAAAATATGTCAGATATTGTCCAAATTATTTTTTATTTCACGTCTAGACATGTGAAATGCATGAACTAGTGCAAAAAAGTGTAACAAAATTGATTTGATTTTTTTTTAGTACTTTTCAGTTTTTCTTAGTTTTCACATAAGGTCCGGGGTCAGGACAAAAGACAGATTTTTGACAAATTTCAAAATCTGTCAGATATTGTCCAAATTATTTTTTATTTCACTTCTAGACATGTGAAATGCATGAACTAGGGCAAAAAAAGTGAAAAAAAATTGGTCTGATTTTTTTTAGTACTTTTCAGTTTTTCTTAGTTTTCACATAAGGTCCGGGGTCAGGACAAAAGACAGATTTTTGACAAATTTCAAAATCTGTCAGATATTATCCAAATCATTTTTTATTTCATTTCTAGACATGTGAAATGCATGAACTAGTGCAAAAAAGTGTAACAAAATTGGTTTGATTTTTTTTAGTACTTTTCAGTTTTTCTTAGTTTTCACATAAGGTCCGGGGTCAGGACAAAAGACAGATTTTTTACAAATTTCAAAATCTGTCAGATATTGTCCAAATTATTTTTTATTTCACTTCTAGACATGTGAAATGCATGAACTAGGGCAAAAAAAGTGAAAAAAAATTGGTCTGATTTTTTTTAGTACTTTTCAGTTTTTCTTAGTTTTCACATAAGGTCCGGGGTCAGGACAAAAGACAGATTTTTGACAAATTTCAAAATCTGTCAGATATTATCCAAATCATTTTTTATTTCATTTCTAGACATGTGAAATGCATGAACTAGTGCAAAAAAGTGTAACAAAATTGGTTTGATTTTTTTTAGTACTTTTCAGTTTTTCTTAGTTTTCACATAAGGTCCGGGGTCAGGACAAAAGACAGATTTTTTACAAATTTCAAAATATGTCAGATATTGTCCAAATCATTTTTTATTTCACTTCTAGACATGTGAAATGCATGAACTAGGGCAAAAAAGTGTAAAAAAAATTGGTTTGATTTTTTTTAGTACCTTTCAGTTTTTCTTAGTTTTCACATAAGGTCCGGGGTCAGGACAAAAGACAGATTTTTGACAAATTTCAAAATCTGTCAGATATTGTCCAAATCATTTTTTATTTCATTTCTAGACATGTGAAATGCATGAACTAGTGCAAAAAAGTGTAACAAAATTGGTTTGATTTTTTTAGTACTTTTCAGTTTTTCTTAGTTTTCACATAAGGTCCGGGGTCAGGATAAAAGACAGATTTTTGACAAATTTCAAAATCTCTCAGATATTGTCCAAATTATTTTTTATTTCATTTCTAGACATGTGAAATGCATGAACTAGTGCAAAAAAGTGTAACAAAATTGGTTTGATTTTTTTTAGTACTTTTCAGTTTTTCTTAGTTTTCACATAAGGTCCGGGGTCAGGACAAAAGAGAATTTTGACAAATTTCAAAATATGTCAGATATTGTCCAAATCATTTTTTATTTCACTTCTAGACATGTGAAATGCATGAACTAGGGCAAAAAAGTGTAAAAAAATTGGTTTGATTTTTTTTAGTACCTTTCAGTTTTTCTTAGTTTTCACATAAGGTCCGGGGTCAGGATAAAAGACAGATTTTTGACAAATTTCAAAATCTCTCAGATATTGTCCAAATCATTTTTTATTTCATTTCTAGACATGTGAAATGCATGAACTAGTGCAAAAAAGTGTAACAAAATTGGTTTGATTTTTTTTAGTACTTTTCAGTTTTTCTTAGTTTTCACATAAGGTCCGGGGTCAGGATAAAAGACAGATTTTTGACAAATTTCAAAATCTGTCAGATATTGTCCAAATCATTTTTTATTTCATTTCTAGACATGTGAAATGCATGAACTAGTGCAAAAAAGTGTGAAAAAATTGGTTTGATTTTTTTTTAGTACTTTTCAGTTTTTCTTAGTTTTCACATAAGGTCCGGGGTCAGGACAAAAGACAGATTTTTTACAAATTTCAAAATCTCTCAGATATTGTCCAAATTATTTTTTATTTCACTTCTAGACATGTGAAATGCATGAACTAGGGCAAAAAAGTGTAAAAAAATTGGTTTGATTTTTTTTAGTACCTTTCAGTTTTTCATAGTTTTCACATAAGGTCCGGGGTCAGGACAAAAGACAGATTTTTGACAAATTTCAAAATCTGTCAGATATTGTCCAAATCATTTTTTATTTCATTTCTAGACATGTGAAATGCATGAACTAGGGCAAAAAAAGTGAAAAAAAATTGGTCTGATTTTTTTTAGTACTTTTCAGTTTTTCTTAGTTTTCACATAAGGTCCGGGGTCAGGACAAAAGACAGATTTTTGACAAATTTCAAAATCTGTCAGATATTGTCCAAATCATTTTTTATTTAATTTCTAGACATGTGAAATGCATGAACTAGTGCAAAAAAGTGTAACAAAATTGGTTTGATTTTTTTTAGTACTTTTCAGTTTTTCTTAGTTTTCACATAAGGTCCGGGGTCAGGATAAAAGACAGATTTTTGACAAATTTCAAAATCTCTCAGATATTGTCCAAATCATTTTTTATTTCACTTCTAGACATGTGAAATGCATGAACTAGGGCAAAAAAGTGTAAAAAAATTGGTTTGATTTTTTTTAGTACCTTTCAGTTTTTCATAGTTTTCACATAAGGTCCGGGGTCAGGACAAAAGACAGATTTTTGACAAATTTCAAAATCTGTCAGATATTGTCCAAATCATTTTTTATTTCACTTCTAGACATGTGAAATGCATGAACTAGGGCAAAAAAGTGTAAAAAAATTGGTTTGATTTTTTTTTAGTACTTTTCAGTTTTTCTTAGTTTTCACATAAGGTCCGGGGTCAGGACAAAAGACAGATTTTTGACAAATTTCAAAATCTGTCAGATATTGTCCAAATTATTTTTTATTTCACTTCTAGACATGTGAAATGCATGAACTAGGGCAAAAAAAGAGAAAAAAAATTGGTCTGATTTTTTTTAGTACTTTTCAGTTTTTCTTAGTTTTCACATAAGGTCCGGGGTCAGGACAAAAGACAGATTTTTGACAAATTTCAAAATATGTCAGATATTGTCCAAATTATTTTTTATTTCACGTCTAGACATGTGAAATGCATGAACTAGTGCAAAAAAGTGTAACAAAATTGATTTGATTTTTTTTTAGTACTTTTCAGTTTTTTTTAGTTTTCACATAAGGTCCGGGGTCAGGACAAAAGACAGATTTTTGACAAATTTCAAAATCTGTCAGATATTGTCCAAATCATTTTTTATTTCATTTCTAGACATGTGAAATGCATGAACTAGTGAAAAAAGTGTAACAAAATTGGTTTGATTTTTTTTAGTACTTTTCAGTTTTTCTTAGTTTTCACATAAGGTCCGGGGTCAGGATAAAAGACAGATTTTTGACAAATTTCAAAATCTCTCAGATATTGTCCAAATCATTTTTTATTTCATTTCTAGACATGTGAAATGCATGAACTAGTGCAAAAAAGTGTAACAAAATTGGTTTGATTTTTTTTAGTACTTTTCAGTTTTTCTTAGTTTTCACATAAGGTCCGGGGTCAGGACAAAAGACAGATTTTTGACAAATTTCAAAATATGTCAGATATTGTCCAAATTATTTTTTATTTCACGTCTAGACATGTGAAATGCATGAACTAGTGCAAAAAAGTGTAACAAAATTGGTTTGATTTTTTTTTAGTACTTTTCAGTTTTTCTTAGTTTTCACATAAGGTCCGGGGTCAGGACAAAAGACAGATTTTTGACAAATTTCAAAATCTGTCAGATATTGTCCAAATCATTTTTTATTTAATTTCTAGACATGTGAAATGCATGAACTAGGGCAAGAAAGTGAAAAAAAATTGGTCTGATTTTTTTTAGTACTTTTCAGTTTTTCTTAGTTTTCACATAAGGTCCGGGGTCAGGACAAAAGACAGATTTTTGACAAATTTCAAAATCTGTCAGATATTGTCCAAATCATTTTTTATTTAATTTCTAGACATGTGAAATGCATGAACTAGGGCAAGAAAGTGAAAAAAAATTGGTCTGATTTTTTTTAGTACTTTTCAGTTTTTCTTAGTTTTCACATAAGGTCCGGGGTCAGGACAAAAGACAGATTTTTGACAAATTTCAAAATATGTCAGATATTGTCCAAATTATTTTTTATTTCACGTCTAGACATGTGAAATGCATGAACTAGTGCAAAAAAGTGTAACAAAATTGGTTTGATTTTTTTTTAGTACTTTTCAGTTTTTCTTAGTTTTCACATAAGGTCCGGGGTCAGGACAAAAGACAGATTTTTGACAAATTTCAAAATCTGTCAGATATTGTCCAAATCATTTTTTATTTCATTTCTAGACATGTGAAATGCATGAACAAGTGCAAAAAAGTGTAACAAAATTGGTTTGATTTTTTTTAGTACTTTTCAGTTTTTCTTAGTTTTCACATAAGGTCCGGGGTCAGGACAAAAGACAGAATTTTGACAAATTTCAAAATATGTCAGATATTGTCCAAATCATTTTTTATTTCACTTATAGACATGTGAAATGCATGAACTAGGGCAAAAAAGTGTGAAATAATTGGTTTGATTTTTTTTTAGTACCTTGCAGTTTTTCTTAGTTTTCACATAAGGTCTGGGGTCAGGACAAAAGACAGATTTTTGACAAATTTCAAAATATGTCAGATATTGTCCAAATCATTTTTTATTTCACTTATAGACATGTGAAATGCATGAACTAGGGCAAAAAAGTGTAAAAAAATTGGTTTGATTTTTTTTTAGTACCTTGCAGTTTTTCTTAGTTTTCACATAAGGTCCGGGGTCAGGACAAAAGACAGATTTTTGACAAATTTCAAAATATGACAGATATTGTCCAAATCATTTTTTATTTCACTTCTAGACATGTGAAATGCATGAACTAGGGCAAAAAAGTGTAAAAAAATTGGTTTGATTTTTTTTAGTACCTTGCAGTTTTTCTTAGTTTTCACATAAGGTCCGGGGTCAGGACAAAAGACAGATTTTTGACAAATTTCAAAATATGTCAGATATTGTCCAAAGAATTTTTTATTTCACGTCTAGACATGTGAAATGCATGAACTAGTGCAAAAAAGTGTAACACAATTGGTTTGATTTTTTTTAGTACTTTTCAGTTTTTCTTAGTTCTCACATAAGGTCTGGGGTCAGGACAAAAGACAGATTTTTGACAAATTTCAAAATATGTCAGATATTGTCCAAATCATTTTTTATTTCACTTATAGACATGTGAAATGCATGAAATAGGGCAAAAAAGTGTAAAAAAATTGGTTTGATTTTTTTTAGTACCTTTCAGTTTTTTTTAGTTTTCACATAAGGTCCGGGGTCAGGACAAAAGACAGATTTTTGACAAATTTCAAAATCTGTCAGATATTGTCCAAATCATTTTTTATTTCATTTCTAGACATGTGAAATGCATGAACTAGGGCAAAAAAAGTGAAAAAAAATTGGTCTGATTTTTTTTAGTACTTTTCAGTTTTTCTTAGTTTTCACATAAGGTCCGGGGTCAGGATAAAAGACAGATTTTTGACAAATTTCAAAATCTCTCAGATATTGTCCAAATTATTTTTTATTTCACTTATAGACATGTGAAATGCATGAACTAGGGCAAAAAAGTGTGAAAAAATTGGTTTGATTTTTTTTAGTACCTTGCAGTTTTTCTTAGTTTTCACATAAGGTCCGGGGTCAGGACAAAAGACAGATTTTTGACAAATTTCAAAATATGACAGATATTGTCCAAATCATTTTTTATTTCACTTATAGACATGTGAAATGCATGAACTAGGGCAAAAAAGTGTAAAAAAATTGGTTTGATTTTTTTTAGTACCTTGCAGTTTTTCTTAGTTTTCACATAAGGTCCGGGGTCAGGACAAAAGACAGATTTTTGACAAATTTCAAAATATGTCAGATATTGTCCAAATAATTTTTTATTTCACGTCTAGACATGTGAAATGCATGAACTAGTGCAAAAAAGTGTAACAAAATTGGTTTGATTTTTTTTAGTACTTTTCAGTTTTTCTTAGTTTTCACATAAGGTCCGGGGTCAGGACAAAAGACAGAATTTTGACAAATTTCAAAATATGTCAGATATTGTCCAAATCATTTTTTATTTCACTTATAGACATGTGAAATGCATGAACTAGGGCAAAAAAGTGTAAAAAAATTGGTTTGATTTTTTTTAGTACCTTTCAGTTTTTTTTAGTTTTCACATAAGGTCCGGGGTCAGGACAAAAGACAGATTTTTGACAAATTTCAAAATATGTCAGATATTGTCCAAATTATTTTTTATTTCACGTCTAGACATGTGAAATGCATGAACTAGTGCAAAAAAGTGTAACAAAATTGATTTGATTTTTTTCTTTGATTTTTTTTTAGTACTTTTCAGTTTTTCTTAGTTTTCACATAAGGTCCGGGGTCAGGACAAAAGACAGAATTTTTACAAATTTCAAAATATGTCAGATATTGTCCAAATCATTTTTTATTTCACTTCTAGACATGTGAAATGCATGAACTAGGGCAAAAAAGTGTAAAAAAATTGGTTTGATTTTTTTTTAGTACCTTGCAGTTTTTCTTAGTTTTCACATAAGGTCCGGGGTCAGGACAAAAGACAGATTTTTGACAAATTTCAAAATCTGTCAGATATTGTCCAAATCATTTTTTTATTTCACTTATAGACATGTGAAATGCATGAACTAGGGCAAAAAAGTGTAAAAAAATTGGTTTGATTTTTTTTAGTACTTTTCAGTTTTTCTTAGTTTTCACATAAGGTCCGGGGTCAGGACAAAAGACAGAATTTTGACAAATTTCAAAATATGTCAGATATTGTCCAAATCATTTTTTATTTCACGTCTAGACATGTGAAATGCATGAACTAGTGCAAAAAAGTGTAACACAATTGGTTTGATTTTTTTTAGTACTTTTCAGTTTTTCTTAGTTCTCACATAAGGTCTGGGGTCAGGACAAAAGACAGATTTTTGACAAATTTCAAAATATGTCAGATATTGTCCAAATCATTTTTTATTTCACTTATAGACATGTGAAATGCATGAAATAGGGCAAAAAAGTGTAAAAAAATTGGTTTGATTTTTTTTAGTACCTTTCAGTTTTTTTTAGTTTTCACATAAGGTCCGGGGTCAGGACAAAAGACAGATTTTTGACAAATTTCAAAATCTGTCAGATATTGTCCAAATCATTTTTTATTTCATTTCTAGACATGTGAAATGCATGAACTAGGGCAAAAAAAGTTAAAAAAAATTGGTCTGATTTTTTTTAGTACTTTTCAGTTTTTCTTAGTTTTCACATAAGGTCCGGGGTCAGGATAAAAGACAGATTTTTGACAAATTTCAAAATCTCTCAGATATTGTCCAAATTATTTTTTATTTCACTTCTAGACATGTGAAATGCATGAACTAGTGCAAAAAAGTGTAACAAAATTGATTTGATTTTTTTTTAGTACTTTTCAGTTTTTCTTAGTTTTCACATAAGGTCCGGGGTCAGGACAAAAGACAGATTTTTGACAAATTTCAAAATATGTCAGATATTGTCCAAATTATTTTTTATTTCACGTCTAGACATGTGAAATGCATGAACTAGTGCAAAAAAGTGTAACAAAATTGATTTGATTTTTTTTTAGTACTTTTCAGTTTTTCTTAGTTTTCACATAAGGTCCGGGGTCAGGACAAAAGACAGATTTTTGACAAATTTCAAAATATGTCAGATATTGTCCAAATTATTTTTTATTTCACGTCTAGACATGTGAAATGCATGAACTAGTGCAAAAAAGTGTAACAAAATTGGTTTGATTTTTTTTTAGTACTTTTCAGTTTTTCTTAGTTTTCACATAAGGTCCGGGGTCAGGACAAAAGACAGATTTTTGACAAATTTCAAAATATGTCAGATATTGTCCAAATCATTTTTTATTTAATTTCTAGACATGTGAAATGCATGAACTAGGGCAAGAAAGTGTGAAAAAATTGGTTTGATTTTTTTTTAGTACCTTGCAGTTTTTCTTAGTTTTCACATAAGGTCCGGGGTCAGGATAAAAGACAGATTTTTGACAAATTTCAAAATATGTCAGATATTGTCCAAATTATTTTTTATTTCACGTCTAGACATGTGAAATGCATGAACTAGTGCAAAAAAGTGTAACAAAATTGGTTTGATTTTTTTTAGTACTTTTCAGTTTTTCTTAGTTTTCACATAAGGTCCGGGGTCAGGATAAAAGACAGATTTTTGACAAATTTCAAAATCTCTCAGATATTGTCCAAATTATTTTTTATTTCACTTCTAGACATGTGAAATGCATGAACTAGTGCAAAAAAGTGTAACAAAATTGGTTTGATTTTTTTTAGTACTTTTCAGTTTTTCTTAGTTTTCACATAAGGTCCGGGGTCAGGACAAAAGACAGATTTTTGACAAATTTCAAAATATGTCAGATATTGTCCAAATTATTTTTTATTTCACGTCTAGACATGTGAAATGCATGAACTAGTGCAAAAAAGTGTAACAAAATTGGTTTGATTTTTTTTTAGTACTTTTCAGTTTTTCTTAGTTTTCACATAAGGTCCGGGGTCAGGACAAAAGACAGATTTTTTACAAATTTCCAAATATGTCAGATATTGTCCAAATCATTTTTTATTTCACTTCTAAACATGTGAAATGCATGAACTAGGGCAAAAAAGTGTAAAAAAATTGGTTTGATTTTTTTTAGTTCCTTGCAGTTTTTCTTAGTTTTCACATAAGGTCCGGGGTCAGGACAAAAGACAGAATTTTGACAAATTTCAAAATATGTCAGATATTGTCCAAATCATTTTTTATTTCACTTATAGACATGTGAAATGCATGAACTAGGGCAAAAAAGTGTAAAAAAATTGGTTTGATTTTTTTTAGTACCTTTCAGTTTTTTTTAGTTTTCACATAAGGTCCGGGGTCAGGACAAAAGACAGATTTTTTACAAATTTCAAAATATGTCAGATATTGTCCAAATCATTTTTTATTTCACTTCTAGACATGTGAAATGCATGAACCAGGGCAAAAAAGTGTAAAAATATTGGTTTGATTTTTTTTAGTACCTTTCAGTTTTTCTTAGTTTTCACATAAGGTCCGGGGTCAGGACAAAAAACAGATTTCTGACAAATTTCAAAATCTGTCAGATATTGTCCAAATCATTTTTTATTTAATTTCTAGACATGTGAAATGCATGAACTAGGGCAAGAAAGTGTGAAAAAATTGGTTTGATTTTTTTTTAGTACCTTGCAGTTTTTCTTAGTTTTCACATAAGGTCCGGGGTCAGGATAAAAGACAGATTTTTGACAAATTTCAAAATATGTCAGATATTGTCCAAATTATTTTTTATTTCACTTCTAAACATGTGAAATGCATGAACTAGGGCAAAAAAGTGTAAAAAAATTGGTTTGATTTTTTTTAGTTCCTTGCAGTTTTTCTTAGTTTTCACATAAGGTCCGGGGTCAGGACAAAAGACAGAATTTTGACAAATTTCAAAATATGTCAGATATTGTCCAAATCATTTTTTATTTCACTTATAGACATGTGAAATGCATGAACTAGGGCAAAAAAGTGTAAAAAAATTGGTTTGATTTTTTTTAGTACCTTTCAGTTTTTTTTAGTTTTCACATAAGGTCCGGGGTCAGGACAAAAGACAGATTTTTTACAAATTTCAAAATATGTCAGATATTGTCCAAATCATTTTTTATTTCACTTCTAGACATGTGAAATGCATGAACCAGGGCAAAAAAGTGTAAAAATATTGGTTTGATTTTTTTTAGTACCTTTCAGTTTTTCTTAGTTTTCACATAATGTCCTGGGTCAGGACAAAAGACAGATTTTTGACAAATTTCAAAATCTGTCAGATATTGTCCAAATCATTTTTTATTTCATTTCTAGACATGTGAAATGCATGAACTAGGGCAAAAAAAGTGAATAAAAATTGGTCTGATTTTTTTTAGTACTTTTCAGTTTTTCTTAGTTTTCACATAAGGTCCGGGGTCAGGACAAAAAACAGATTTCTGACAAATTTCAAAATCTGTCAGATATTGTCCAAATCATTTTTTATTTAATTTCTAGACATGTGAAATGCATGAACTAGGGCAAGAAAGTGTGAAAAAATTGGTTTGATTTTTTTTTAGTACCTTGCAGTTTTTCTTAGTTTTCACATAAGGTCCGGGGTCAGGATAAAAGACAGATTTTTGACAAATTTCAAAATATGTCAGATATTGTCCAAATTATTTTTTATTTCACGTCTAGACATGTGAAATGCATGAACTAGTGCAAAAAAGTGTAACAAAATTGGTTTGATTTTTTTTTAGTACTTTTCAGTTTTTCTTAGTTTTCACATAAGGTCCGGGGTCAGGACAAAAGACAGATTTCTGACAAATTTCAAAATCTGTCAGATATTGTCCAAATAATTTTTTATTTCATTTCTAGACATGTGAAATGCATGAACTAGTGCAAAAAAGTGTAACAAAATTGGTTTGATTTTTTTTAGTACTTTTCAGTTTTTCTTAGTTTTCACATAAGGTCCGGGGTCAGGACAAAAGACAGATTTTTGACAAATTTCAAAATATGTCAGATATTGTCCAAATTATTTTTTATTTCACTTCTAGACATGTGAAATGCATGAACTAGGGCAAAAAAAGTGAAAAAAAATTGGTCTGATTTTTTTTAGTACTTTTCAGTTTTTCTTAGTTTTCACATAAGGTCCGGGGTCAGGACAAAAGACAGAATTTTGACAAATTTCAAAATATGTCAGATATTGTCCAAATCATTTTTTATTTCACTTATAGACATGTGAAATGCATGAACTAGGGCAAAAAAGTGTAAAAAAATTGGTTTGATTTTTTTTAGTACCTTTCAGTTTTTTTTAGTTTTCACATAAGGTCCGGGGTCAGGACAAAAGACAGATTTTTTACAAATTTCAAAATATGTCAGATATTGTCCAAATCATTTTTTATTTCACTTCTAGACATGTGAAATGCATGAACCAGGGCAAAAAAGTGTAAAAATATTGGTTTGATTTTTTTTAGTACCTTTCAGTTTTTCTTAGTTTTCACATAAGGTCCGGGGTCAGGACAAAAGACAGATTTTTGACAAATTTCAAAATCTGTCAGATATTGTCCAAATCATTTTTTATTTCATTTCTAGACATGTGAAATGCATGAACTAGGGCAAAAAAAGTGAATAAAAATTGGTCTGATTTTTTTTAGTACTTTTCAGTTTTTCTTAGTTTTCACATAAGGTCCGGGGTCAGGATGAAAGACAGATTTTTGACAAATTTCAAAATCTCTCAGATATTGTCCAAATTATTTTTTATTTCACTTCTAGACATGTGAAATGCATGAACTAGGGCAAAAAAGTGTAACAAAATTGATTTGATTTTTTTTTAGTACTTTTCAGTTTTTCTTAGTTTTCACATAAGGTCCGGGGTCAGGACAAAAGACAGATTTTTGACAAATTTCAAAATATGTCAGATATTGTCCAAATTATTTTTTATTTCACGTCTAGACATGTGAAATGCATGAACTAGTGCAAAAAAGTGTAACAAAATTGGTTTGATTTTTTTTTAGTACTTTTCAGTTTTTCTTAGTTTTCACATAAGGTCCGGGGTCAGGACAAAAGACAGATTTTTGACAAATTTCAAAATATGTCTGATATTGTCCAAATTATTTTTTATTTCACTTCTAGACATGTGAAATGCATGAACTAGGGCAAAAAAAGTGAAAAAAAATTGGTCTGATTTTTTTTAGTACTTTTCAGTTTTTCTTAGTTTTCACATAAGGTCCGGGGTCAGGACAAAAGACAGATTTTTTACAAATTTCAAAATCTGTCAGATATTGTCCAAATCATTTTTTATTTAATTTCTAGACATGTGAAATGCATGAACTAGGGCAAGAAAGTGTGAAAAAATTGGTTTGATTTTTTTTTAGTACCTTGCAGTTTTTCTTAGTTTTCACATAAGGTCCGGGGTCAGGATAAAAGACAGATTTTTGACAAATTTCAAAATATGTCAGATATTGTCCAAATTATTTTTTATTTCACGTCTAGACATGTGAAATGCATGAACTAGTGCAAAAAAGTGTTACAAAATTGATTTGATTTTTTTTTAGTACTTTTCAGTTTTTCTTAGTTTTCACATAAGGTCCGGGGTCAGGACAAAAGACAGATTTTTGACAAATTTCAAAATCTGTCAGATATTGTCCAAATCATTTTTTATTTCATTTCTAGACATGTGAAATGCATGAACTAGTGCAAAAAAGTGTAACAAAATTGGTTTGATTTTTTTTAGTACTTTTCAGTTTTTCTTAGTTTTCACATAAGGTCCGGGGTCAGGATGAAAGACAGATTTTTGACAAATTTCAAAATCTCTCAGATATTGTCCAAATTATTTTTTATTTCACTTCTAGACATGTGAAATGCATGAACTAGTGCAAAAAAGTGTAACAAAATTGATTTGATTTTTTTTTAGTACTTTTCAGTTTTTCTTAGTTTTCACATAAGGTCCGGGGTCAGGACAAAAGACAGATTTTTGACAAATTTCAAAATATGTCAGATATTGTCCAAATTATTTTTTATTTCACATCTAGACATGTGAAATGCATGAACTAGTGCAAAAAAGTGTAACAAAATTGGTTTGATTTTTTTTTAGTACTTTTCAGTTTTTCTTAGTTTTCACATAAGGTCCGGGGTCAGGACAAAAGACAGATTTTTGACAAATTTCAAAATATGTCAGATATTGTCCAAATCATTTTTTATTTAATTTCTAGACATGTGAAATGCATGAACTAGGGCAAGAAAGTGTGAAAAAATTGGTTTGATTTTTTTTTAGTACCTTGCAGTTTTTCTTAGTTTTCACATAAGGTCCGGGGTCAGGATAAAAGACAGATTTTTGACAAATTTCAAAATATGTCAGATATTGTCCAAATTATTTTTTATTTCACGTCTAGACATGTGAAATGCATGAACTAGTGCAAAAAAGTGTAACAAAATTGGTTTGATTTTTTTTTAGTACTTTTCAGTTTTTCTTAGTTTTCACATAAGGTCCGGGGTCAGGACAAAAGACAGATTTCTGACAAATTTCAAAATCTGTCAGATATTGTCCAAATAATTTTTTATTTCATTTCTAGACATGTGAAATGCATGAACTAGTGCAAAAAAGTGTAACAAAATTGGTTTGATTTTTTTTAGTACTTTTCAGTTTTTCTTAGTTTTCACATAAGGTCCGGGGTCAGGACAAAAGACAGATTTTTGACAAATTTCAAAATATGTCAGATATTGTCCAAATTATTTTTTATTTCACTTCTAGACATGTGAAATGCATGAACTAGGGCAAAAAAAGTGAAAAAAAATTGGTCTGATTTTTTTTAGTACTTTTCAGTTTTTCTTAGTTTTCACATAAGGTCCGGGGTCAGGACAAAAGACAGAATTTTGACAAATTTCAAAATATGTCAGATATTGTCCAAATCATTTTTTATTTCACTTATAGACATGTGAAATGCATGAACTAGGGCAAAAAAGTGTAAAAAAATTGGTTTGATTTTTTTTAGTACCTTTCAGTTTTTTTTAGTTTTCACATAAGGTCCGGGGTCAGGACAAAAGACAGATTTTTTACAAATTTCAAAATATGTCAGATATTGTCCAAATCATTTTTTATTTCACTTCTAGACATGTGAAATGCATGAACCAGGGCAAAAAAGTGTAAAAATATTGGTTTGATTTTTTTTAGTACCTTTCAGTTTTTCTTAGTTTTCACATAAGGTCCGGGGTCAGGACAAAAGACAGATTTTTGACAAATTTCAAAATCTGTCAGATATTGTCCAAATCATTTTTTATTTCATTTCTAGACATGTGAAATGCATGAACTAGGGCAAAAAAAGTGAATAAAAATTGGTCTGATTTTTTTTAGTACTTTTCAGTTTTTCTTAGTTTTCACATAAGGTCCGGGGTCAGGATGAAAGACAGATTTTTGACAAATTTCAAAATCTCTCAGATATTGTCCAAATTATTTTTTATTTCACTTCTAGACATGTGAAATGCATGAACTAGGGCAAAAAAGTGTAACAAAATTGATTTGATTTTTTTTTAGTACTTTTCAGTTTTTCTTAGTTTTCACATAAGGTCCGGGGTCAGGACAAAAGACAGATTTTTGACAAATTTCAAAATATGTCAGATATTGTCCAAATTATTTTTTATTTCACGTCTAGACATGTGAAATGCATGAACTAGTGCAAAAAAGTGTAACAAAATTGGTTTGATTTTTTTTTAGTACTTTTCAGTTTTTCTTAGTTTTCACATAAGGTCCGGGGTCAGGACAAAAGACAGATTTTTGACAAATTTCAAAATCTGTCAGATATTGTCCAAATCATTTTTTATTTAATTTCTAGACATGTGAAATGCATGAACTAGGGCAAGAAAGTGTGAAAAAATTGGTTTGATTTTTTTTTAGTACCTTACAGTTTTTCTTAGTTTTCACATAAGGTCCGGGGTCAGGATAAAAGACAGATTTTTGACAAATTTCAAAATATGTCAGATATTGTCCAAATTATTTTTTATTTCACGTCTAGACATGTGAAATGCATGAACTAGTGCAAAAAAGTGTTACAAAATTGATTTGATTTTTTTTTAGTACTTTTCAGTTTTTCTTAGTTTTCACATAAGGTCCGGGGTCAGGACAAAAGACAGATTTTTGACAAATTTCAAAATCTGTCAGATATTGTCCAAATCATTTTTTATTTCATTTCTAGACATGTGAAATGCATGAACTAGTGCAAAAAAGTGTAACAAAATTGGTTTGATTTTTTTTAGTACTTTTCAGTTTTTCTTAGTTTTCACATAAGGTCCGGGGTCAGGATAAAAGACAGATTTTTGACAAATTTCAAAATCTCTCAGATATTGTCCAAATTATTTTTTATTTCACTTCTAGACATGTGAAATGCATGAACTAGTGCAAAAAAGTGTAACAAAATTGGTTTGATTTTTTTTAGTACTTTTCAGTTTTTCTTAGTTTTCACATAAGGTCCGGGGTCAGGACAAAAGACAGATTTTTGACAAATTTCAAAATCTGTCAGATATTGTCCAAATCATTTTTTATTTCATTTCTAGACATGTGAAATGCATGAACTAGTGCAAAAAAGTGTAACAAAATTGGTTTGATTTTTTTTAGTACTTTTCAGTTTTTCTTAGTTTTCACATAAGGTCCGGGGTCAGGATAAAAGACAGATTTTTGACAAATTTCAAAATATGTCAGATATTGTCCAAATTATTTTTTATTTCACGTCTAGACATGTGAAATGCATGAACTAGTGCAAAAAAGTGTAACAAAATTGATTTGATTTTTTTTTAGTACTTTTCAGTTTTTCTTAGTTTTCACATAAGGTCCGGGGTCAGGACAAAAGACAGATTTTTGACAAATTTCAAAATATGTCAGATATTGTCCAAATCATTTTTTATTTAATTTCTAGACATGTGAAATGCATGAACTAGGGCAAGAAAGTGTGAAAAAATTGGTTTGATTTTTTTTTAGTACCTTGCAGTTTTTCTTAGTTTTCACATAAGGTCCGGGGTCAGGACAAAAGACAGATTTTTGACAAATTTCAAAATCTGTCAGATATTGTCCAAATCATTTTTTATTTCATTTCTAGACATGTGAAATGCATGAACTAGGGCAAAAAAAGTGAATAAAAATTGGTCTGATTTTTTTTAGTACTTTTCAGTTTTTCTTAGTTTTCACATAAGGTCCGGGGTCAGGACAAAAGACAGATTTTTGACAAATTTCAAAATATGTCAGATATTGTCCAAATTATTTTTTATTTCACGTCTAGACATGTGAAATGCATGAACTAGTGCAAAAAAGTGTAACAAAATTGGTTTGATTTTTTTTTAGTACTTTTCAGTTTTTCTTAGTTTTCACATAAGGTCCGGGGTCAGGACAAAAGACAGATTTTTGACAAATTTCAAAATATGTCTGATATTGTCCAAATTATTTTTTATTTCACTTCTAGACATGTGAAATGCATGAACTAGGGCAAAAAAAGTGAAAAAAAATTGGTCTGATTTTTTTTAGTACTTTTCAGTTTTTCTTAGTTTTCACATAAGGTCCGGGGTCAGGACAAAAGACAGATTTTTTACAAATTTCCAAATATGTCAGATATTGTCCAAATCATTTTTTATTTCACTTCTAAACATGTGAAATGCATGAACTAGGGCAAAAAAGTGTAAAAAAATTGGTTTGATTTTTTTTAGTTCCTTGCAGTTTTTCTTAGTTTTCACATAAGGTCCGGGGTCAGGACAAAAGACAGAATTTTGACAAATTTCAAAATATGTCAGATATTGTCCAAATAATTTTTTATTTCATTTCTAGACATGTGAAATGCATGAACTAGTGCAAAAAAGTGTAACAAAATTGGTTTGATTTTTTTTAGTACTTTTCAGTTTTTCTTAGTTTTCACATAAGGTCCGGGGTCAGGATGAAAGACAGATTTTTGACAAATTTCAAAATCTCTCAGATATTGTCCAAATTATTTTTTATTTCACTTCTAGACATGTGAAATGCATGAACTAGTGCAAAAAAGTGTAACAAAATTGATTTGATTTTTTTTAGTACTTTTCAGTTTTTCTTAGTTTTCACATAAGGTCCGGGGTCAGGACAAAAGACAGATTTTTGACAAATTTCAAAATATGTCAGATATTGTCCAAATCATTTTTTATTTAATTTCTAGACATGTGAAATGCATGAACTAGGGCAAGAAAGTGTGAAAAAATTGGTTTGATTTTTTTTTAGTACCTTGCAGTTTTTCTTAGTTTTCACATAAGGTCCGGGGTCAGGATAAAAGACAGATTTTTGACAAATTTCAAAATATGTCAGATATTGTCCAAATTATTTTTTATTTCACGTCTAGACATGTGAAATGCATGAACTAGTGCAAAAAAGTGTAACAAAATTGATTTGATTTTTTTTTAGTACTTTTCAGTTTTTCTTAGTTTTCACATAAGGTCCGGGGTCAGGACAAAAGACAGATTTTTGACAAATTTCAAAATATGTCAGATATTGTCCAAATTATTTTTTATTTCACGTCTAGACATGTGAAATGCATGAACTAGTGCAAAAAAGTGTAACAAAATTGATTTGATTTTTTTTTAGTACTTTTCAGTTTTTCTTAGTTTTCACATAAGGTCCGGGGTCAGGACAAAAGACAGATTTTTGACAAATTTCAAAATATGTCAGATATTGTCCAAATTATTTTTTATTTCACGTCTAGACATGTGAAATGCATGAACTAGTGCAAAAAAGTGTAACAAAATTGGTTTGATTTTTTTTTAGTACTTTTCAGTTTTTCTTAGTTTTCACATAAGGTCCGGGGTCAGGACAAAAGACAGATTTTTTACAAATTTCCAAATATGTCAGATATTGTCCAAATCATTTTTTATTTCACTTCTAAACATGTGAAATGCATGAACTAGGGCAAAAAAGTGTAAAAAAATTGGTTTGATTTTTTTTAGTTCCTTGCAGTTTTTCTTAGTTTTCACATAAGGTCCGGGGTCAGGACAAAAGACAGAATTTTGACAAATTTCAAAATATGTCAGATATTGTCCAAATCATTTTTTATTTCACTTATAGACATGTGAAATGCATGAACTAGGGCAAAAAAGTGTAAAAAAATTGGTTTGATTTTTTTTAGTACCTTTCAGTTTTTTTTAGTTTTCACATAAGGTCCGGGGTCAGGACAAAAGACAGATTTTTTACAAATTTCAAAATATGTCAGATATTGTCCAAATCATTTTTTATTTCACTTCTAGACATGTGAAATGCATGAACCAGGGCAAAAAAGTGTAAAAATATTGGTTTGATTTTTTTTAGTACCTTTCAGTTTTTCTTAGTTTTCACATAATGTCCTGGGTCAGGACAAAAGACAGATTTTTGACAAATTTCAAAATCTGTCAGATATTGTCCAAATCATTTTTTATTTCATTTCTAGACATGTGAAATGCATGAACTAGGGCAAAAAAAGTGAATAAAAATTGGTCTGATTTTTTTTAGTACTTTTCAGTTTTTCTTAGTTTTCACATAAGGTCCGGGGTCAGGACAAAAAACAGATTTCTGACAAATTTCAAAATCTGTCAGATATTGTCCAAATCATTTTTTATTTAATTTCTAGACATGTGAAATGCATGAACTAGGGCAAGAAAGTGTGAAAAAATTGGTTTGATTTTTTTTTAGTACCTTGCAGTTTTTCTTAGTTTTCACATAAGGTCCGGGGTCAGGATAAAAGACAGATTTTTGACAAATTTCAAAATATGTCAGATATTGTCCAAATTATTTTTTATTTCACGTCTAGACATGTGAAATGCATGAACTAGTGCAAAAAAGTGTAACAAAATTGATTTGATTTTTTTTTAGTACTTTTCAGTTTTTCTTAGTTTTCACATAAGGTCCGGGGTCAGGACAAAAGACAGATTTTTGACAAATTTCAAAATATGTCAGATATTGTCCAAATTATTTTTTATTTCACGTCTAGACATGTGAAATGCATGAACTAGTGCAAAAAAGTGTAACAAAATTGGTTTGATTTTTTTTTAGTACTTTTCAGTTTTTCTTAGTTTTCACATAAGGTCCGGGGTCAGGACAAAAGACAGATTTTTGACAAATTTCAAAATATGTCAGATATTGTCCAAATTATTTTTTATTTCACTTCTAGACATGTGAAATGCATGAACTAGGGCAAAAAAAGTGAAAAAACATTGGTCTGATTTTTTTTTAGTACTTTTCAGTTTTTCTTAGTTTTCACATAAGGTCCGGGGTCAGGACAAAAGACAGATTTTTTACAAATTTCAAAATCTGTCAGATATTGTCCAAATCATTTTTTATTTCACTTCTAGACATGTGAAATGCATGAACCAGGGCAAAAAAGTGTAAAAATATTGGTTTGATTTTTTTTAGTACCTTTCAGTTTTTCTTAGTTTTCACATAAGGTCCGGGGTCAGGACAAAAGACAGATTTTTGACAAATTTCAAAATCTGTCAGATATTGTCCAAATCATTTTTTATTTCATTTCTAGACATGTGAAATACATGAACTAGGGCAAAAAAGTGAATAAAAATTGGTCTGATTTTTTTTAGTACTTTTCAGTTTTTCTTAGTTTTCACATAAGGTCCGGGGTCAGGACAAAAAACAGATTTCTGACAAATTTCAAAATCTGTCAGATATTGTCCAAATCATTTTTTATTTCATTTCTAGACATGTGAAATGCATGAACTAGGGCAAAAAAAGTGAAAAAAAATTGGTCTGATTTTTTTTAGTACTTTTCAGTTTTTCTTAGTTTTCACATATGGTCCGGGGTCAGGACAAAAGACAGATTTTTGACAAATTTCAAAATCTGTCAGATATTGTCCAAATCATTTTTTATTTCATTTCTAGACATGTGAAATGCATGAACTAGTGCAAAAAAGTGTAACAAAATTGGTTTGATTTTTTTTAGTTCCTTGCAGTTTTTCTTAGTTTTCACATAAGGTCCGGGGTCAGGACAAAAGACAGATTTTTGACAAATTTCAAAATCTGTCAGATATTGTCCAAATCATTTTTTATTTCATTTCTAGACATGTGAAATGCATGAACTAGGGCAAAAAAAGTGAATAAAAATTGGTCTGATTTTTTTTAGTACTTTTCAGTTTTTCTTAGTTTTCACATAAGGTCCGGGGTCAGGACAAAAAACAGATTTCTGACAAATTTCAAAATCTGTCAGATATTGTCCAAATCATTTTGTATTTAATTTCTAGACATGTGAAATGCATGAACTAGGGCAAGAAAGTGTGAAAAAATTGGTTTGATTTTTTTTTAGTACCTTGCAGTTTTTCTTAGTTTTCACATAAGGTCCGGGGTCAGGATAAAAGACAGATTTTTGACAAATTTCAAAATATGTCAGATATTGTCCAAATTATTTTTTATTTCACGTCTAGACATGTGAAATGCATGAACTAGTGCAAAAAAGTGTAACAAAATTGATTTGATTTTTTTTTAGTACTTTTCAGTTTTTCTTAGTTTTCACATAAGGTCCGGGGTCAGGACATAAGACAGATTTTTGACAAATTTCAAAATCTGTCAGATATTGTCCAAATCATTTTTTATTTCATTTCTAGACATGTGAAATGCATGAACTAGTGCAAAAAAGTGTAACAAAATTGGTTTGATTTTTTTTAGTACTTTTCAGTTTTTCTTAGTTTTCACATAAGGTCCGGGGTCAGGATAAAAGACAGATTTTTGACAAATTTCAAAATCTCTCAGATATTGTCCAAATTATTTTTTATTTCACTTCTAGACATGTGAAATGCATGAACTAGTGCAAAAAAGTGTAACAAAATTGATTTGATTTTTTTTTAGTACTTTTCAGTTTTTCTTAGTTTTCACATAAGGTCCGGGGTCAGGACAAAAGACAGATTTTTGACAAATTTCAAAATATGTCAGATATTGTCCAAATTATTTTTTATTTCACGTCTAGACATGTGAAATGCATGAACTAGTGCAAAAAAGTGTAACAAATTTGATTTGATTTTTTTTTAGTACTTTTCAGTTTTTCTTAGTTTTCACATAAGGTCCGGGGTCAGGACAAAAGACAGATTTTTGACAAATTTCAAAATATGTCAGATATTGTCCAAATTATTTTTTATTTCACGTCTAGACATGTGAAATGCATGAACTAGTGCAAAAAAGTGTAACAAAATTGGTTTGATTTTTTTTAGTACTTTTCAGTTTTTCTTAGTTTTCACATAAGGTCCGGGGTCAGGACAAAAGACAGATTTTTTACAAATTTCAAAATATGTCAGATATTGTCCAAATCATTTTTTATTTCACTTCTAGACATGTGAAATGCATGAACCAGGGCAAAAAAGTGTAAAAATATTGGTTTGATTTTTTTTAGTACCTTTCAGTTTTTCTTAGTTTTCACATAAGGTCCGGGGTCAGGACAAAAGACAGATTTTTGACAAATTTCAAAATTTGTCAGATATTGTCCAAATCATTTTTTATTTCACTTCTAAACATGTGAAATGCATGAACTAGGGCAAAAAAGTGTAAAAAAATTGGTTTGATTTTTTTTAGTTCCTTGCAGTTTTTCTTAGTTTTCACATAAGGTCCGGGGTCAGGACAAAAGACAGAATTTTGACAAATTTCAAAATATGTCAGATATTGTCCAAATCATTTTTTATTTCACTTATAGACATGTGAAATGCATGAACTAGGGCAAAAAAGTGTAAAAAAATTGGTTTGATTTTTTTTAGTACCTTTCAGTTTTTTTTAGTTTTCACATAAGGTCCGGGGTCAGGACAAAAGACAGATTTTTGACAAATTTCAAAATATGTCAGATATTGTCCAAATTATTTTTTATTTCACTTCTAGACATGTGAAATGCATGAACTAGGGCAAAAAAAGTGAAAAAACATTGGTCTGATTTTTTTTTAGTACTTTTCAGTTTTTCTTAGTTTTCACATAAGGTCCGGGGTCAGGACAAAAGACAGATTTTTTACAAATTTCAAAATCTGTCAGATATTGTCCAAATCATTTTTTATTTCACTTCTAGACATGTGAAATGCATGAACCAGGGCAAAAAAGTGTAAAAATATTGGTTTGATTTTTTTTAGTACCTTTCAGTTTTTCTTAGTTTTCACATAAGGTCCGGGGTCAGGACAAAAGACAGATTTTTGACAAATTTCAAAATCTGTCAGATATTGTCCAAATCATTTTTTATTTCATTTCTAGACATGTGAAATACATGAACTAGGGCAAAAAAGTGAATAAAAATTGGTCTGATTTTTTTTAGTACTTTTCAGTTTTTCTTAGTTTTCACATAAGGTCCGGGGTCAGGACAAAAAACAGATTTCTGACAAATTTCAAAATCTGTCAGATATTGTCCAAATCATTTTTTATTTCATTTCTAGACATGTGAAATGCATGAACTAGGGCAAAAAAAGTGAAAAAAAATTGGTCTGATTTTTTTTAGTACTTTTCAGTTTTTCTTAGTTTTCACATAAGGTCCGGGGTCAGGACAAAAGACAGATTTTTGACAAATTTCAAAATCTGTCAGATATTGTCCAAATCATTTTTTATTTCACTTCTAGACATGTGAAATGCATGAACCAGGGCAAAAAAGTGTAAAAAAATTGGTTTGATTTTTTTTAGTACCTTTCAGTTTTTTTTAGTTTTCACATAAGGTCCGGGGTCAGGACAAAAGACAGATTTTTGACAAATTTCAAAATATGTCAGATATTGTCCAAATCATTTTTTATTTCACTTCTAGACATGTGAAATGCATGAACTAGGGCAAAAAAAGTGAAAAAACATTGGTCTGATTTTTTTTAGTACTTTTCAGTTTTTCTTAGTTTTCACATAAGGTCCGGGGTCAGGACAAAAGACAGATTTTTTACAAATTTCAAAATATGTCAGATATTGTCCAAATCATTTATTATTTCACTTATAGACATGTGAAATGCATGAACTAGGGCAAAAAAGTGTAAAAAAATTGGTTTGATTTTTTTTAGTACCTTGCAGTTTTTCTTAGTTTTCACATAAGGTCCGGGGTCAGGACAAAAAACAGATTTCTGACAAATTTCAAAATCTGTCAGATATTGTCCAAATCATTTTTTATTTCACTTCTAGACATGTGAAATGCATGAACTAGGGCAAAAAAAGTGAAAAAAAAATGGTCTGAATTTTTTTAGTACTTTTCAGTTTTTCTTAGTTTTCACGTAAGGTCCGGGGTCAGGACAAAAGACAGATTTTTGACAAATTTCAAAATCTGTCAGATATTGTCCAAATCATTTTTTATTTCACTTCTAGACATGTGAAATGCATGAACTAGGGCAAAAAAAGTGAATAAAAATTGGTCTGATTTTTTTTAGTACTTTTCAGTTTTTCTTAGTTTTCACATAAGGTCCGGGGTCAGGACAAAAGACAGATTTCTGACAAATTTCAAAATCTGTCAGATATTGTCCAAATCATTTTTTATTTAATTTCTAGACATGTGAAATGCATGAACTAGGGCAAGAAAGTGTGAAAAAATTGGTTTGATTTTTTTTAGTACTTTTCAGTTTTTTTTAGTTTTCACACAAGGTCCGGGGTCAGGACAAAAGACAGATTTTTGACAAATTTCAAAATATGTCAGATATTGTCCAAATTATTTTTTATTTCACGTCTAGACATGTGAAATGCATGAACTAGTGCAAAAAAGTGTAACAAAATTGATTTGATTTTTTTTTAGTACTTTTCAGTTTTTTTTAGTTTTCACACAAGGTCCGGGGTCAGGACAAAAGACAGATTTTTGACAAATTTCAAAATATGTCAGATATTGTCCAAATTATTTTTTATTTCACGTCTAGACATGTGAAATGCATGAACTAGTGCAAAAAAGTGTAACAAAATTGATTTGATTTTTTTTTAGTACTTTTCAGTTTTTCTTAGTTTTCACATAAGGTCCGGGGTCAGGACAAAAGACAGATTTTTGACAAATTTCAAAATCTGTCAGATATTGTCCAAATCATTTTTTATTTCACTTCTAAACATGTGAAATGCATGAACTAGGGCAAAAAAGTGTAAAAAAATTGGTTTGATTTTTTTTAGTACCTTGCAGTTTTTCTTAGTTTTCACATAAGGTCCGGGGTCAGGACAAAATATAGATTTTTGACAAATTTCAAAATCTGTCAGATATTGTCTAAATCATTTTTTATTTCATTTCTAGACATGTGAAATGCATGAACTAGGGCAAGAAAGTGTGAAAAAATTGGTTTGATTTTTTTTTAGTACCTTGCAGTTTTTCTTAGTTTTCACATAAGGTCCGGGGTCAGGACAAAAGACAGATTTTTGACAAATTTCAAAATATGACAGATATTGTCCAAATCATTTATTATTTCACTTATAGACATGTGAAATGCATGAACTAGGGCAAAAAAGTGTAAAAAAATTGGTTTGATTTTTTTTAGTACCTTGCAGTTTTTCTTAGTTTTCACATAAGGTCCGGGGTCAGGACAAAAGACAGATTTTTGACAAATTTCAAAATATGTCAGATATTGTCCAAATTATTTTTTATTTCACGTCTAGACATGTGAAATGCATGAACTAGTGCAAAAAAGTGTAACAAAATTGATTTGATTTTTTTTTAGTACTTTTCAGTTTTTCTTAGTTTTCACATAAGGTCCGGGGTCAGGACAAAAGACAGATTTTTGACAAATTTCAAAATCTGTCAGATATTGTCCAAATCATTTTTTATTTCATTTCTAGACATGTGAAATGCATGAACTAGGGCAAAAAAAGTGAATAAAAATTGGTCTGATTTTTTTTAGTACTTTTCAGTTTTTCTTAGTTTTCACATAAGGTCCGGGGTCAGGACAAAAGACAGATTTTTGACAAATTTCAAAATCTGTCAGATATTGTCCAAATCATTTTTTATTTAATTTCTAGACATGTGAAATGCATGAACTAGGGCAAGAAAGTGTGAAAAAATTGGTTTGATTTTTTTAGTACTTTTCAGTTTTTTTTAGTTTTCACACAAGGTCCGGGGTCAGGACAAAAGACAGATTTTTGACAAATTTCAAAATATGTCAGATATTGTCCAAATTATTTTTTATTTCACGTCTAGACATGTGAAATGCATGAACTAGTGCAAAAAAGTGTAACAAAATTGATTTGATTTTTTTTTAGTACTTTTCAGTTTTTTTTAGTTTTCACACAAGGTCCGGGGTCAGGACAAAAGACAGATTTTTGACAAATTTCAAAATATGTCAGATATTGTCCAAATTATTTTTTATTTCACGTCTAGACATGTGAAATGCATGAACTAGTGCAAAAAAGTGTAACAAAATTGATTTGATTTTTTTTTAGTACTTTTCAGTTTTTCTTAGTTTTCACATAAGGTCCGGGGTCAGGACAAAAGACAGATTTTTGACAAATTTCAAAATCTGTCAGATATTGTCCAAATCATTTTTTATTTCACTTCTAAACATGTGAAATGCATGAACTAGGGCAAAAAAGTGTAAAAAAATTGGTTTGATTTTTTTTAGTACCTTGCAGTTTTTCTTAGTTTTCACATAAGGTCCGGGGTCAGGACAAAATATAGATTTTTGACAAATTTCAAAATCTGTCAGATATTGTCTAAATCATTTTTTATTTCATTTCTAGACATGTGAAATGCATGAACTAGGGCAAGAAAGTGTGAAAAAATTGGTTTGATTTTTTTTTAGTACCTTGCAGTTTTTCTTAGTTTTCACATAAGGTCCGGGGTCAGGACAAAAGACAGATTTTTGACAAATTTCAAAATATGACAGATATTGTCCAAATCATTTATTATTTCACTTATAGACATGTGAAATGCATGAACTAGGGCAAAAAAGTGTAAAAAAATTGGTTTGATTTTTTTTAGTACCTTGCAGTTTTTCTTAGTTTTCACATAAGGTCCGGGGTCAGGACAAAAGACAGATTTTTGACAAATTTCAAAATATGTCAGATATTGTCCAAATTATTTTTTATTTCACGTCTAGACATGTGAAATGCATGAACTAGTGCAAAAAAGTGTAACAAAATTGATTTGATTTTTTTTTAGTACTTTTCAGTTTTTCTTAGTTTTCACATAAGGTCCGGGGTCAGGACAAAAGACAGATTTTTGACAAATTTCAAAATCTGTCAGATATTGTCCAAATCATTTTTTATTTCACTTCTAGACATGTGAAATGCATGAACTAGGGCAAAAAAGTGTAAAAAAATTGGTTTGATTTTTTTTAGTACCTTGCAGTTTTTCTTAGTTTTCACATAAGGTCCGGGGTCAGGACAAAATATAGATTTTTGACAAATTTCAAAATCTGTCAGATATTGTCTAAATCATTTTTTATTTCATTTCTAGACATGTGAAATGCATTAACTAGGGCAAGAAAGTGTGAAAAAATTGGTTTGATTTTTTTTTAGTACCTTGCAGTTTTTCTTAGTTTTCACATAAGGTCCGGGGTCAGGACAAAAGACAGATTTTTGACAAATTTCAAAATATGACAGATATTGTCCAAATCATTTATTATTTCACTTATAGACATGTGAAATGCATGAACTAGGGCAAAAAAGTGTAAAAAAATTGGTTTGATTTTTTTTAGTACCTTGCAGTTTTTCTTAGTTTTCACATAAGGTCTGGGGTCAGGACAAAAGACAGATTTTTGACAAATTTCAAAATATGTCAGATATTGTCCAAATTATTTTTTATTTCATTTCTAGACATGTGAAATGCATGAACTAGGGCAAAAAAGTGTAAAAAAATTGGTTTGATTTTTTTTAGTTCCTAGCAGTTTTTCTTAGTTTTCACATAAGGTCCGGGGTCAGGACAAAAGACAGATTTTTTACAAATTTCAAAATCTCTCAGATATTGTCCAAATTATTTTTTATTTCACTTCTAGACATGTGAAATGCATGAACTAGGGCAAAAAAAGTGAAAAAAAATTGGTCTGATTTTTTTTAGTACTTTTCAGTTTTTCTTAGTTTTTACATAAGGTCCGGGGTCAGGACAAAAGACAGATTTTTTACAAATTTCAAAATATGTCAGATATTGTCCAAATTATTTTTTATTTCACGTCTAGACATGTGAAATGCATGAACTAGTGCAAAAAAGTGTAACAAAATTGATTTGATTTTTTTTTAGTACTTTTCAGTTTTTCTTAGTTTTCACATAAGGTCCGGGGTCAGGACAAAAGACAGAATTTTGACAAATTTCAAAATATGTCAGATATTGTCCAAATCATTTTTTATTTCACTTATAGACATGTGAAATGCATGAACTAGGGCAAAAAAGTGTAAAAAAATTGGTTTGATTTTTTTTAGTACCTTTCAGTTTTTTTTAGTTTTCACATAAGGTCCGGGGTCAGGACAAAAGACAGATTTTTGACAAATTTCAAAATCTGTCAGATATTGTCCAAATCATTTTTTATTTCATTTCTAGACATGTGAAATGCACGAACTAGGGCAAAAAAAGTGAAAAAAAATTGGTCTGATTTTTTTTAGTACTTTTCAGTTTTTCTTAGTTTTCACATAAGGTCCGGGATCAGGAAAAAAGACAGATTTTTGACAAATTTCAAAATCTGTCAGATATTGTCCAAATGATTTTTTATTTCACTTCTAGACATGTGAAATGCATGAACTAGGGCAAAAAAGTGTAAAAAAATTGGTTTGATTTTTTTTAGTACCTTTCAGTTTTTCTTAGTTTTCACATAAGGTCCGGGGTCAGGACAAAAGACAGATTTTTTACAAATTTCCAAATATGTCAGATATTTTCCAAATCATTTTTTATTTCACTTCTAGACATGTGAAATGCATGAACTAGGGCAAAAAAGTGTAAAAAAATTGGTTTGATTTTTTTTAGTTCCTTGCAGTTTTTCCTTAGTTTTCACATAAGGTCCGGGGTCAGGACAAAAGACAGAATTTTGACAAATTTCAAAATATGTCAGATATTGTCCAAATCATTTTTTATTTCACTTATAGACATGTGAAATGCATGAACTAGGGCAAAAAAGTGTAAAAAAATTGGTTTGATTTTTTTTTAGTACCTTGCAGTTTTTCTTAGTTTTCACATAAGGTCCGGGGTCAGGACAAAAGACAGATTTTTGACAAATTTCAAAATATGACAGATATTGTCCAAATCATTTATTATTTCACTTATAGACATGTGAAATGCATGAACTAGGGCAAAAAAGTGTAAAAAAATTGGTTTGATTTTTTTTAGTACCTTGCAGTTTTTCTTAGTTTTCACATAAGGTCCGGGGTCAGGACAAAAGACAGATTTTTGACAAATTTCAAAATATGTCAGATATTGTCCAAATTATTTTTTATTTCACGTCTAGACATGTGAAATGCATGAACTAGTGCAAAAAAGTGTAACAAAATTGATTTGATTTTTTTTTAGTACTTTTCAGTTTTTCTTAGTTTTCACATAAGGTCCGGGGTCAGGACAAAATATAGATTTTTGACAAATTTCAAAATATGACAGATATTGTCCAAATCATTTATTATTTCACTTATAGACATGTGAAATGCATGAACTAGGGCAAAAAAGTGTAAAAAAATTGGTTTGATTTTTTTTAGTACCTTGCAGTTTTTCTTAGTTTTCACATAAGGTCCGGGGTCAGGACAAAAGACAGATTTTTGACAAATTTCAAAATATGTCAGATATTGTCCAAATCATTTTTTATTTCACTTCTAGACATGTGAAATGCATGAACTAGGGCAAAAAAGTGTAAAAAAATTGGTTTGATTTTTTTTAGTACCTTTCAGTTTTTCTTAGTTTTCACATAAGGTCCGGGGTCAGGACAAAATATAGATTTTTGACAAATTTCAAAATCTGTCAGATATTGTCTAAATCATTTTTTATTTCATTTCTAGACATGTGAAATGCATGAACTAGGGCAAGAAAGTGTGAAAAAATTGGTTTGATTTTTTTTTAGTACCTTGCAGTTTTTCTTAGTTTTCACAAAAGGTCCGGGGTCAGGACAAAAGACAGATTTTTGACAAATTTCAAAATATGACAGATATTGTCCAAATCATTTATTATTTCACTTATAGACATGTGAAATGCATGAACTAGGGCAAAAAAAGTGAAAAAAAATTGGTCTGATTTTTTTTAGTACTTTTCAGTTTTTCTTAGTTTTCACATAAGGTCCGGGTTCAGGACAAAAGACAGATTTTTGACAAATTTCAAAATCTGTCAGATATTGTCCAAATCATTTTTTATTTCACTTCTAGACATGTGAAATGCATGAACTAGGGCAAAAAAGTGTAAAAAAATTGGTTTGATTTTTTTTAGTACCTTTCAGTTTTTCTTAGTTTTCACATAAGGTCCGGGGTCAGGACAAAATATAGATTTTTGACAAATTTCAAAATCTGTCAGATATTGTCTAAATCATTTTTTATTTCATTTCTAGACATGTGAAATGCATGAACTAGGGCAAGAAAGTGTGAAAAAATTGGTTTGATTTTTTTTTAGTACCTTGCAGTTTTTCTTAGTTTTCACAAAAGGTCCGGGGTCAGGACAAAAGACAGATTTTTGACAAATTTCAAAATATGACAGATATTGTCCAAATCATTTATTATTTCACTTATAGACATGTGAAATGCATGAACTAGGGCAAAAAAGTGTAAAAAAATTGGTTTGATTTTTTTTAGTACCTTGCAGTTTTTCTTAGTTTTCACATAAGGTCCGGGGTCAGGACAAAAGACAGATTTTTGACAAATTTCAAAATATGTCAGATATTGTCCAAATCATTTATTATTTCACTTCTAGACATGTGAAATGCATGAACTAGGGCAAAAAAGTGTAAAAAAATTGGTTTGATTTTTTTTAGTACCTTTCAGTTTTTCTTAGTTTTCACATAAGGTCCGGGGTCAGGACAAAATATAGATTTTTGACAAATTTCAAAATCTGTCAGATATTGTCTAAATCATTTTTTATTTCATTTCTAGACATGTGAAATGCATGAACTAGGGCAAGAAAGTGTGAAAAAATTGGTTTGATTTTTTTTAGTACCTTGCAGTTTTTCTTAGTTTTCACATAAGGTCCGGGGTCAGGATAAAAGACAGATTTTTGACAAATTTCAAAATCTCTCAGATATTGTCCAAATTATTTTTTATTTCACTTATAGACATGTGAAATGCATGAACTAGTGCAAAAAAGTGTAACACAATTGGTTTGATTTTTTTTTGTACTTTTCAGTTTTTCTTAGTTTTCACATAAGGTCCGGGGTCAGGACAAAAGACAGATTTTTGACAAATTTCAAAATCTGTCAGATATTGTCCAAATCATTTTTTATTTCATTTCTAAACATGTGAAATGCATGAACTAGTGCAAAAAAGTGTAACAAAATTGATTTGATTTTTTTTTAGTACTTTTCAGTTTTTCTTAGTTTTCACATAAGGTCCGGGGTCAGGATAAAAGACAGATTTTTGACAAATTTCAAAATCTGTCAGATATTGTCCAAACCATTTTTTATTTCATTTCTAGACATGTGAAATGCATGAACTAGGGCAAAAAAAGTGTAAAAAAATTGGTTTGATTTTTTTTTAGTACCTTGCAGTTTTTCTTAGTTTTCACATAAGGTCCGGGGTCAGGACAAAATATAGATTTTTGACAAATTTCAAAATCTGTCAGATATTGTCTAAATCATTTTTTATTTCATTTCTAGACATGTGAAATGCATGAACTAGGGCAAGAAAGTGTGAAAAAATTGGTTTGATTTTTTTTTAGTACCTTGCAGTTTTTCTTAGTTTTCACATAAGGTCCGGGGTCAGGACAAAAGACAGATTTTTGACAACAAATTTCAAAATATGACAGATATTGTCCAAATCATTTATTATTTCACGTATAGACATGTGAAATGCATGAACTAGGGCAAAAAAGTGTAAAAAAATTGGTTTGATTTTTTTTAGTACCTTGCAGTTTTTCTTAGTTTTCACATAAGGTCCGGGGTCAGGACAAAAGACAGATTTTTGACAAATTTCAAAATATGTCAGATATTGTCCAAATTATTTTTTATTTCACTTCTAGACATGTGAAATGCATGAACTAGGGCAAAAAAAGTGAAAAAAAATTGGTCTGATTTTTTTTAGTACTTTTCAGTTTTTCTTAGTTTTCACATAAGGTCCGGGGTCAGGACAAAAGACAGATTTTTGACAAATTTCAAAATCTGTCAGATATTGTCCAAATCATTTTTATTTCACTTCTAGACATGTGAAATGCATGAACTAGGGCAAAAAAGTGTAAAAAAATTGGTTTGATTTTTTTAGTACCTTGCAGTTTTTCTTAGTTTTCACATAAGATCCGGGGTCAGGACAAAATATAGATTTTTGACAAATTTCAAAATCTGTCAGATATTGTCTAAATCATTTTTTATTTCATTTCTAGACATGTGAAATGCATGAACTAGGGCAAGAAAGTGTAAAAAAATTGGTTTGATTTTTTTTTAGTACCTTGCAGTTTTTCTTAGTTTTCACATAAGGTCCGGGGTCAGGACAAAATATAGATTTTTGACAAATTTCAAAATCTGTCAGATATTGTCTAAATCATTTTTTATTTCATTTCTAGACATGTGAAATGCATGAACTAGGGCAAGAAAGTGTGAAAAAATTGGTTTGATTTTTTTTTAGTACCTTGCAGTTTTTCTTAGTTTTCACATAAGGTCCGGGGTCAGGACAAAAGACAGATTTTTGACAAATTTCAAAATATGACAGATATTGTCCAAATCATTTATTATTTCACTTATAGACATGTGAAATGCATGAACTAGGGCAAAAAAGTGTAAAAAAATTGGTTTGATTTTTTTTAGTACCTTGCAGTTTTTCTTAGTTTTCACATAAGGTCCGGGGTCAGGACAAAAGACAGATTTTTGACAAATTTCAAAATCTGTCAGATATTGTCCAAATCATTTTTTATTTCACTTCTAGACATGTGAAATGCATGAACTAGGGCAAAAAAGTGTAAAAAAATTGGTTTGATTTTTTTTAGTACCTTTCAGTTTTTCTTAGTTTTCACATAAGGTCCGGGGTCAGGACAAAAGATAGATTTTTGACAAATTTCAAAATATGTCAGATATTGTCCAAATTATTTTTTATTTCACTTCTAGACATGTGAAATGCATGAACTAGTGCAAAAAAGTGTAACAAAATTGATTTGATTTTTTTTTAGTACTTTTCAGTTTTTCTTAGTTTTCACATAAGGTCCGGGTCAGGACAAAAGACAGATTTTTGACAAATTTCAAAATCTGTCAGATATTATCCAAATCATTTTTTATTTCATTTCTAGACATGTGAAATGCATGAACTAGGGCAAAAAAGTGAAAAAAAATTGGTCTGATTTTTTAGTACTTTTCAGTTTTTCTTAGTTTTCACATAAGGTCCGGGGTCAGGATAAAAGACAGATTTTTGACAAATTTCAAAATCTGTCAGATATTGTCCAAATCATTTTTTATTTCATTTCTAGACATGTGAAATGCATGAACTAGTGCAAAAAAGTGTAACAAAATTGATTTGATTTTTTTTTAGTACTTTTCAGTTTTTCTTAGTTTTCACATAAGGTCCGGGGTCAGGACAAAAGACAGATTTTTGACAAATTTCAAAATCTGTCAGATATTGTCCAAACCATTTTTTATTTCATTTCTAGACATGTGAAATGCATGAACTAGGTCAAAAAAAGTGTAAAAAAATTGGTTTAATTTTTTTTGTTTACCTTGCAGTTTTTCTTAGTTTTCACATAAGGTCCGGGGTCAGGACAAAAGACAGAATTTTGACAAATTTCAAAATATGTCAGATATTGTCCAAATCATTTTTTATTTCACTTATAGACATGTGAAATGCATGAACTAGGGCAAAAAAGTGTAAAAAAAATTGGTTTGATTTTTTTAGTACCTTTCAGTTTTTTTTAGTTTTCACATAAGGTCCGGGGTCAGGACAAAAGACAGATTTTTGACAAATTTCAAAATATGTCAGATATTGTCCAAATTATTTTTTATTTCATTTCTTGACATGTGAAATGCATGAACTAGGGCAAAAAGTGTAACAAAATTGATTTGATTTTTTTTTAGTACTTTTCAGTTTTTCTTAGTTTTCACATAAGGTCCGGGGTCAGGACAAAAGACAGATTTTTGACAAATTTCAAAATATGTCAGATAGTGTCCAAATTATTTTTTATTTCACGTCTAGACATGTGAAATGCATGAACTAGTGCAAAAAAGTGTAACAAAATTGATTTGATTTTTTTTTAGTACTTTTCAGTTTTTCTTAGTTTTCACATAAGGTCCGGGGTCAGGACAAAAGACAGATTTTTGACAAATTTCAAAATCTGTCAGATATTGTCCAAACCATTTTTTATTTCATTTCTAGACATGTGAAATGCATGAACTAGGGCAAAAAAAGTGTAAAAAAATTGGTTTGATTTTTTTTTAGTACCTTGCAGTTTTTCTTAGTTTTCACATAAGGTCCGGGGTCAGGACAAAATATAGATTTTTGACAAATTTCAAAATCTGTCAGATATTGTCTAAATCATTTTTATTTCATTTCTAGACATGTGAAATGCATGAACTAGGGCAAGAAAGTGTGAAAAAATTGGTTTGATTTTTTTTTAGTACCTTGCAGTTTTTCTTAGTTTTCATATAAGGTCCGGGGTCAGGACAAAAGACAGATTTTTGACAAATTTCAAAATATGACAGATATTGTCCAAATTATTTTTTATTTCACTTCTAGACATGTGAAATGCATGAACTAGGGCAAAAAAAGTGAAAAAAAATTGGTCTGATTTTTTTTAGTACTTTTCAGTTTTTCTTAGTTTTCACATAAGGTCCGGGTCAGGACAAAAGACAGATTTTTGACAAATTTCAAAATCTGTCAGATATTGTCCAAATCATTTTTTATTTCACTTCTAGACATGTGAAATGCATGAACTAGGGCAAAAAAGTGTAAAAAAATTGGTTTGATTTTTTTAGTACCTTGCAGTTTTTCTTAGTTTTCACATAAGATCCGGGGTCAGGACAAAATATAGATTTTTGACAAATTTCAAAATCTGTCAGATATTGTCTAAATCATTTTTTATTTCATTTCTAGACATGTGAAATGCATGAACTAGGGCAAGAAAGTGTGAAAAAATTGGTTTGATTTTTTTTTAGTACCTTGCAGTTTTTCTTAGTTTTCACATAAGGTCCGGGGTCAGGACAAAAGACAGATTTTTGACAAATTTCAAAATATGACAGGTATTGTCCAAATCATTTATTATTTCACTTATAGACATGTGAAATGCATGAACTAGTGCAAAAAAGTGTAAAAAAATTGGTTTGATTTTTTTTAGTACCTTTCAGTTTTTCTTAGTTTTCACATAAGGTCCGGGGTCAGGACAAAATATAGATTTTTGACAAATTTCAAAATCTGTCAGATATTGTCTAAATCATTTTTTATTTCATTTCTAGACATGTGAAATGCATGAACTAGGGCAAGAAAGTGTGAAAAAATTGGTTTGATTTTTTTTTAGTACCTTGCATTTTTCTTAGTTTTCACATAAGGTCCGGGGTCAGGACAAAATATAGATTTTTGACAAATTTCAAAATCTGTCAGATATTGTCTAAATCATTTTTTATTTCATTTCTAGACATGTGAAATGCATGAACTAGGGCAAGAAAGTGTGAAAAAATTGGTTTGATTTTTTTTTAGTACCTTGCAGTTTTTCTTAGTTTTCACATAAGGTCCGGGGTCAGGACAAAAGACAGATTTTTGACAAATTTCAAAATATGACAGATATTGTCCAAATCATTTATTATTTCACTTATAGACATGTGAAATGCATGAACTAGGGCAAAAAAGTGTAAAAAAATTGGTTTGATTTTTTTTAGTACCTTGCAGTTTTTCTTAGTTTTCACATAAGGTCCGGGGTCAGGACAAAAGACAGATTTTTTACAAATTTCAAAATCTGTCAGATATTGTCCAAATCATTTATTATTTCACTTATAGACATGTGAAATGCATGAACTAGGGCAAAAAAGTGTAAAAAAATTGGTTTGATTTTTTTTTAGTACCTTGCAGTTTTTCTTAGTTTTCACATAAGGTCCGGGGTCAGGACAAAATATAGATTTTTGACAAATTTCAAAATCTGTCAGATATTGTCTAAATAATTTTTTATTTCATTTCTAGACATGTGAAATGCATGAACTAGGGCAAGAAAGTGTGAAAAAATTGGTTTGATTTTTTTTTAGTACCTTGCAGTTTTTCTTAGTTTTCACATAAGGTCCGGGGTCAGGACAAAATATAGATTTTTGACAAATTTCAAAATCTGTCAGATATTGTCTAAATCATTTTTTATTTCATTTCTAGACATGTGAAATGCATGAACTAGGGCAAAAAAGTGTAAAAAAATTGGTTTGATTTTTTTTAGTACCTTGCAGTTTTTCTTAGTTTTCACATAAGGTCCGGGGTCAGGACAAAAGAAAGATTTTTGACAAATTTCAAAATATGTCAGATATTGTCCAAATTATTTTTTATTTCACTTCTAGACATGTGAAATGCATGAACTAGGGCAAAAAAAGTGAAAAAAAATTGGTTTGATTTTTTTTAGTACCTTGCAGTTTTTCTTAGTTTTCACATAAGATCCGGGGTCAGGACAAAATATAGATTTTTGACAAATTTCAAAATCTGTCAGATATTGTCTAAATCATTTTTTATTTCATTTCTAGACATGTGAAATGCATGAACTAGGGCAAGAAAGTGTGAAAAAATTGGTTTGATTTTTTTTTAGTACCTTGCAGTTTTTCTTAGTTTTCACATAAGGTCCGGGGTCAGGACAAAAGACAGATTTTTGACAAATTTCAAAATATGACAGGTATTGTCCAAATCATTTATTATTTCACTTATAGACATGTGAAATGCATGAACTAGGGCAAAAAAGTATAAAAAAATTGGTTTGATTTTTTTTAGTACCTTTTAGTTTTTCTTAGTTTTCACATAAGGTCCGGGGTCAGGACAAAAGAAAGATTTTTGACAAATTTCAAAATATGTCAGATATTGTCTAAATCATTTTTTATTTCATTTCTAGACATGTGAAATGCATGAACTAGGGCAAGAAAGTGTGAAAAAATTGGTTTGATTTTTTTTAGTACCTTGCAGTTTTTCTTAGTTTTCACATAAGGTCCGGGGTCAGGACAAAAGAAAGATTTTTGACAAATTTCAAAATCTGTCAGATATTGTCTAAATCATTTTTTATTTCATTTCTAGACATGTGAAATGCATGAACTAGTGCAAAAAAGTGTAACAAAATTGATTTGATTTTTTTTTAGTACTTTTCAGTTTTTCTTAGTTTTCACATAAGGTCCGGGGTCAGGACAAAAGACAGATTTTTGACAAATTTCAAAATCTGTCAGATATTGTCCAAATCATTTTTTATTTCACTTCTAGACATGTGAAATGCATGAACTAGGGCAAAAAAGTGTAAAAAAATTGGTTTGATTTTTTTTAGTACCTTTCAGTTTTTCTTAGTTTTCACATAAGGTCCGGGGTCAGGACAAAATATAGATTTTTGACAAATTTCAAAATCTGTCAGATATTGTCTAAATCATTTTTTATTTCATTTCTAGACATGTGAAATGCATGAACTAGGGCAAGAAAGTGTGAAAAAATTGGTTTGATTTTTTTTTAGTACCTTGCAGTTTTTCTTAGTTTTCACATAAGGTCCGGGGTCAGGACAAAAGACAGATTTTTGACAAATTTCAAAATATGACAGATATTGTCCAAATCATTTATTATTTCACTTATAGACATGTGAAATGCATGAACTAGGGCAAAAAAGTGTAAAAAAATTGGTTTGATTTTTTTTAGTACCTTGCAGTTTTTCTTAGTTTTCACATAAGGTCCGGGGTCAGGACAAAAGACAGATTTTTGACAAATTTCAAAATCTGTCAGATATTGTCCAAATCATTTTTTATTTCACTTCTAGACATGTGAAATGCATGAACTAGGGCAAAAAAGTGTAAAAAAATTGGTTTGATTTTTTTTAGTACCTTTCAGTTTTTCTTAGTTTTCACATAAGGTCCGGGGTCAGGACAAAATATAGATTTTTGACAAATTTCAAAATCTGTCAGATATTGTCTAAATCATTTTTTATTTCATTTCTAGACATGTGAAATGCATGAACTAGGGCAAGAAAGTGTGAAAAAATTGGTTTGATTTTTTTTTAGTACCTTGCAGTTTTTCTTAGTTTTCACATAAGGTCCGGGGTCAGGACAAAAGACAGATTTTTGACAAATTTCAAAATATGACAGATATTGTCCAAATCATTTATTATTTCACTTATAGACATGTGAAATGCATGAACTAGGGCAAAAAAGTGTAAAAAAATTGGTTTGATTTTTTTTAGTACCTTGCAGTTTTTCTTAGTTTTCACATAAGGTCCGGGGTCAGGACAAAAGACAGATTTTTGACAAATTTCAAAATATGTCAGATATTGTCCAAATTATTTTTTATTTCACTTCTAGACATGTGAAATGCATGAACTAGGGCAAAAAAGTGTAAAAAAATTGGTTTGATTTTTTTTAGTACCTTGCAGTTTTTCTTAGTTTTCACATAAGATCCGGGGTCAGGACAAAATATAGATTTTTGACAAATTTCAAAATCTGTCAGATATTGTCTAAATCATTTTTTATTTCATTTCTAGACATGTGAAATGCATGAACTAGGGCAAGAAAGTGTAAAAAAATTGGTTTGATTTTTTTTTAGTACCTTGCAGTTTTTCTTAGTTTTCACATAAGGTCCGGGGTCAGGACAAAAGACAGATTTTTGACAAATTTCAAAATATGACAGATATTGTCCAAATCATTTATTATTTCACTTATAGACATGTGAAATGCATGAACTAGGGCAAAAAAGTGTAAAAAAATTGGTTTGATTTTTTTTAGTACCTTGCAGTTTTTCTTAGTTTTCACATAAGGTCCGGGGTCAGGACAAAAGACAGATTTTTTACAAATTTCAAAATCTGTCAGATATTGTCCAAATCATTTATTATTTCACTTGTAGACATGTGAAATGCATGAACTAGGGCAAAAAAGTGTAAAAAAATTGGTTTGATTTTTTTTAGTACCTTGCAGTTTTTCTTAGTTTTCACATAAGGTCCGGGGTCAGGACAAAATATAGATTTTTGACAAATTTCAAAATCTGTCAGATATTGTCTAAATAATTTTTTATTTCATTTCTAGACATGTGAAATGCATGAACTAGGGCAAGAAAGTGTGAAAAAATTGGTTTGATTTTTTTTTAGTACCTTGCAGTTTTTCTTAGTTTTCACATAAGGTCCGGGGTCAGGACAAAAGACAGATTTTTGACAAATTTCAAAATATGACAGATATTGTCCAAATCATTTATTATTTCACTTATAGACATGTGAAATGCATGAACTAGGGCAAAAAAGTGTAAAAAAATTGGTTTGATTTTTTTTAGTACCTTTCAGTTTTTCTTAGTTTTCACATAAGGTCCGGGGTCAGGACAAAATATAGATTTTTGACAAATTTCAAAATCTGTCAGATATTGTCTAAATCATTTTTTATTTCATTTCTAGACATGTGAAATGCATGAACTAGGGCAAGAAAGTGTGAAAAAATTGGTTTGATTTTTTTTTAGTACCTTGCAGTTTTTCTTAGTTTTCACATAAGGTCCGGGGTCAGGACAAAAGACAGATTTTTGACAAATTTCAAAATATGTCAGATATTGTCCAAATTATTTTTTATTTCACTTCTAGACATGTGAAATGCATGAACTAGGGCAAAAAAGTGTAAAAAAATTGGTTTGATTTTTTTTAGTACCTTGCAGTTTTTCTTAGTTTTCACATAAGATCGATCCGGGGTCAGGACAAAATATAGATTTTTGACAAATTTCAAAATCTGTCAGATATTGTCTAAATCATTTTTTATTTCATTTCTAGACATGTGAAATGCATGAACTAGGGCAAGAAAGTGTAAAAAAATTGGTTTGATTTTTTTTTAGTACCTTGCAGTTTTTCTTAGTTTTCACATAAGGTCCGGGGTCAGGACAAAATATAGATTTTTGACAAATTTCAAAATCTGTCAGATATTGTCTAAATCATTTTTTATTTCATTTCTAGACATGTGAAATGCATGAACTAGGGCAAGAAAGTGTGAAAAAATTGGTTTGATTTTTTTTTAGTACCTTGCAGTTTTTCTTAGTTTTCACATAAGGTCCGGGGTCAGGACAAAAGACAGATTTTTGACAAATTTCAAAATATGACAGGTATTGTCCAAATCATTTATTATTTCACTTATAGACATGTGAAATGCATGAACTAGGGCAAAAAAGTGTAAAAAAATTGGTTTGATTTTTTTTAGTACCTTGCAGTTTTTCTTAGTTTTCACATAAGGTCCGGGGTCAGGACAAAATATAGATTTTTGACAAATTTCAAAATCTGTCAGATATTGTCTAAATCATTTTTTATTTCATTTCTAGACATGTGAAATGCATGAACTAGTGCAAAAAAGTGTAACAAAATTGATTTGATTTTTTTTTAGTACTTTTCAGTTTTTCTTAGTTTTCACATAAGGTCCGGGGTCAGGACAAAAGACAGATTTTTGACAAATTTCAAAATCTGTCAGATATTGTCCAAATCATTTATTATTTCACTTATAGACATGTGAAATGCATGAACTAGGGCAAAAAAGTGTAAAAAAATTGGTTTGATTTTTTTTAGTACCTTGCAGTTTTTCTTAGTTTTCACATAAGGTCCGGGGTCAGGACAAAAGACAGATTTTTGACAAATTTCAAAATATGTCAGATATTGTCCAAATTATTTTTTATTTCACTTCTAGACATGTGAAATGCATGAACTAGGGCAAAAAAGTGTAAAAAAATTGGTTTGATTTTTTTTAGTACCTTGCAGTTTTTCTTAGTTTTCACATAAGATCCGGGGTCAGGACAAAATATAGATTTTTGACAAATTTCAAAATCTGTCAGATATTGTCTAAATCATTTTTTATTTCATTTCTAGACATGTGAAATGCATGAACTAGGGCAAGAAAGTGTGAAAAAATTGGTTTGATTTTTTTTAGTACCTTGCAGTTTTTCTTAGTTTTCACATAAGGTCCGGGGTCAGGACAAAAGACAGATTTTTGACAAATTTCAAAATATGACAGATATTGTCCAAATCATTTATTATTTCACTTATAGACATGTGAAATGCATGAACTAGGGCAAAAAAGTGTAAAAAAATTGGTTTGATTTTTTTTAGTACCTTGCAGTTTTTCTTAGTTTTCACATAAGGTCCGGGGTCAGGACAAAAGAAAGATTTTTGACAAATTTCAAAATATGTCAGATATTGTCCAAATTATTTTTTATTTCACTTCTAGACATGTGAAATGCATGAACTAGGGCAAAAAAAGTGAAAAAAAATTGGTCTGATTTTTTTTAGTACTTTTCAGTTTTTCTTAGTTTTCACATAAGGTCCGGGTTCAGGACAAAAGACAGATTTTTGACAAATTTCAAAATCTGTCAGATATTGTCCAAATCATTTTTTATTTCACTTCTAGACATGTGAAATGCATGAACTAGGGCAAAAAAGTGTAAAAAAATTGGTTTGATTTTTTTTAGTACCTTTCAGTTTTTCTTAGTTTTCACATAAGGTCCGGGGTCAGGACAAAAGACAGATTTTTGACAAATTTCAAAATATGTCAGATATTGTCCAAATTATTTTTTATTTCACTTCTAGACATGTGAAATGCATGAACTAGGGCAAAAAAAGTGAAAAAAAATTGGTCTGATTTTTTTTAGTACTTTTCAGTTTTTCTTAGTTTTCACATAAGGTCCGGGTTCAGGACAAAAGACAGATTTTTGACAAATTTCAAAATCTGTCAGATATTGTCCAAATCATTTTTTATTTCACTTCTAGACATGTGAAATGCATGAACTAGGGCAAAAAAGTGTAAAAAAATTGGTTTGATTTTTTTTGGTACCTTTCAGTTTTTCTTAGTTTTCACATAAGGTCCGGGGTCAGGACAAAAGATAGATTTTTGACAAATTTCAAAATATGTCAGATATTGTCCAAATAATTTTTTATTTCACTTCTAGACATGTGAAATGCATGAACTAGTGCAAAAAAGTGTAACACAATTGGTTTGATTTTTTTTTTGTACTTTTCAGTTTTTCTTAGTTTTCACATAAGGTCCGGGGTCAGGACAAAAGACAGATTTTTGACAAATTTCAAAATCTGTCAGATATTGTCCAAATCATTTTTTATTTCATTTCTAGACATGTGAAATGCATGAACTAGTGCAAAAAAGTGTAACAAAATTGATTTGATTTTTTTTTAGTACTTTTCAGTTTTTCTTAGTTTTCACATAAGGTCCGGGGTCAGGACAAAAGACAGATTTTTGACAAATTTCAAAATCTGTCAGATATTGTCCAAACCATTTTTTATTTCATTTCTAGACATGTGAAATGCATGAACTAGGGCAAAAAAAGTGTAAAAAAATTGGTTTGATTTTTTTTTTAGTACCTTGCAGTTTTTCTTAGTTTTCACATAAGGTCCGGGGTCAGGACAAAATATAGATTTTTGACAAATTTCAAAATCTGTCAGATATTGTCTAAATCATTTTTTATTTCATTTCTAGACATGTGAAATGCATGAACTAGGGCAAGAAAGTGTGAAAAAATTGGTTTGATTTTTTTTTAGTACCTTGCAGTTTTTCTTAGTTTTCACATAAGGTCCGGGGTCAGGACAAAAGACAGATTTTTGACAAATTTCAAAATATGACAGATATTGTCCAAATCATTTATTATTTCACTTATAGACATGTGAAATGCATGAACTAGGGCAAAAAAGTGTAAAAAAATTGGTTTGATTTTTTTTAGTACCTTGCAGTTTTTCTTAGTTTTCACATAAGGTCCGGGGTCAGGACAAAAGACAGATTTTTGACAAATTTCAAAATATGTCAGATATTGTCCAAATTATTTTTTATTTCACTTCTAGACATGTGAAATGCATGAACTAGGGCAAAAAAGTGTAAAAAAATTGGTTTGATTTTTTTTAGTACCTTGCAGTTTTTCTTAGTTTTCACATAAGATCCGGGGTCAGGACAAAATATAGATTTTTGACAAATTTCAAAATCTGTCAGATATTGTCTAAATCATTTTTTATTTCATTTCTAGACATGTGAAATGCATGAACTAGGGCAAGAAAGTGTAAAAATATTGGTTTGATTTTTTTTAGTACCTTTCAGTTTTTCTTAGTTTTCACATAAGGTCCGGGGTCAGGACAAAAGACAGATTTTTGACAAATTTCAAAATCTGTCAGATATTGTCCAAATCATTTTTTATTTCATTTCTAGACATGTGAAATGCATGAACTAGGGCAAAAAAGTGTAAAAAAATTGGTTTGATTTTTTTTAGTACCTTTCAGTTTTTCTTAGTTTTCACATAAGGTCCGGGGTCAGGACAAAAGACAGATTTTTGACAAATTTCAAAATATGACAGATATTGTCCAAATCATTTATTATTTCACTTATAGACATGTGAAATGCATGAACTAGGGCAAAAAAGTGTAAAAAAATTGGTTTGATTTTTTTTAGTACCTTGCAGTTTTTCTTAGTTTTCACATAAGGTCCGGGGTCAGGACAAAAGACAGATTTTTGACAAATTTCAAAATATGACAGATATTGTCCAAATCATTTATTATTTCACTTATAGACATGTGAAATGCATGAACTAGGGCAAAAAAGTGTAAAAAAATTGGTTTGATTTTTTTTAGTACCTTGCAGTTTTTCTTAGTTTTCACATAAGGTCCGGGGTCAGGACAAAAGAAAGATTTTTGACAAATTTCAAAATATGTCAGATATTGTCCAAATTATTTTTTATTTCACTTCTAGACATGTGAAATGCATGAACTAGGGCAAAAAAAGTGAAAAAAAATTGGTCTGATTTTTTTTAGTACTTTTCAGTTTTTCTTAGTTTTCACATAAGGTCCGGGTTCAGGACAAAAGACAGATTTTTGACAAATTTCAAAATCTGTCAGATATTGTCCAAATCATTTTTTATTTCACTTCTAGACATGTGAAATGCATGAACTAGGGCAAAAAAGTGTAAAAAAATTGGTTTGATTTTTTTTAGTACCTTTCAGTTTTTCTTAGTTTTCACATAAGGTCCGGGGTCAGGACAAAAGACAGATTTTTGACAAATTTCAAAATATGTCAGATATTGTCCAAATTATTTTTTATTTCACTTCTAGACATGTGAAATGCATGAACTAGGGCAAAAAAAGTGAAAAAAAATTGGTCTGATTTTTTTTAGTACTTTTCAGTTTTTCTTAGTTTTCACATAAGGTCCGGGTTCAGGACAAAAGACAGATTTTTGACAAATTTCAAAATCTGTCAGATATTGTCCAAATCATTTTTTATTTCACTTCTAGACATGTGAAATGCATGAACTAGGGCAAAAAAGTGTAAAAAAATTGGTTTGATTTTTTTTGGTACCTTTCAGTTTTTCTTAGTTTTCACATAAGGTCCGGGGTCAGGACAAAAGATAGATTTTTGACAAATTTCAAAATATGTCAGATATTGTCCAAATAATTTTTTATTTCACTTCTAGACATGTGAAATGCATGAACTAGGGCAAAAAAAGTGTAACAAAATTGGTTTGATTTTTTTTAGTACTTTTCAGTTTTTCTTAGTTTTCACATAAGGTCCGGGGTCAGGATAAAAGACAGATTTTTGACAAATTTCAAAATCTCTCAGATATTGTCCAAATTATTTTTTATTTCACTTATAGACATGTGAAATGCATGAACTAGTGCAAAAAAGTGTAACACAATTGGTTTGATTTTTTTTTTGTACTTTTCAGTTTTTCTTAGTTTTCACATAAGGTCCGGGGTCAGGACAAAAGACAGATTTTTGACAAATTTCAAAATCTGTCAGATATTGTCCAAATCATTTTTTATTTCATTTCTAGACATGTGAAATGCATGAACTAGTGCAAAAAAGTGTAACAAAATTGATTTGATTTTTTTTTTGTACTTTTCAGTTTTTCTTAGTTTTCACATAAGGTCCGGGGTCAGGACAAAAGACAGATTTTTGACAAATTTCAAAATCTGTCAGATATTGTCCAAACCATTTTTTATTTCATTTCTAGACATGTGAAATGCATGAACTAGGGCAAAAAAAGTGTAAAAAAATTGGTTTGATTTTTTTTTTAGTACCTTGCAGTTTTTCTTAGTTTTCACATAAGGTCCGGGGTCAGGACAAAATATAGATTTTTGACAAATTTCAAAATCTGTCAGATATTGTCTAAATCATTTTTTATTTCATTTCTAGACATGTGAAATGCATGAACTAGGGCAAGAAAGTGTGAAAAAATTGGTTTGATTTTTTTTTAGTACCTTGCAGTTTTTCTTAGTTTTCACATAAGGTCCGGGGTCAGGACAAAAGACAGATTTTTGACAAATTTCAAAATATGACAGATATTGTCCAAATCATTTATTATTTCACTTATAGACATGTGAAATGCATGAACTAGGGCAAAAAAGTGTAAAAAAATTGGTTTGATTTTTTTTAGTACCTTGCAGTTTTTCTTAGTTTTCACATAAGGTCCGGGGTCAGGACAAAAGACAGATTTTTGACAAATTTCAAAATATGTCAGATATTGTCCAAATTATTTTTTATTTCACTTCTAGACATGTGAAATGCATGAACTAGGGCAAAAAAGTGTAAAAAAATTGGTTTGATTTTTTTTAGTACCTTGCAGTTTTTCTTAGTTTTCACATAAGATCCGGGGTCAGGACAAAATATAGATTTTTGACAAATTTCAAAATCTGTCAGATATTGTCTAAATCATTTTTTATTTCATTTCTAGACATGTGAAATGCATGAACTAGGGCAAGAAAGTGTAAAAATATTGGTTTGATTTTTTTTAGTACCTTTCAGTTTTTCTTAGTTTTCACATAAGGTCCGGGGTCAGGACAAAAGACAGATTTTTGACAAATTTCAAAATCTGTCAGATATTGTCCAAATCATTTTTTATTTCATTTCTAGACATGTGAAATGCATGAACTAGGGCAAAAAAGTGTAAAAAAATTGGTTTGATTTTTTTTAGTACCTTTCAGTTTTTCTTAGTTTTCACATAAGGTCCGGGGTCAGGACAAAAGACAGATTTTTGACAAATTTCAAAATATGACAGATATTGTCCAAATCATTTATTATTTCACTTATAGACATGTGAAATGCATGAACTAGGGCAAAAAAGTGTAAAAAAATTGGTTTGATTTTTTTTAGTACCTTGCAGTTTTTCTTAGTTTTCACATAAGGTCCGGGGTCAGGACAAAAGAAAGATTTTTGACAAATTTCAAAATATGTCAGATATTGTCCAAATTATTTTTTATTTCACTTCTAGACATGTGAAATGCATGAACTAGGGCAAAAAAAGTGAAAAAAAATTGGTCTGATTTTTTTTAGTACTTTTCAGTTTTTCTTAGTTTTCACATAAGGTCCGGGGTCAGGACAAAAGACAGATTTTTGACAAATTTCAAAATATGTCAGATATTGTCCAAATTATTTTTTATTTCACTTCTAGACATGTGAAATGCATGAACTAGGGCAAAAAAAGTGAAAAAAAATTGGTCTGATTTTTTTTAGTACTTTTCAGTTTTTCTTAGTTTTCACATAAGGTCCGGGTTCAGGACAAAAGACAGATTTTTGACAAATTTCAAAATCTGTCAGATATTGTCCAAATCATTTTTTATTTCACTTCTAGACATGTGAAATGCATGAACTAGGGCAAAAAAGTGTAAAAAAATTGGTTTGATTTTTTTTAGTACCTTTCAGTTTTTCTTAGTTTTCACATAAGGTCCGGGGTCAGGACAAAAGAAAGATTTTTGACAAATTTCAAAATATGTCAGATATTGTCCAAATTATTTTTTATTTCACTTCTAGACATGTGAAATGCATGAACTAGGGCAAAAAAAGTGAAAAAAAATTGGTCTGATTTTTTTTAGTACTTTTCAGTTTTTCTTAGTTTTCACATAAGGTCCGGGGTCAGGACAAAAGACAGATTTTTGACAAATTTCAAAATATGTCAGATATTGTCCAAATTATTTTTTATTTCACTTCTAGACATGTGAAATGCATGAACTAGGGCAAAAAAAGTGAAAAAAAATTGGTCTGATTTTTTTTAGTACTTTTCAGTTTTTCTTAGTTTTCACATAAGGTCCGGGTTCAGGACAAAAGACAGATTTTTGACAAATTTCAAAATCTGTCAGATATTGTCCAAATCATTTTTTATTTCACTTCTAGACATGTGAAATGCATGAACTAGGGCAAAAAAGTGTAAAAAAATTGGTTTGATTTTTTTTAGTACCTTTCAGTTTTTCTTAGTTTTCACATAAGGTCCGGGGTCAGGACAAAAGATAGATTTTTGACAAATTTCGAAATATGTCAGATATTGTCCAAATAATTTTTTATTTCACTTCTAGACATGTGAAATGCATGAACTAGGGCAAAAAAAGTGTAACAAAATTGGTTTGATTTTTTTTAGTACCTTTCAGTTTTTCTTAGTTTTCACATAAGGTCCGGGGTCAGGACAAAAGACAGATTTTTGACAAATTTCAAAATATGACAGATATTGTCCAAATCATTTATTATTTCACTTATAGACATGTGAAATGCATGAACTAGGGCAAAAAAGTGTAAAAAAATTGGTTTGATTTTTTTTAGTACCTTGCAGTTTTTCTTAGTTTTCACATAAGGTCCGGGGTCAGGACAAAAGAAAGATTTTTGACAAATTTCAAAATATGTCAGATATTGTCCAAATTATTTTTTATTTCACTTCTAGACATGTGAAATGCATGAACTAGGGCAAAAAAAGTGAAAAAAAATTGGTCTGATTTTTTTTAGTACTTTTCAGTTTTTCTTAGTTTTCACATAAGGTCCGGGGTCAGGACAAAAGACAGATTTTTGACAAATTTCAAAATATGTCAGATATTGTCCAAATTATTTTTTATTTCACTTCTAGACATGTGAAATGCATGAACTAGGGCAAAAAAAGTGAAAAAAAATTGGTCTGATTTTTTTTAGTACTTTTCAGTTTTTCTTAGTTTTCACATAAGGTCCGGGTTCAGGACAAAAGACAGATTTTTGACAAATTTCAAAATCTGTCAGATATTGTCCAAATCATTTTTTATTTCACTTCTAGACATGTGAAATGCATGAACTAGGGCAAAAAAGTGTAAAAAAATTGGTTTGATTTTTTTTAGTACCTTTCAGTTTTTCTTAGTTTTCACATAAGGTCCGGGGTCAGGACAAAAGAAAGATTTTTGACAAATTTCAAAATATGTCAGATATTGTCCAAATTATTTTTTATTTCACTTCTAGACATGTGAAATGCATGAACTAGGGCAAAAAAAGTGAAAAAAAATTGGTCTGATTTTTTTTAGTACTTTTCAGTTTTTCTTAGTTTTCACATAAGGTCCGGGGTCAGGACAAAAGACAGATTTTTGACAAATTTCAAAATATGTCAGATATTGTCCAAATTATTTTTTATTTCACTTCTAGACATGTGAAATGCATGAACTAGGGCAAAAAAAGTGAAAAAAAATTGGTCTGATTTTTTTTAGTACTTTTCAGTTTTTCTTAGTTTTCACATAAGGTCCGGGGTCAGGACAAAAGACAGATTTTTGACAAATTTCAAAATATGTCAGATATTGTCCAAATTATTTTTTATTTCACTTCTAGACATGTGAAATGCATGAACTAGGGCAAAAAAAGTGAAAAAAAATTGGTCTGATTTTTTTTAGTACTTTTCAGTTTTTCTTAGTTTTCACATAAGGTCCGGGTTCAGGACAAAAGACAGATTTTTGACAAATTTCAAAATCTGTCAGATATTGTCCAAATCATTTTTTATTTCACTTCTAGACATGTGAAATGCATGAACTAGGGCAAAAAAGTGTAAAAAAATTGGTTTGATTTTTTTTAGTACCTTTCAGTTTTTCTTAGTTTTCACATAAGGTCCGGGGTCAGGACAAAAGATAGATTTTTGACAAATTTCAAAATATGTCAGATATTGTCCAAATAATTTTTTATTTCACTTCTAGACATGTGAAATGCATGAACTAGGGCAAAAAAAGTGTAACAAAATTGGTTTGATTTTTTTTAGTACTTTTCAGTTTTTCTTAGTTTTCACATAAGGTCCGGGGTCAGGATAAAAGACAGATTTTTGACAAATTTCAAAATCTCTCAGATATTGTCCAAATTATTTTTTATTTCACTTATAGACATGTGAAATGCATGAACTAGTGCAAAAAAGTGTAACACAATTGGTTTGATTTTTTTTTGTACTTTTCAGTTTTTCTTAGTTTTCACATAAGGTCCGGGGTCAGGACAAAAGACAGATTTTTGACAAATTTCAAAATCTGTCAGATATTGTCCAAATCATTTTTTATTTCATTTCTAGACATGTGAAATGCATGAACTAGTGCAAAAAAGTGTAACAAAATTGATTTGATTTTTTTTTAGTACTTTTCAGTTTTTCTTAGTTTTCACATAAGGTCCGGGGTCAGGACAAAAGACAGATTTTTGACAAATTTCAAAATCTGTCAGATATTGTCCAAACCATTTTTTATTTCATTTCTAGACATGTGAAATGCATGAACTAGGGCAAAAAAAGTGTAAAAAAATTGGTTTGATTTTTTTTTTAGTACCTTGCAGTTTTTCTTAGTTTTCACATAAGGTCCGGGGTCAGGACAAAATATAGATTTTTGACAAATTTCAAAATCTGTCAGATATTGTCTAAATCATTTTTTATTTCACTTCTAGACATGTGAAATGCATGAACTAGGGCAAAAAAAGTGTAAAAAAATTGGTTTGATTTTTTTTTTAGTACCTTGCAGTTTTTCTTAGTTTTCACATAAGGTCCGGGGTCAGGACAAAATATAGATTTTTGACAAATTTCAAAATCTGTCAGATATTGTCTAAATCATTTTTTATTTCACTTCTAGACATGTGAAATGCATGAACTAGGGCAAAAAAGTGTAAAAAAATTGGTTTGATTTTTTTTAGTACCTTTCAGTTTTTCTTAGTTTTCACATAAGGTCCGGGGTCAGGACAAAAGACAGATTTTTGACAAATTTCAAAATATGTCAGATATTGTCCAAATTATTTTTTATTTCACTTCTAGACATGTGAAATGCATGAACTAGGGCAAAAAAAGTGAAAAAAAATTGGTCTGATTTTTTTTAGTACTTTTCAGTTTTTCTTAGTTTTCACATAAGGTCCGGGTTCAGGACAAAAGACAGATTTTTGACAAATTTCAAAATCTGTCAGATATTGTCCAAATCATTTTTTATTTCACTTCTAGACATGTGAAATGCATGAACTAGGGCAAAAAAGTGTAAAAAAATTGGTTTGATTTTTTTTAGTACCTTTCAGTTTTTCTTAGTTTTCACATAAGGTCCGGGGTCAGGACAAAAGATAGATTTTTGACAAATTTCGAAATATGTCAGATATTGTCCAAATAATTTTTTATTTCACTTCTAGACATGTGAAATGCATGAACTAGGGCAAAAAAAGTGTAACAAAATTGGTTTGATTTTTTTTAGTACTTTTCAGTTTTTCTTAGTTTTCACATAAGGTCCGGGGTCAGGATAAAAGACAGATTTTTGACAAATTTCAAAATCTCTCAGATATTGTCCAAATTATTTTTTATTTCACTTATAGACATGTGAAATGCATGAACTAGTGCAAAAAAGTGTAACACAATTGGTTTGATTTTTTTTTGTACTTTTCAGTTTTTCTTAGTTTTCACATAAGGTCCGGGGTCAGGACAAAAGACAGATTTTTGACAAATTTCAAAATCTGTCAGATATTGTCCAAACCATTTTTTATTTCATTTCTAGACATGTGAAATGCATGAACTAGGGCAAAAAAAGTGTAAAAAAATTGGTTTGATTTTTTTTTTAGTACCTTGCAGTTTTTCTTAGTTTTCACATAAGGTCCGGGGTCAGGACAAAATATAGATTTTTGACAAATTTCAAAATCTGTCAGATATTGTCTAAATCATTTTTTATTTCATTTCTAGACATGTGAAATGCATGAACTAGGGCAAGAAAGTGTGAAAAAATTGGTTTGATTTTTTTTTAGTACCTTGCAGTTTTTCTTAGTTTTCACATAAGGTCCGGGGTCAGGACAAAAGACAGATTTTTGACAAATTTCAAAATATGACAGATATTGTCCAAATCATTTATTATTTCACTTATAGACATGTGAAATGCATGAACTAGGGCAAAAAAGTGTAAAAAAATTGGTTTGATTTTTTTTAGTACCTTGCAGTTTTTCTTAGTTTTCACATAAGGTCCGGGGTCAGGACAAAAGACAGATTTTTGACAAATTTCAAAATATGTCAGATATTGTCCAAATTATTTTTTATTTCACTTCTAGACATGTGAAATGCATGAACTAGGGCAAAAAAGTGTAAAAAAATTGGTTTGATTTTTTTTAGTACCTTGCAGTTTTTCTTAGTTTTCACATAAGATCCGGGGTCAGGACAAAATATAGATTTTTGACAAATTTCAAAATCTGTCAGATATTGTCTAAATCATTTTTTATTTCATTTCTAGACATGTGAAATGCATGAACTAGGGCAAGAAAGTGTAAAAATATTGGTTTGATTTTTTTTAGTACCTTTCAGTTTTTCTTAGTTTTCACATAAGGTCCGGGGTCAGGACAAAAGACAGATTTTTGACAAATTTCAAAATCTGTCAGATATTGTCCAAATCATTTTTTATTTCATTTCTAGACATGTGAAATGCATGAACTAGGGCAAAAAAGTGTAAAAAAATTGGTTTGATTTTTTTTAGTACCTTTCAGTTTTTCTTAGTTTTCACATAAGGTCCGGGGTCAGGACAAAATATAGATTTTTGACAAATTTCAAAATCTGTCAGATATTGTCTAAATCATTTTTTATTTCATTTCTAGACATGTGAAATGCATGAACTAGGGCAAGAAAGTGTGAAAAAATTGGTTTGATTTTTTTTTAGTACCTTGCAGTTTTTCTTAGTTTTCACATAAGGTCCGGGGTCAGGACAAAATATAGATTTTTGACAAATTTCAAAATCTGTCAGATATTGTCTAAATCATTTTTTATTTCATTTCTAGACATGTGAAATGCATGAACTAGGGCAAGAAAGTGTGAAAAAATTGGTTTGATTTTTTTTTAGTACCTTGCAGTTTTTCTTAGTTTTCACATAAGGTCCGGGGTCAGGACAAAAGACAGATTTTTGACAAATTTCAAAATATGACAGATATTGTCCAAATCATTTATTATTTCACTTATAGACATGTGAAATGCATGAACTAGGGCAAAAAAGTGTAAAAAAATTGGTTTGATTTTTTTTAGTACCTTGCAGTTTTTCTTAGTTTTCACATAAGGTCCGGGGTCAGGACAAAAGACAGATTTTTTACAAATTTCAAAATCTGTCAGATATTGTCCAAATCATTTATTATTTCACTTATAGACATGTGAAATGCATGAACTAGGGCAAAAAAGTGTAAAAAAATTGGTTTGATTTTTTTTTAGTACCTTGCAGTTTTTCTTAGTTTTCACATAAGGTCCGGGGTCAGGACAAAATATAGATTTTTGACAAATTTCAAAATCTGTCAGATATTGTCTAAATAATTTTTTATTTCATTTCTAGACATGTGAAATGCATGAACTAGGGCAAGAAAGTGTGAAAAAATTGGTTTGATTTTTTTTTAGTACCTTGCAGTTTTTCTTAGTTTTCACATAAGGTCCGGGGTCAGGACAAAAGACAGATTTTTGACAAATTTCAAAATATGACAGATATTGTCCAAATCATTTATTATTTCACTTATAGACATGTGAAATGCATGAACTAGGGCAAAAAAGTGTAAAAAAATTGGTTTGATTTTTTTTAGTACCTTGCAGTTTTTCTTAGTTTTCACATAAGGTCCGGGGTCAGGACAAAAGACAGATTTTTGACAAATTTCAAAATCTGTCAGATATTGTCCAAATCATTTTTTATTTCACTTCTAGACATGTGAAATGCATGAACTAGGGCAAAAAAGTGTAAAAAAATTGGTTTGATTTTTTTTAGTACCTTTCAGTTTTTCTTAGTTTTCACATAAGGTCCGGGGTCAGGACAAAATATAGATTTTTGACAAATTTCAAAATCTGTCAGATATTGTCTAAATCATTTTTTATTTCATTTCTAGACATGTGAAATGCATGAACTAGGGCAAGAAAGTGTGAAAAAATTGGTTTGATTTTTTTTTAGTACCTTGCAGTTTTTCTTAGTTTTCACATAAGGTCCGGGGTCAGGACAAAAGACAGATTTTTGACAAATTTCAAAATATGACAGATATTGTCCAAATCATTTATTATTTCACTTATAGACATGTGAAATGCATGAACTAGGGCAAAAAAGTGTAAAAAAATTGGTTTGATTTTTTTTAGTACCTTGCAGTTTTTCTTAGTTTTCACATAAGGTCCGGGGTCAGGACAAAAGAAAGATTTTTGACAAATTTCAAAATATGTCAGATATTGTCCAAATTATTTTTTATTTCACTTCTAGACATGTGAAATGCATGAACTAGGGCAAAAAAAGTGAAAAAAAATTGGTCTGATTTTTTTTAGTACTTTTCAGTTTTTCTTAGTTTTCACATAAGGTCCGGGGTCAGGACAAAAGACAGATTTTTGACAAATTTCAAAATATGTCAGATATTGTCCAAATTATTTTTTATTTCACTTCTAGACATGTGAAATGCATGAACTAGGGCAAAAAAAGTGAAAAAAAATTGGTCTGATTTTTTTTAGTACTTTTCAGTTTTTCTTAGTTTTCACATAAGGTCCGGGTTCAGGACAAAAGACAGATTTTTGACAAATTTCAAAATCTGTCAGATATTGTCCAAATCATTTTTTATTTCACTTCTAGACATGTGAAATGCATGAACTAGGGCAAAAAAGTGTAAAAAAATTGGTTTGATTTTTTTTAGTACCTTTCAGTTTTTCTTAGTTTTCACATAAGGTCCGGGGTCAGGACAAAAGATAGATTTTTGACAAATTTCGAAATATGTCAGATATTGTCCAAATAATTTTTTATTTCACTTCTAGACATGTGAAATGCATGAACTAGGGCAAAAAAAGTGTAACAAAATTGGTTTGATTTTTTTTAGTACTTTTCAGTTTTTCTTAGTTTTCACATAAGGTCCGGGGTCAGGATAAAAGACAGATTTTTGACAAATTTCAAAATCTCTCAGATATTGTCCAAATTATTTTTTATTTCACTTATAGACATGTGAAATGCATGAACTAGTGCAAAAAAGTGTAACACAATTGGTTTGATTTTTTTTTGTACTTTTCAGTTTTTCTTAGTTTTCACATAAGGTCCGGGGTCAGGACAAAAGACAGATTTTTGACAAATTTCAAAATCTGTCAGATATTGTCCAAACCATTTTTTATTTCATTTCTAGACATGTGAAATGCATGAACTAGGGCAAAAAAAGTGTAAAAAAATTGGTTTGATTTTTTTTTTAGTACCTTGCAGTTTTTCTTAGTTTTCACATAAGGTCCGGGGTCAGGACAAAATATAGATTTTTGACAAATTTCAAAATCTGTCAGATATTGTCTAAATCATTTTTTATTTCATTTCTAGACATGTGAAATGCATGAACTAGGGCAAGAAAGTGTGAAAAAATTGGTTTGATTTTTTTTTAGTACCTTGCAGTTTTTCTTAGTTTTCACATAAGGTCCGGGGTCAGGACAAAAGACAGATTTTTGACAAATTTCAAAATATGACAGATATTGTCCAAATCATTTATTATTTCACTTATAGACATGTGAAATGCATGAACTAGGGCAAAAAAGTGTAAAAAAATTGGTTTGATTTTTTTTAGTACCTTGCAGTTTTTCTTAGTTTTCACATAAGGTCCGGGGTCAGGACAAAAGACAGATTTTTGACAAATTTCAAAATATGTCAGATATTGTCCAAATTATTTTTTATTTCACTTCTAGACATGTGAAATGCATGAACTAGGGCAAAAAAGTGTAAAAAAATTGGTTTGATTTTTTTTAGTACCTTGCAGTTTTTCTTAGTTTTCACATAAGATCCGGGGTCAGGACAAAATATAGATTTTTGACAAATTTCAAAATCTGTCAGATATTGTCTAAATCATTTTTTATTTCATTTCTAGACATGTGAAATGCATGAACTAGGGCAAGAAAGTGTAAAAATATTGGTTTGATTTTTTTTAGTACCTTTCAGTTTTTCTTAGTTTTCACATAAGGTCCGGGGTCAGGACAAAAGACAGATTTTTGACAAATTTCAAAATCTGTCAGATATTGTCCAAATCATTTTTTATTTCATTTCTAGACATGTGAAATGCATGAACTAGGGCAAAAAAGTGTAAAAAAATTGGTTTGATTTTTTTTAGTACCTTTCAGTTTTTCTTAGTTTTCACATAAGGTCCGGGGTCAGGACAAAATATAGATTTTTGACAAATTTCAAAATCTGTCAGATATTGTCTAAATCATTTTTTATTTCATTTCTAGACATGTGAAATGCATGAACTAGGGCAAGAAAGTGTGAAAAAATTGGTTTGATTTTTTTTTAGTACCTTGCAGTTTTTCTTAGTTTTCACATAAGGTCCGGGGTCAGGACAAAATATAGATTTTTGACAAATTTCAAAATCTGTCAGATATTGTCTAAATCATTTTTTATTTCATTTCTAGACATGTGAAATGCATGAACTAGGGCAAGAAAGTGTGAAAAAATTGGTTTGATTTTTTTTTAGTACCTTGCAGTTTTTCTTAGTTTTCACATAAGGTCCGGGGTCAGGACAAAAGACAGATTTTTGACAAATTTCAAAATATGACAGATATTGTCCAAATCATTTATTATTTTACTTATAGACATGTGAAATGCATGAACTAGGGCAAAAAAGTGTAAAAAAATTGGTTTGATTTTTTTTAGTACCTTGCAGTTTTTCTTAGTTTTCACATAAGGTCCGGGGTCAGGACAAAAGACAGATTTTTTACAAATTTCAAAATCTGTCAGATATTGTCCAAATCATTTATTATTTCACTTATAGACATGTGAAATGCATGAAATAGGGCAAAAAAGTGTAAAAAAATTGGTTTGATTTTTTTTTAGTACCTTGCAGTTTTTCTTAGTTTTCACATAAGGTCCGGGGTCAGGACAAAATATAGATTTTTGACAAATTTCAAAATCTGTCAGATATTGTCTAAATAATTTTTTATTTCATTTCTAGACATGTGAAATGCATGAACTAGGGCAAGAAAGTGTGAAAAAATTGGTTTGATTTTTTTTTAGTACCTTGCAGTTTTTCTTAGTTTTCACATAAGGTCCGGGGTCAGGACAAAAGACAGATTTTTGACAAATTTCAAAATATGACAGATATTGTCCAAATCATTTATTATTTCACTTATAGACATGTGAAATGCATGAACTAGGGCAAAAAAGTGTAAAAAAATTGGTTTGATTTTTTTTAGTACCTTGCAGTTTTTCTTAGTTTTCACATAAGGTCCGGGGTCAGGACAAAAGACAGATTTTTGACAAATTTCAAAATCTGTCAGATATTGTCCAAATCATTTTTTATTTCACTTCTAGACATGTGAAATGCATGAACTAGGGCAAAAAAGTGTAAAAAAATTGGTTTGATTTTTTTTAGTACCTTTCAGTTTTTCTTAGTTTTCACATAAGGTCCGGGGTCAGGACAAAATATAGATTTTTGACAAATTTCAAAATCTGTCAGATATTGTCTAAATCATTTTTTATTTCATTTCTAGACATGTGAAATGCATGAACTAGGGCAAGAAAGTGTGAAAAAATTGGTTTGATTTTTTTTTAGTACCTTGCAGTTTTTCTTAGTTTTCACATAAGGTCCGGGGTCAGGACAAAAGACAGATTTTTGACAAATTTCAAAATATGACAGATATTGTCCAAATCATTTATTATTTCACTTATAGACATGTGAAATGCATGAACTAGGGCAAAAAAGTGTAAAAAAATTGGTTTGATTTTTTTTAGTACCTTGCAGTTTTTCTTAGTTTTCACATAAGGTCCGGGGTCAGGACAAAAGAAAGATTTTTGACAAATTTCAAAATATGTCAGATATTGTCCAAATTATTTTTTATTTCACTTCTAGACATGTGAAATGCATGAACTAGGGCAAAAAAAGTGAAAAAAAATTGGTCTGATTTTTTTTAGTACTTTTCAGTTTTTCTTAGTTTTCACATAAGGTCCGGGGTCAGGACAAAAGACAGATTTTTGACAAATTTCAAAATATGTCAGATATTGTCCAAATTATTTTTTATTTCACTTCTAGACATGTGAAATGCATGAACTAGGGCAAAAAAAGTGAAAAAAAATTGGTCTGATTTTTTTTAGTACTTTTCAGTTTTTCTTAGTTTTCACATAAGGTCCGGGTTCAGGACAAAAGACAGATTTTTGACAAATTTCAAAATCTGTCAGATATTGTCCAAATCATTTTTTATTTCACTTCTAGACATGTGAAATGCATGAACTAGGGCAAAAAAGTGTAAAAAAATTGGTTTGATTTTTTTTAGTACCTTTCAGTTTTTCTTAGTTTTCACATAAGGTCCGGGGTCAGGACAAAAGAAAGATTTTTGACAAATTTCAAAATATGTCAGATATTGTCCAAATTATTTTTTATTTCACTTCTAGACATGTGAAATGCATGAACTAGGGCAAAAAAAGTGAAAAAAAATTGGTCTGATTTTTTTTAGTACTTTTCAGTTTTTCTTAGTTTTCACATAAGGTCCGGGGTCAGGACAAAAGACAGATTTTTGACAAATTTCAAAATATGTCAGATATTGTCCAAATTATTTTTTATTTCACTTCTAGACATGTGAAATGCATGAACTAGGGCAAAAAAAGTGAAAAAAAATTGGTCTGATTTTTTTTAGTACTTTTCAGTTTTTCTTAGTTTTCACATAAGGTCCGGGTTCAGGACAAAAGACAGATTTTTGACAAATTTCAAAATCTGTCAGATATTGTCCAAATCATTTTTTATTTCACTTCTAGACATGTGAAATGCATGAACTAGGGCAAAAAAGTGTAAAAAAATTGGTTTGATTTTTTTTAGTACCTTTCAGTTTTTCTTAGTTTTCACATAAGGTCCGGGGTCAGGACAAAAGATAGATTTTTGACAAATTTCAAAATATGTCAGATATTGTCCAAATAATTTTTTATTTCACTTCTAGACATGTGAAATGCATGAACTAGGGCAAAAAAAGTGTAACAAAATTGGTTTGATTTTTTTTTGTACTTTTCAGTTTTTCTTAGTTTTCACATAAGGTCCGGGGTCAGGACAAAAGACAGATTTTTGACAAATTTCAAAATCTGTCAGATATTGTCCAAATCATTTTTTATTTCATTTCTAGACATGTGAAATGCATGAACTAGGGCAAAAAAGTGTAAAAAAATTGGTTTGATTTTTTTTAGTACCTTTCAGTTTTTCTTAGTTTTCACATAAGGTCCGGGGTCAGGACAAAATATAGATTTTTGACAAATTTCAAAATCTGTCAGATATTGTCTAAATCATTTTTTATTTCATTTCTAGACATGTGAAATGCATGAACTAGGGCAAGAAAGTGTGAAAAAATTGGTTTGATTTTTTTTTAGTACCTTGCAGTTTTTCTTAGTTTTCACATAAGGTCCGGGGTCAGGACAAAATATAGATTTTTGACAAATTTCAAAATCTGTCAGATATTGTCTAAATCATTTTTTATTTCATTTCTAGACATGTGAAATGCATGAACTAGGGCAAGAAAGTGTGAAAAAATTGGTTTGATTTTTTTTTAGTACCTTGCAGTTTTTCTTAGTTTTCACATAAGGTCCGGGGTCAGGACAAAAGACAGATTTTTGACAAATTTCAAAATATGACAGATATTGTCCAAATCATTTATTATTTCACTTATAGACATGTGAAATGCATGAACTAGGGCAAAAAAGTGTAAAAAAATTGGTTTGATTTTTTTTAGTACCTTGCAGTTTTTCTTAGTTTTCACATAAGGTCCGGGGTCAGGACAAAAGAAAGATTTTTGACAAATTTCAAAATATGTCAGATATTGTCCAAATTATTTTTTATTTCACTTCTAGACATGTGAAATGCATGAACTAGGGCAAAAAAAGTGAAAAAAAATTGGTCTGATTTTTTTTAGTACTTTTCAGTTTTTCTTAGTTTTCACATAAGGTCCGGGGTCAGGACAAAAGACAGATTTTTGACAAATTTCAAAATATGTCAGATATTGTCCAAATTATTTTTTATTTCACTTCTAGACATGTGAAATGCATGAACTAGGGCAAAAAAAGTGAAAAAAAATTGGTCTGATTTTTTTTAGTACTTTTCAGTTTTTCTTAGTTTTCACATAAGGTCCGGGTTCAGGACAAAAGACAGATTTTTGACAAATTTCAAAATCTGTCAGATATTGTCCAAATCATTTTTTATTTCACTTCTAGACATGTGAAATGCATGAACTAGGGCAAAAAAGTGTAAAAAAATTGGTTTGATTTTTTTTAGTACCTTTCAGTTTTTCTTAGTTTTCACATAAGGTCCGGGGTCAGGACAAAAGAAAGATTTTTGACAAATTTCAAAATATGTCAGATATTGTCCAAATTATTTTTTATTTCACTTCTAGACATGTGAAATGCATGAACTAGGGCAAAAAAAGTGAAAAAAAATTGGTCTGATTTTTTTTAGTACTTTTCAGTTTTTCTTAGTTTTCACATAAGGTCCGGGGTCAGGACAAAAGACAGATTTTTGACAAATTTCAAAATATGTCAGATATTGTCCAAATTATTTTTTATTTCACTTCTAGACATGTGAAATGCATGAACTAGGGCAAAAAAAGTGAAAAAAAATTGGTCTGATTTTTTTTAGTACTTTTCAGTTTTTCTTAGTTTTCACATAAGGTCCGGGTTCAGGACAAAAGACAGATTTTTGACAAATTTCAAAATCTGTCAGATATTGTCCAAATCATTTTTTATTTCACTTCTAGACATGTGAAATGCATGAACTAGGGCAAAAAAGTGTAAAAAAATTGGTTTGATTTTTTTTAGTACCTTTCAGTTTTTCTTAGTTTTCACATAAGGTCCGGGGTCAGGACAAAAGATAGATTTTTGACAAATTTCAAAATATGTCAGATATTGTCCAAATAATTTTTTATTTCACTTCTAGACATGTGAAATGCATGAACTAGGGCAAAAAAAGTGTAACAAAATTGGTTTGATTTTTTTTAGTACTTTTCAGTTTTTCTTAGTTTTCACATAAGGTCCGGGGTCAGGATAAAAGACAGATTTTTGACAAATTTCAAAATCCCTCAGATATTGTCCAAATTATTTTTTATTTCACTTATAGACATGTGAAATGCATGAACTAGTGCAAAAAAGTGTAACACAATTGGTTTGATTTTTTTTTTGTACTTTTCAGTTTTTCTTAGTTTTCACATAAGGTCCGGGGTCAGGACAAAAGACAGATTTTTGACAAATTTCAAAATCTGTCAGATATTGTCTAAATCATTTTTTATTTCATTTCTAGACATGTGAAATGCATGAACTAGGGCAAGAAAGTGTGAAAAAATTGGTTTGATTTTTTTTTAGTACCTTGCAGTTTTTCTTAGTTTTCACATAAGGTCCGGGGTCAGGACAAAAGACAGATTTTTGACAAATTTCAAAATATGACAGATATTGTCCAAATCATTTATTATTTCACTTATAGACATGTGAAATGCATGAACTAGGGCAAAAAAGTGTAAAAAAATTGGTTTGATTTTTTTTAGTACCTTGCAGTTTTTCTTAGTTTTCACATAAGGTCCGGGGTCAGGACAAAAGACAGATTTTTGACAAATTTCAAAATATGTCAGATATTGTCCAAATTATTTTTTATTTCACTTCTAGACATGTGAAATGCATGAACTAGGGCAAAAAAGTGTAAAAAAATTGGTTTGATTTTTTTTAGTACCTTGCAGTTTTTCTTAGTTTTCACATAAGATCCGGGGTCAGGACAAAATATAGATTTTTGACAAATTTCAAAATCTGTCAGATATTGTCTAAATCATTTTTTATTTCATTTCTAGACATGTGAAATGCATGAACTAGGGCAAGAAAGTGTAAAAATATTGGTTTGATTTTTTTTAGTACCTTTCAGTTTTTCTTAGTTTTCACATAAGGTCCGGGGTCAGGACAAAAGACAGATTTTTGACAAATTTCAAAATCTGTCAGATATTGTCCAAATCATTTTTAATTTCATTTCTAGACATGTGAAATGCATGAACTAGGGCAAAAAAAGTGAATAAAAATTGGTCTGATTTTTTTTAGTACTTTAAAGTTTTTCTTAGTTTTCACATAAGGTCCGGGGTCAGGACAAAAGACAGATTTTTGACAAATTTCAAAATCTTTCAGATATTGTCCAAATCATTTTTTATTTCATTTCTAGACATGTGAAATGCATGAACTAGGGCAAGAAAGTGTGAAAAAATTGGTTTGATTTTTTTTTAGTACCTTGCAGTTTTTCTTAGTTTTCACATAAGGTCCGGGGTCAGGATAAAAGACAGATTTTTGACAAATTTCAAAATATGTCAGATATTGTCCAAATTATTTTTTATTTCACGTCTAGACATGTGAAATGCATGAACTAGGGCAAGAAAGAGTGAAAATATTGGTTTGATTTTTTTTAGTACCTTTCAGTTTTTCTTAGTTTTCACATAAGGTCCGGGGTCAGGACAAAAGACAGATTTTTGACAAATTTCAAAATCTGTCAGATATTGTCCAAATCATTTTTTATTTCATTTCTAGACATGTGAAATGCATGAACTAGTGCAAAAAAGTGTAACAAAATTGATTTGATTTTTTTTAGTACTTTTCAGTTTTTCTTAGTTTTCACATAAGGTCCGGGGTCAGGACAAAAGACAGATTTTTTACAAATTTCAAAATATGTCAGATATTGTCCAAATCATTTTTTATTTCACTTCTAGACATGTTAAATGCATGAACTAGGGCAAAAAAGTGTAAAAAAATTGGTTTGATTTTTTTTTAGTACTTTTCAGTTTTTCTTAGTTTTCACATAAGGTCCGGGGTCAGGACAAAAGACAGATTTTTGACAAATTTCAAAATATGTCAGATATTGTCCAAATTATTTTTTATTTCACGTCTAGACAGGTGAAATGCATGAACTAGTGCAAAAAAGTGTAACAAAATTGATTTGATTTTTTTTAGTACTTTTCAGATTTTCTTAGTTTTCACATAAGGTCCGGGGTCAGGATAAAAGACAGATTTTTGACAAATTTCAAAATCTGTCAGATATTGTCCAAATCATTTTTTATTTCACTTCTAGACATGTGAAATGCATGAACTAGGGCAAAAAAAGTGTAAAAAAATTGGTTTGATTTTTTTTAGTACCTTTCAGTTTTTCTTAGTTTTCACATAAGGTCCGGGGTCAGGACAAAATATAGATTTTTGACAAATTTCAAAATCTGTCAGATATTGTCTAAATCATTTTTTATTTCATTTCTAGACATGTGAAATGCATGAACTAGGGCAAGAAAGTGTGAAAAAATTGGTTTGATTTTTTTTTAGTACCTTGCAGTTTTTCTTAGTTTTCACATAAGGTCCGGGGTCAGGACAAAAGACAGATTTTTGACAAATTTCAAAATATGACAGATATTGTCCAAATCATTTATTATTTCACTTATAGACATGTGAAATGCATGAACTAGGGCAAAAAAGTGTAAAAAAATTGGTTTGATTTTTTTTAGTACCTTGCAGTTTTTCTTAGTTTTCACATAAGGTCCGGGGTCAGGACAAAAGAAAGATTTTTGACAAATTTCAAAATATGTCAGATATTGTCCAAATTATTTTTTATTTCACTTCTAGACATGTGAAATGCATGAACTAGGGCAAAAAAGTGTAAAAAAATTGGTTTGATTTTTTTTAGTACCTTTCAGTTTTTCTTAGTTTTCACATAAGGTCCGGGGTCAGGACAAAAGACAGATTTTTGACAAATTTCAAAATATGTCAGATATTGTCCAAATCATTTTTTATTTCACTTCTAGACATGTGAAATGCATGAACTAGGGCAAAAAAGTGTAAAAAAATTGGTTTGATTTTTTTTAGTACCTTTCAGTTTTTCTTAGTTTTCACATAAGGTCCGGGGTCAGGACAAAAGATAGATTTTTGACAAATTTCAAAATATGTCAGATATTGTCCAAATTATTTTTTATTTCACTTCTAGACATGTGAAATGCATGAACTAGGGCAAAAAAGTGTAAAAAAATTGGTTTGATTTTTTTTAGTACCTTGCAGTTTTTCTTAGTTTTCACATAAGATCCGGGGTCAGGACAAAATATAGATTTTTGACAAATTTCAAAATCTGTCAGATATTGTCTAAATCATTTTTTATTTCATTTCTAGACATGTGAAATGCATGAACTAGGGCAAGAAAGTGTAAAAATATTGGTTTGATTTTTTTTAGTACCTTTCAGTTTTTCTTAGTTTTCACATAAGGTCCGGGGTCAGGACAAAAGACAGATTTTTGACAAATTTCAAAATCTGTCAGATATTGTCCAAATCATTTTTTATTTCATTTCTAGACATGTGAAATGCATGAACTAGGGCAAAAAAAGTGAATAAAAATTGGTCTGATTTTTTTTAGTACTTTAAAGTTTTTCTTAGTTTTCACATAAGGTCCGGGGTCAGGACAAAAGACAGATTTTTGACAAATTTCAAAATCTTTCAGATATTGTCCAAATCATTTTTTATTTCATTTCTAGACATGTGAAATGCATGAACTAGGGCAAGAAAGTGTGAAAAAATTGGTTTGATTTTTTTTTAGTACCTTGCAGTTTTTCTTAGTTTTCACATAAGGTCCGGGGTCAGGATAAAAGACAGATTTTTGACAAATTTCAAAATATGTCAGATATTGTCCAAATTATTTTTTATTTCACGTCTAGACATGTGAAATGCATGAACTAGTGCAAAAAAGTGTAACAAAATTGATTTGATTTTTTTTAGTACTTTTCAGTTTTTCTTAGTTTTCACATAAGGTCCGGGGTCAGGACAAAAGACAGATTTTTGACAAATTTCAAAATCTGTCAGATATTGTCCAAATCATTTTTTATTTCACTTCTAGACATGTGAAATGCATGAACTAGGGCAAAAAAAGTGAAAAAACATTGGTCTGATTTTTTTTAGTACTTTTCAGTTTTTCTTAGTTTTCACATAAGGTCCGGGGTCAGGACAAAAGACAGATTTTTTACAAATTTCAAAATATGTCAGATATTGTCCAAATCATTTTTTATTTCACTTCTAGACATGTGAAATGCATGAACTAGGGCAAAAAAGTGTAAAAAAATTGGTTTGATTTTTTTTTAGTACTTTTCAGTTTTTCTTAGTTTTCACATAAGGTCCGGGGTCAGGACAAAAGACAGATTTTTGACAAATTTCAAAATATGTCAGATATTGTCCAAATTATTTTTTATTTCACGTCTAGACAGGTGAAATGCATGAACTAGTGCAAAAAAGTGTAACAAAATTGATTTGATTTTTTTTAGTACTTTTCAGATTTTCTTAGTTTTCACATAAGGTCCGGGGTCAGGACAAAAGAAAGATTTTTGACAAATTTCAAAATATGTCAGATATTGTCCAAATTATTTTTTATTTCACTTCTAGACATGTGAAATGCATGAACTAGGGCAAAAAAAGTGAAAAAAAATTGGTCTGATTTTTTTTAGTACTTTTCAGTTTTTCTTAGTTTTCACATAAGGTCCGGGTTCAGGACAAAAGACAGATTTTTGACAAATTTCAAAATCTGTCAGATATTGTCCAAATCATTTTTTATTTCACTTCTAGACATGTGAAATGCATGAACTAGGGCAAAAAAGTGTAAAAAAATTGGTTTGATTTTTTTTAGTACCTTTCAGTTTTTCTTAGTTTTCACATAAGGTCCGGGGTCAGGACAAAAGACAGATTTTTGACAAATTTCAAAATATGTCAGATATTGTCCAAATTATTTTTTATTTCACTTCTAGACATGTGAAATGCATGAACTAGGGCAAAAAAAGTGAAAAAAAATTGGTCTGATTTTTTTTAGTACTTTTCAGTTTTTCTTAGTTTTCACATAAGGTCCGGGTTCAGGACAAAAGACAGATTTTTGACAAATTTCAAAATCTGTCAGATATTGTCCAAATCATTTTTTATTTCACTTCTAGACATGTGAAATGCATGAACTAGGGCAAAAAAGTGTAAAAAAATTGGTTTGATTTTTTTTAGTACCTTTCAGTTTTTCTTAGTTTTCACATAAGGTCCGGGGTCAGGACAAAAGATAGATTTTTGACAAATTTCAAAATATGTCAGATATTGTCCAAATCATTTTTTATTTCACTTCTAGACATGTGAAATGCATGAACTAGGGCAAAAAAAGTGTAACAAAATTGGTTTGATTTTTTTTAGTACTTTTCAGTTTTTCTTAGTTTTCACATAAGGTCCGGGGTCAGGATAAAAGACAGATTTTTGACAAATTTCAAAATCTCTCAGATATTGTCCAAATTATTTTTTATTTCACTTATAGACATGTGAAATGCATGAACTAGTGCAAAAAAGTGTAACACAATTGGTTTGATTTTTTTTTTGTACTTTTCAGTTTTTCTTAGTTTTCACATAAGGTCCGGGGTCAGGACAAAAGACAGATTTTTGACAAATTTCAAAATCTGTCAGATATTGTCCAAATCATTTTTTATTTCATTTCTAGACATGTGAAATGCATGAACTAGTGCAAAAAAGTGTAACAAAATTGGTTTGATTTTTTTTAGTACTTTTCAGTTTTTCTTAGTTTTCACATAAGGTCCGGGGTCAGGATAAAAGACAGATTTTTGACAAATTTCAAAATCTCTCAGATATTGTCCAAATTATTTTTTATTTCACTTCTAGACATGTGAAATGCATGAACTAGTGCAAAAAAGTGTAACAAAATTGATTTGATTTTTTTTTAGTACTTTTCAGTTTTTCTTAGTTTTCACATAAGGTCCGGGGTCAGGACAAAAAACAGATTTCTGACAAATTTCAAAATCTGTCAGATATTGTCCAAATTATTTTTTATTTCACGTCTAGACATGTGAAATGCATGATCTAGTGCAAAAAAGTGTAACAAAATTGATTTGATTTTTTTTTAGTACTTTTCAGTTTTTCTTAGTTTTCACATAAGGTCCGGGGTCAGGATAAAAGACAGATTTTTGACAAATTTCAAAATATGTCAGATATTGTCCAAATTATTTTTTATTTCACGTCTTGACATGTGAAATGCATGAACTAGTGCAAAAAAGTGTAACAAAATTGGTTTGATTTTTTTTTAGTACTTTTCAGTTTTTCTTAGTTTTCACATAAGGTCCGGGGTCAGGACAAAAGACAGATTTTTGACAAATTTCAAAATATGTCAGATATTGCCCAAATTATTTTTTATTTCACGTCTAGACATGTGAAATGCATGAACTAGTGCAAAAAAGTGTAACAAAATTGGTTTGATTTTTTTTTAGTACTTTTCAGTTTTTCTTAGTTTTCACATAAGGTCCGGGGTCAGGATAAAAGACAGATTTTTGACAAATTTCAAAATATGTCAGATATTGTCCAAATCATTTTTTATTTCACTTCTAGACATGTGAAATGCATGAACCAGGGCAAAAAAGTGTAAAAATATTGGTCTGATTTTTTTTAGTACTTTTCAGTTTTTCTTAGTTTTCACATAAGGTCCGGGGTCAGGACAAAAAACAGATTTCTGACAAATTTCAAAATCTGTCAGATATTGTCCAAATTATTTTTTATTTCACGTCTAGACATGTGAAATGCATGATCGATCTAGTGCAAAAAAGTGTAACAAAATTGATTTGATTTTTTTTTAGTACTTTTCAGTTTTTCTTAGTTTTCACATAAGGTCCGGGGTCAGGATAAAAGACAGATTTTTGACAAATTTCAAAATATGTCAGATATTGTCCAAATTATTTTTTATTTCACGTCTAGACATGTGAAATGCATGAACTAGTGCAAAAAAGTGTAACAAAATTGGTCTGATTTTTTTTAGTACTTTTCAGTTTTTCTTAGTTTTCACATAAGGTCCGGGGTCAGGACAAAAGACAGATTTTTGACAAATTTCAAAATCTGTCAGATATTGTCCAAATCATTTTTTATTTCATTTCTAGACATGTGAAATGCATGAACCAGGGCAAAAAAGTGTAACAAAATTGGTTTGATTTTTTTTAGTACCTTTCAGTTTTTCTTAGTTTTCACATAAGGTCCGGGGTCAGGACAAAAGACAGATTTTTGACAAATTTCAAAATATGTCAGATATTGTCCAAATTATTTTTTATTTCATTTCTAGACATGTGAAATGCATGAACTAGTGCAAAAAAGTGTAACAAAATTGATTTGATTTTTTTTTAGTACTTTTCAGTTTTTCTTAGTTTTCACATAAGGTCCGGGGTCAGGACAAAAGACAGATTTTTTACAAATTTCAAAATATGTCAGATATTGTCCAAATCATTTTTTATTTCACTTCTAGACATGTCAAATGCATGAACTAGGGCAAAAAAGTGTAAAAAAATTGGTTTGATTTTTTTTAGTACCTTTCAGTTTTTTTTAGTTTTCACATAAGGTCCGGGGTCAGGACAAAAGACAGATTTTTGACAAATTTCAAAATATGTCAGATATTGTCCAAATCATTTTTTATTTCACTTCTAGACATGTGAAATGCATGAACTAGGGTAAAAAAAAGTGAAAAAACATTGGTCTGATTTTTTTTAGTACTTTTCAGTTTTTCTTAGTTTTCACATAAGGTCCGGGGTCAGGACAAAAGACAGATTTTTGACAAATTTCAAAATATGTCAGATATTGTCCAAATCATTTTTTATTTCACTTCTAGACATGTGAAATGCATGAACCAGGGCAAAAAAGTGTAAAAATATTGGTTTGATTTTTTTTAGTACCTTTCAGTTTTTCTTAGTTTTCACATAAGGTCCGGGTCAGGACAAAAGACAGATTTTTGACAAATTTCAAAATCTGTCAGATATTGTCCAAATCATTTTTTATTTCATTTCTAGACATGTGAAATGCATGAACTAGGGCAAAAAAAGTGAATAAAAATTGGTCTGATTTTTTTTAGTACTTTTCAGTTTTTCTTAGTTTTCACATAAGGTCCGGGGTCAGGACAAAAAACAGATTTCTGACAAATTTCAAAATCTGTCAGATATTGTCCAAATCATTTTTTTATTTAATTTCTAGACATGTGAAATGCATGAAATAGGGCAAGAAAGTGTGAAAAAATTGGTTTGATTTTTTTTTAGTACCTTGCAGTTTTTCTTAGTTTTCACATAAGGTCCGGGGTCAGGATAAAAGACAGATTTTTGACAAATTTCAAAATATGTCAGATATTGTCCAAATTATTTTTTATTTCACGTCTAGACATGTGAAATGCATGAACTAGTGCAAAAAAGTGTAACAAAATTGGTTTGATTTTTTTTAGTACCTTTCAGTTTTTCTTAGTTTTCACATAAGGTCCGGGGTCAGGACAAAAGACAGATTTTTGACAAATTTCAAAATCTGTCAGATATTGTCCAAATCATTTTTTATTTCATTTCTAGACATGTGAAATGCATGAACTAGGGCAAAAAAAGTGAAAAAAAATTGGTCTGATTTTTTTTAGTACTTTTCAGTTTTTCTTAGTTTTCACATAAGGTCCGGGGTCAGGACAAAAGACAGATTTTTGACAAATTTCAAAATCTGTCAGATATTGTCCAAATCATTTTTTATTTCATTTCTAGACATGTGAAATGCATGAACTAGTGCAAAAAAGTGTAACAAAATTGGTTTGATTTTTTTTAGTACCTTTCAGTTTTTCTTAGTTTTCACATAAGGTCCGGTATGGAGTGGGATAGCTGTCAAAATATTCGTGTCCATAGATTTGATACACGTGCGTATTTGTCTGTAGTTGTGCATAAAATAATTATTTGTGAATTCTCGAATGAGTCCAGTCGTGCATAAAATATATTGTGTGTATTTTATCAATCAGAATACGGATGGGAAAAAAATATGAATTCAAAATTACAAGTACGAAATCAAACTTTACAGTTAGGCTTTCTTTGGTACGAGTACGACTTCGCACAAGTGACTCAACTGTCAAAATACGTCTTCGCCGCATTCACAGGCATTACTTGTTGAGAAAAGAAACATAGATCGAGATCAAGACTGCGCATGCGCTGAGACGAATCCGGCGGGGGCAGTGCCATTACTGCGGGTTAGGCACGTCGGCGCTAACGTTTGTGATAGCTGATAGCTACCTGTGGAGTTGAACAAATCGTCTTTTCCCCCCTTTGTTTATTGTCTTACGATGTCGGGAAGAACCTGTTGTGTGTTCGGCTGTTACAACAGCAGTGGGAAAATACAGATATGGAACAAAAATATATAAGTTCCCCCGCCGTTATTACACAGCCTGCCCCTGTATAACACCATACATAAGCACTACACAGATTCCCAGGGCGAGCCGAAGACCAAGCTGTTTGTCAGAAGTGGATTGTGAACATCAACCGAAAGGATTTTGTTCCGAACAAACATATCGCGGTAAGTTTTGTTTAACAGTATCAATCTTAAATCTTGCCAGTTGCCACCATGACTAGCATGCTGTTGTCTAGTCTTGCATGGCGATACTTTAACGCTATCTATTGGTGTGTTAAGACATGGCACCAAATATTTGACGTAGAAGCAAAACTGTAAAGTAAGTGTGTGCTAGGAACTTCGATATAGTCGCCAGAATAATTATCTATTGAAAAATGATTCGCTTTAAATACTAACGTTAGGGCAGCCATGGTGGCCATCAAATCAACATGATTGGCATTACAAACAGAAAACGTATGATGGAGTTCGGGGGAAGGCGACATTATGCTAGTTGCAAGATTGCTTTCCTTCTTTGGTAACGTTAACCATGAAAACATCAGTCATTTGGAAAGATCTTATTGCGTTTTCCTCCGATTCAGTATTGTAATAAACAGTTTTTGGGTAGCACTCACATTTAAAACTCACTTGGATATTTGATGTAGATGTTGTGCAAAATGTTCATGATTGTTTTTGGGTTAAATTTGTTGCTGTGCTGAGTTATTGTCTACATGTAAGTCAATGTCCTTTTCTATTTGTATTTTATCAGGGGTCAATGTCATCTCCCAAACCTCAATGGCACCTCCCAAAAGAAGATGGCATCCAGTGTCCAGATATTGCAGACCACAACTACAGTTTTAAGTCAACAAAAGACTGTGACACAAACTGATCAGTGTAGTACTATGATTTGGATGACAAAGACTCAAAATTTACACAGGCTTGGGCATGGACAGTTTTTGGCAATTTTTGTACGCCATTATGGCTTTTCAATCACAACTAAGGACCATCAAGTTAGCTGTCCCTGAACAACTGTTGCTTGTTCTAATGAGGCTCCGTCCATACTTCCACACAGGGATTTGTTGATAAATCTATACTTACCTTTTGAATTACTACTGTTTAGTGTGTCTCTTTACCCATATTTCCACACAGGGATTTATTCATTAATCTATTCTTACCTTTTGAATAACTACTGTTTAGTGTCTTTTTTGCACATACTTCCACACAGGGATTTATTGATTAATCTATGCCTACCTTTTGAACCACTACTTTTTAGTGTACCTTTTTGGCCCTTATATCCACACAGAGAATTATATTTATATTTGAATCATTAGTTTAAATTTGAGCCATTACTGTTGATATCCTGTCTAAATATTTTCCACAGAGACTGACCTGGTCCAGTCTATTTGACCTCGGCCTAGTAGCATATTTGAACCTTTTTGTACATATGGCCGATACAAACTTTTCTTATCTGTCGTCCCTCGTTGGTGGAACGCACTACCTGTTTCTACTAGAGCAGGGACATCCCTCGACATCTTCAAAAATGTCTGAAAACCCAGGTCTTCAGAGATCATCTCCTCTCATAGCACTACTACAGACAATTGCACTCATTAATGCACTTATTGTGTTTTTTTTTTTATTGTTAGAATTGCTCTTAAAAGCTTTAAATGTTGCAAGTCGCTTTGGCTAAAAAGCGTCAGCCAAATGTAATGTAATGTAATTGTAGTAATAATAATATAACAACAATTGGTATGTGTGATACATGTATTGTATAAATTAAATGAAGTGTCAAGTTCAAATAAACTGTAATTAATACATCAACAACTGTTCTTTATTCCATTGTGCACAAGTTCCAAGCACATGTGTCCTCTTGTGAGGGCTGAAGACATCTTTTGGGAGGTGCTCTTCCAGATGACATTGACCCCTGATAAAATACAAATATAGAGAAAAGGACATTGACTTACATGTAGACTATAACTAAGCACAACAACAAATTTAACCCAAAAACAAACATCTACATTACATATCCAAGTGAGTTTTAAATGTGAGTGCTACCCAAAAACGGTTTAGTACAATACTGAATCGGAGGAAAACGCACTAAGATCTTTCCAAATGACTGATGTTTTCATGGTTAGCCTAACGTTACCAAAGAAAAAGAAGGAAAGCAATCTTGCAACTAGCATAGTGTCGCCTGCCCCCGAACTCCATATGTTTTCTGTTTGTAATGCCAAATCATGTTGATTTGATGGCCACTATGGCTACCCTAACGTTAGTAGTTAAAGCGAATAATTTTTCAATAGTGCCATTTAGTTGGTGGAGATAATTATTCTGGCGACTACCGAAGTTCCTAGCATACACTTACTTTACAGTTGCTTCTACGTCAAATATTTGGTGCCATGTCTTAACACACCAATAGATAGCGTTAAAGTATCGCCATGCAAGACTAGACAACAGCATGTTAGTCATTGTGGCAACTGGCAAGATTTAAGATTAATACTGTTAAACAAAACTTACCGCGATATGTTTGTTCGGAACAAAATCCTTTCGGTTGATGTTCACAATCCACTTCTGACAAACAGCTTGGTCTTCGGCTCGCCCTGGGAATCTATGTAGTGCTTATGTATGGTGTTACACAGGGGCAGGCTGTGTAATAACGGCGGGGGAACTTATATATTTTTGTTCCATATCTGTATTTTCCCACTGCTGTTGTAACAGCCGAACACACAACAGGTTCTTCCCGACATCGTAAGACAATAAACAAAGGGGGGAAAAGACGATTTGTTCAACTCCACAGGTAGCTATCAGCTATCACAAACGTTAGCGCCGACGTGCCTAACCCGCAGTAATGGCACTGCCCCCGCCGGATTCGTCTCAGCGCATGCGCAGTCTTGATCATGATCTATGTTTCTTTTCTCAACAAGTAATGCCTGTGAATGCGGCGATGACGTATTTTGACAGTTGAGTCACTTGTGCGAAGTCGTACTCGTACCAAAGAAAGCCTAACTGTAAAGTTTGATTTCGTACTTGTAATTTTGAATTCATATTTTTTTCCCATCCGTATTCTGATGGATAAAATACACACAATATATTTTATGCACGACTGGACTCATTCGAGAATTCACAAATAATTATTTTATGCACAACTACAGACAAATACGCACGTGTATCAAATCTATGGACACGAATATTTTGACAGCTATCCCACTCCATAGTCCGGGGTCAGGACAAAAGACAGATTTTTGACAAATTTCAAAATATGTCAGATATTGTCCAAATAATTTTTTATTTCACGTCTAGACATGTGAAATGCATGAACTAGTGCAAAAAAGTGTAACAAAATTGGTTTGATTTTTTTTAGTACTTTTCAGTTTTTCTTAGTTTTCACATAAGGTCCGGGGTCAGGACAAAAGACAGATTTTTGACAAATTTCAAAATCTGTCAGATATTGTCCAAATCATTTTCTATTTAATTTCTAGACATGTGAAATGCATGAACTAGGGCAAGAAAGTGTAAAAAAATTGGTTTGATTTTTTTTTAGTACCTTGCAGTTTTTCTTAGTTTTCACATAAGGTCCGGGGTCAGGATAAAAGACAGATTTTTGACAAATTTCAAAATCTCCCAGATATTGTCCAAATTATTTTTTATTTCACTTCTAGACATGTGAAATGCATGAACTAGGGCAAAAAAAGTGAAAAAAAATTGGTCTGATTTTTTTTAGTACTTTTCAGTTTTTCTTAGTTTTCACATAAGGTCCGGGGTCAGGACAAAAGACAGATTTTTGACAAATTTCAAAATATGTCAGATATTGTCCAAATCATTTTTTATTTCACTTCTAGACATGTGAAATGCATGAACTAGGGCAAAAAAGTGTAAAAAAATTGGTTTGATTTTTTTTAGTTCCTTGCAGTTTTTCCTTAGTTTTCACATAAGGTCCGGGGTCAGGACAAAAGACAGAATTTTGACAAATTTCAAAATATGTCAGATATTGTCCAAATCATTTTTTATTTCACTTATAGACATGTGAAATGCATGAACTAGGGCAAAAAAGTGTAAAAAAATTGGTTTGATTTTTTTTAGTACCTTTCAGTTTTTTTTAGTTTTCACATAAGGTCCGGGGTCAGGACAAAAGACAGATTTTTGACAAATTTCAAAATCGGTCAGATATTGTCCAAATCATTTTTTATTTCATTTCTAGACATGTGAAATGCATGAACTAGGGCAAAAAAAGTGAATAAAAATTGGTCTGATTTTTTTTAGTACTTTTCAGTTTTTCTTAGTTTTCACATAAGGTCCGGGGTCAGGACAAAAGACAGATTTCTGACAAATTTCAAAATCTGTCAGATATTGTCCAAATCATTTTTTATCTAATTTCTAGACATGTGAAATGCATGAACCAGGGCAAAAAAGTGTAAAAAAATTGGTTTGATTTTTTTTAGTACCTTTCAGTTTTTCTTAGTTTTCACATAAGGTCCGGGGTCAGGACAAAAGACAGATTTTTGACAAATTTCAAAATCTGTCAGATATTGTCCAAATCATTTTTTATTTCATTTCTAGACATGTGAAATGCACGAACTAGGGCAAAAAAAGTGAAAAAAAATTGGTCTGATTTTTTTTAGTACTTTTCAGTTTTTCTTAGTTTTCACGTAAGGTCCGGGGTCAGGAAAAAAGACAGATTTTTGACAAATTTCAAAATCTGTCAGATATTGTCCAAATGATTTTTTATTTCACTTCTAGACATGTGAAATGCATGAACTAGGGCAAAAAAGTGTAAAAAAATTGGTTTGATTTTTTTTAGTACCTTTCAGTTTTTCTTAGTTTTCACATAAGGTCCGGGGTCAGGAAAAAAGACAGATTTTTTACAAATTTCCAAATATGTCAGATATTTTCCAAATCATTTTTTATTTCACTTCTAGACATGTGAAATGCATGAACTAGGGCAAAAAAGTGTAAAAAAATTGGTTTGATTTTTTTTAGTTCCTTGCAGTTTTTCCTTAGTTTTCACATAAGGTCCGGGGTCAGGACAAAAGACAGAATTTTGACAAATTTCAAAATATGTCAGATATTGTCCAAATCATTTTTTATTTCACTTATAGACATGTGAAATGCATGAACTAGGGCAAAAAAGTGTAAAAAAATTGGTTTGATTTTTTTTAGTACCTTTCAGTTTTTTTTAGTTTTCACATAAGGTCCGGGGTCAGGACAAAAGACAGATTTTTGACAAATTTCAAAATCTTTCAGATATTGTCCAAATCATTTTTTATTTCATTTCTAGACATGTGAAATGCATGAACTAGGGCAAGAAAGTGTGAAAAAATTGGTTTGATTTTTTTTTAGTACCTTGCAGTTTTTCTTAGTTTTCACATAAGGTCCGGGGTCAGGATAAAAGACAGATTTTTGACAAATTTCAAAATATGTCAGATATTGTCCAAATCATTTTTTATTTCACGTCTAGACATGTGAAATGCATGAACTAGTGCAAAAAAAGTGTAACAAAATTGGTTTGATTTTTTTTAGTTCCTTGCAGTTTTTCCTTAGTTTTCACATAAGGTCCGGGGTCAGGACAAAAGACAGAATTTTGACAAATTTCAAAATATGTCAGATATTGTCCAAATCATTTTTTATTTCACTTATAGACATGTGAAATGCATGAACTAGGGCAAAAAAGTGTAAAAAAATTGGTTTGATTTTTTTTAGTACTTTTCAGTTTTTCTTAGTTTTCACGTAAGGTCCGGGGTCAGGAAAAAAGACAGATTTTTGACAAATTTCAAAATCTGTCAGATATTGTCCAAATGATTTTTTATTTCACTTCTAGACATGTGAAATGCATGAACTAGGGCAAAAAAGTGTAAAAAAATTGGTTTGATTTTTTTTAGTACCTTTCAGTTTTTCTTAGTTTTCACATAAGGTCCGGGGTCAGGAAAAAAGACAGATTTTTTACAAATTTCCAAATATGTCAGATATTTTCCAAATCATTTTTTATTTCACTTCTAGACATGTGAAATGCATGAACTAGGGCAAAAAAGTGTAAAAAAATTGGTTTGATTTTTTTTAGTTCCTTGCAGTTTTTCCTTAGTTTTCACATAAGGTCCGGGGTCAGGACAAAAGACAGAATTTTGACAAATTTCAAAATATGTCAGATATTGTCCAAATCATTTTTTATTTCACTTATAGACATGTGAAATGCATGAACTAGGGCAAAAAAGTGTAAAAAAATTGGTTTGATTTTTTTTAGTACCTTTCAGTTTTTTTTAGTTTTCACATAAGGTCCGGGGTCAGGACAAAAGACAGATTTTTGACAAATTTCAAAATCTTTCAGATATTGTCCAAATCATTTTTTATTTCATTTCTAGACATGTGAAATGCATGAACTAGGGCAAGAAAGTGTGAAAAAATTGGTTTGATTTTTTTTTAGTACCTTGCAGTTTTTCTTAGTTTTCACATAAGGTCCGGGGTCAGGATAAAAGACAGATTTTTGACAAATTTCAAAATATGTCAGATATTGTCCAAATCATTTTTTATTTCACGTCTAGACATGTGAAATGCATGAACTAGTGCAAAAAAAGTGTAACAAAATTGGTTTGATTTTTTTTTAGTACTTTTCAGTTTTTCTTAGTTTTCACATAAGGTCCGGGGTCAGGACAAAAGACAGAATTTTGACAAATTTCAAAATATGTCAGATATTGTCCAAATCATTTTTTATTTCATTTCTAGACATGTGAAATGCACGAACTAGGGCAAAAAAAGTGAAAAAAAATTGGTCTGATTTTTTTTAGTACTTTTCAGTTTTTCTTAGTTTTCACGTAAGGTCCGGGGTCAGGACAAAATATAGATTTTTGACAAATTTCAAAATCTGTCAGATATTGTCTAAATCATTTTTTATTTCATTTCTAGACATGTGAAATGCATGAACTAGGGCAAGAAAGTGTGAAAAAATTGGTTTGATTTTTTTTAGTACCTTGCAGTTTTTCTTAGTTTTCACATAAGGTCCGGGGTCAGGACAAAAGACAGATTTTTGACAAATTTCAAAATATGTCAGATATTGTCCAAATCATTTTTTATTTCATTTCTAGACATGTGAAATGCATGAACTAGGGCAAAAAAAGTGAATAAAAATTGGTCTGATTTTTTTTAGTACTTTTCAGTTTTTCTTAGTTTTCACATAAGGTCCGGGGTCAGGACAAAAGACAGATTTCTGACAAATTTCAAAATCTGTCAGATATTGTCCAAATCATTTTTTATTTCACTTATAGACATGTGAAATGCATGAACTAGGGCAAAAAAGTGTAAAAAAATTGGTTTGATTTTTTTTAGTACCTTTCAGTTTTTCTTAGTTTTCACATAAGGTCCGGGGTCAGGACAAAAGACAGATTTTTGACAAATTTCAAAATCTGTCAGATATTGTCCAAATCATTTTTTATTTCATTTCTAGACATGTGAAATGCACGAACTAGGGCAAAAAAAGTGAAAAAAAATTGGTCTGATTTTTTTTAGTACTTTTCAGTTTTTCTTAGTTTTCACGTAAGGTCCGGGGTCAGGAAAAAAGACAGATTTTTGACAAATTTCAAAATCTGTCAGATATTGTCCAAATGATTTTTTATTTCACTTCTAGACATGTGAAATGCATGAACTAGGGCAAAAAAGTGTAAAAAAATTGGTTTGATTTTGTTTAGTACCTTTCAGTTTTTCTTAGTTTTCACATAAGGTCCGGGGTCAGGACAAAAGACAGATTTTTTACAAATTTCCAAATGTGTCAGATATTTTCCAAATCATTTTTTATTTCACTTCTAGACATGTGAAATGCATGAACTAGGGCAAAAAAGTGTAAAAAAATTGGTTTGATTTTTTTTAGTTCCTTGCAGTTTTTCCTTAGTTTTCACATAAGGTCCGGGGTCAGGACAAAAGACAGAATTTTGACAAATTTCAAAATATGTCAGATGTTGTCCAAATCATTTTTTATTTCACTTATAGACATGTGAAATGCATGAACTAGGGCAAAAAAGTGTAAAAAAATTGGTTTGATTTTTTTTAGTACCTTTCAGTTTTTTTTAGTTTTCACATAAGGTCCGGGGTCAGGACAAAAGACAGATTTTTGACAAATTTCAAAATCTGTCAGATATTGTCCAAATCATTTTTTATTTCACGTCTAGACATGTGAAATGCATGAACTAGTGCAAAAAAGTGTAACAAAATTGATTTGATTTTTTTTTAGTACTTTTCAGTTTTTCTTAGTTTTCACATAAGGTCCGGGGTCAGGACAAAAGACAGATTTTTGACAAATTTCAAAATCTGTCAGATATTGTCCAAATCATTTTTTATTTCACGTCTAGACATGTGAAATGCATGAACTAGTGCAAAAAAGTGTAACAAAATTGATTTGATTTTTTTTTAGTACTTTTCAGTTTTTCTTAGTTTTCACATAAGGTCCGGGGTCAGGACAAAAGACAGATTTTTGACAAATTTCAAAATCTGTCAGATATTGTCCAAATCATTTTCTATTTAATTTCTAGACATGTGAAATGCATGAACTAGGGCAAGAAAGTGTAAAAAAATTGGTTTGATTTTTTTTTAGTACCTTGCAGTTTTTCTTAGTTTTCACATAAGGTCCGGGGTCAGGATAAAAGACAGATTTTTGACAAATTTCAAAATCTCTCAGATATTGTCCAAATTATTTTTTATTTCACTTCTAGACATGTGAAATGCATGAACTAGGGCAAAAAAAGTGAAAAAAAATTGGTCTGATTTTTTTTAGTACTTTTCAGTTTTTCTTAGTTTTCACATAAGGTCCGGGGTCAGGACAAAAGACAGATTTTTGACAAATTTCAAAATATGTCAGATATTGTCCAAATCATTTTTTATTTCATTTCTAGACATGTGAAATGCATGAACTAGGGCAAAAAAAGTGAATAAAAATTGGTCTGATTTTTTTTAGTACTTTTCAGTTTTTCTTAGTTTTCACATAAGGTCCGGGGTCAGGACAAAAGACAGATTTCTGACAAATTTCAAAATCTGTCAGATATTGTCCAAATCATTTTTTATCTAATTTCTAGACATGTGAAATGCATGAACCAGGGCAAAAAAGTGTAAAAAAATTGGTTTGATTTTTTTTAGTACCTTTCAGTTTTTCTTAGTTTTCACATAAGGTCCGGGGTCAGGACAAAAGACAGATTTTTGACAAATTTCAAAATCTGTCAGATATTGTCCAAATCATTTTTTATTTCATTTCTAGACATGTGAAATGCACGAACTAGGGCAAAAAAAGTGAAAAAAAATTGGTCTGATTTTTTTTAGTACTTTTCAGTTTTTCTTAGTTTTCACGTAAGGTCCGGGGTCAGGAAAAAAGACAGATTTTTGACAAATTTCAAAATCTGTCAGATATTGTCCAAATGATTTTTTATTTCACTTCTAGACATGTGAAATGCATGAACTAGGGCAAAAAAGTGTAAAAAAATTGGTTTGATTTTTTTAGTACCTTTCAGTTTTTCTTAGTTTTCACATAAGGTCCGGGGTCAGGACAAAAGACAGATTTTTTACAAATTTCCAAATATGTCAGATATTTTCCAAATCATTTTTTATTTCACTTCTAGACATGTGAAATGCATGAACTAGGGCAAAAAAGTGTAAAAAAATTGGTTTGATTTTTTTTAGTTCCTTGCAGTTTTTCCTTAGTTTTCACATAAGGTCCGGGGTCAGGACAAAAGACAGAATTTTGACAAATTTCAAAATATGTCAGATATTGTCCAAATCATTTTTTATTTCACTTATAGACATGTGAAATGCATGAACCAGGGCAAAAAAGTGTAAAAAAATTGGTTTGATTTTTTTTAGTACCTTTCAGTTTTTCTTAGTTTTCACATAAGGTCCGGGGTCAGGACAAAAGACAGATTTTTGACAAATTTCAAAATCTGTCAGATATTGTCCAAATCATTTTTTATTTCATTTCTAGACATGTGAAATGCACGAACTAGGGCAAAAAAAGTGAAAAAAAATTGGTCTGATTTTTTTTAGTACTTTTCAGTTTTTCTTAGTTTTCACGTAAGGTCCGGGGTCAGGAAAAAAGACAGATTTTTGACAAATTTCAAAATCTGTCAGATATTGTCCAAATGATTTTTTATTTCACTTCTAGACATGTGAAATGCATGAACTAGGGCAAAAAAGTGTAAAAAAATTGGTTTGATTTTTTTTAGTACCTTTCAGTTTTTCTTAGTTTTCACATAAGGTCCGGGGTCAGGACAAAAGACAGATTTTTTACAAATTTCCAAATATGTCAGATATTTTCCAAATCATTTTTTATTTCACTTCTAGACATGTGAAATGCATGAACTAGGGCAAAAAAGTGTAAAAAAATTGGTTTGATTTTTTTTAGTTCCTTGCAGTTTTTCCTTAGTTTTCACATAAGGTCCGGGGTCAGGACAAAAGACAGAATTTTGACAAATTTCAAAATATGTCAGATATTGTCCAAATCATTTTTTATTTCACTTATAGACATGTGAAATGCATGAACTAGGGCAAAAAAGTGTAAAAAAATTGGTTTGATTTTTTTTAGTACCTTTCAGTTTTTTTTAGTTTTCACATAAGGTCCGGGGTCAGGACAAAAGACAGATTTTTGACAAATTTCAAAATCTTTCAGATATTGTCCAAATCATTTTTTATTTCATTTCTAGACATGTGAAATGCATGAACTAGGGCAAGAAAGTGTGAAAAAATTGGTTTGATTTTTTTTTAGTACCTTGCAGTTTTTCTTAGTTTTCACATAAGGTCCGGGGTCAGGATAAAAGACAGATTTTTGACAAATTTCAAAATATGTCAGATATTGTCCAAATCATTTTTTATTTCACGTCTAGACATGTGAAATGCATGAACTAGTGCAAAAAAAGTGTAACAAAATTGGTTTGATTTTTTTTTAGTACTTTTCAGTTTTTCTTAGTTTTCACATAAGGTCCGGGGTCAGGACAAAAGACAGAATTTTGACAAATTTCAAAATATGTCAGATATTGTCCAAATCATTTTTTATTTCATTTCTAGACATGTGAAATGCACGAACTAGGGCAAAAAAAGTGAAAAAAAATTGGTCTGATTTTTTTTAGTACTTTTCAGTTTTTCTTAGTTTTCACGTAAGGTCCGGGGTCAGGACAAAATATAGATTTTTGACAAATTTCAAAATCTGTCAGATATTGTCTAAATCATTTTTTATTTCATTTCTAGACATGTGAAATGCATGAACTAGGGCAAGAAAGTGTGAAAAAATTGGTTTGATTTTTTTTAGTACCTTGCAGTTTTTCTTAGTTTTCACATAAGGTCCGGGGTCAGGACAAAAGACAGATTTTTGACAAATTTCAAAATATGTCAGATATTGTCCAAATCATTTTTTATTTCATTTCTAGACATGTGAAATGCATGAACTAGGGCAAAAAAAGTGAATAAAAATTGGTCTGATTTTTTTTAGTACTTTTCAGTTTTTCTTAGTTTTCACATAAGGTCCGGGGTCAGGACAAAAGACAGATTTCTGACAAATTTCAAAATCTGTCAGATATTGTCCAAATCATTTTTTATTTCACTTATAGACATGTGAAATGCATGAACTAGGGCAAAAAAGTGTAAAAAAATTGGTTTGATTTTTTTTAGTACCTTTCAGTTTTTCTTAGTTTTCACATAAGGTCCGGGGTCAGGACAAAAGACAGATTTTTGACAAATTTCAAAATCTGTCAGATATTGTCCAAATCATTTTTTATTTCATTTCTAGACATGTGAAATGCATGAACTAGGGCAAAAAAAGTGAAAAAAAAATTGGTCTGATTTTTTTTAGTACTTTTCAGTTTTTCTTAGTTTTCACGTAAGGTCCGGGGTCAGGAAAAAAGACAGATTTTTGACAAATTTCAAAATCTGTCAGATATTGTCCAAATTATTTTTTATTTCACTTCTAGACATGTGAAATGCATGAACTAGGGCAAAAAAGTGTAAAAAAATTGGTTTGATTTTGTTTAGTACCTTTCAGTTTTTCTTAGTTTTCACATAAGGTCCGGGGTCAGGACAAAAGACAGATTTTTTACAAATTTCCAAATGTGTCAGATATTTTCCAAATCATTTTTTATTTCACTTCTAGACATGTGAAATGCATGAACTAGGGCAAAAAAGTGTAAAAAAATTGGTTTGATTTTTTTTAGTTCCTTGCAGTTTTTCCTTAGTTTTCACATAAGGTCCGGGGTCAGGACAAAAGACAGAATTTTGACAAATTTCAAAATATGTCAGATATTGTCCAAATCATTTTTTATTTCACTTATAGACATGTGAAATGCATGAACTAGGGCAAAAAAGTGTAAAAAAATTGGTTTGATTTTTTTTAGTACCTTTCAGTTTTTTTTAGTTTTCACATAAGGTCCGGGGTCAGGACAAAAGACAGATTTTTGACAAATTTCAAAATCTGTCAGATATTGTCCAAATCATTTTTTATTTCACGTCTAGACATGTGAAATGCATGAACTAGTGCAAAAAAGTGTAACAAAATTGATTTGATTTTTTTTTAGTACTTTTCAGTTTTTCTTAGTTTTCACATAAGGTCCGGGGTCAGGACAAAAGACAGATTTTTGACAAATTTCAAAATCTGTCAGATATTGTCCAAATCATTTTTTATTTCACGTCTAGACATGTGAAATGCATGAACTAGTGCAAAAAAGTGTAACAAAATTGATTTGATTTTTTTTTAGTACTTTTCAGTTTTTCTTAGTTTTCACATAAGGTCCGGGGTCAGGACAAAAGACAGATTTTTGACAAATTTCAAAATATGTCAGATATTGTCCAAATTATTTTTTATTTCACGTCTAGACATGTGAAATGCATGAACTAGTGCAAAAAAAGTGTAACAAAATTGGTTTGATTTTTTTTTAGTACTTTTCAGTTTTTCTTAGTTTTCACATAAGGTCCGGGGTCAGGACAAAAGACAGAATTTTGACAAATTTCAAAATATGTCAGATATTGTCCAAATCATTTTTTATTTCACGTCTAGACATGTGAAATGCATGAACTAATGCAAAAAAGTGTAACAAAATTGATTTGATTTTTTTTTAGTACTTTTCAGTTTTTCTTAGTTTTCACATAAGGTCCGGGGTCAGGACAAAAGACAGATTTTTGACAAATTTCAAAATCTGTCAGATATTGTCTAAATCATTTTTTATTTCATTTCTAGACATGTGAAATGCATGAACTAGGGCAAGAAAGTGTGAAAAAATTGGTTTGATTTTTTTTTAGTACCTTGCAGTTTTTCTTAGTTTTCACATAAGGTCCGGGGTCAGGACAAAAGACAGAATTTTGACAAATTTCAAAATATGACAGATATTGTCCAAATCATTTATTATTTCACTTATAGACATGTGAAATGCATGAACTAGGGCAAAAAAGTGTAAAAAAATTGGTTTGATTTTTTTTAGTACCTTGCAGTTTTTCTTAGTTTTCACATAAGGTCCGGGGTCAGGACAAAAGACAGATTTTTGACAAATTTCAAAATATGTCAGATATTGTCCAAATTATTTTTTATTTCACGTCTAGACATGTGAAATGCATGAACTAGTGCAAAAAAGTGTAACAAAATTGATTTGATTTTTTTTTAGTACTTTTCAGTTTTTCTTAGTTTTCACATAAGGTCCGGGGTCAGGACAAAAGACAGATTTTTGACAAATTTCAAAATCTGTCAGATATTGTCCAAATCATTTTTTATTTCACTTCTAGACATGTGAAATGCATGAACTAGGGCAAAAAAGTGTAAAAAATTTGGTTTGATTTTTTTTAGTACCTTTCAGTTTTTCTTAGTTTTCACATAAGGTCCGGGGTCAGGACAAAATATAGATTTTTGACAAATTTCAAAATCTGTCAGATATTGTCTAAATCATTTTTTATTTCATTTCTAGACATGTGAAATGCATGAACTAGGGCAAGAAAGTGTGAAAAAATTGGTTTGATTTTTTTTTAGTACCTTGCAGTTTTTCTTAGTTTTCACATAAGGTCCGGGGTCAGGACAAAAGACAGATTTTTGACAAATTTCAAAATATGACAGATATTGTCCAAATCATTTATTATTTCACTTATAGACATGTGAAATGCATGAACTAGGGCAAAAAAGTGTAAAAAAATTGGTTTGATTTTTTTTAGTACCTTGCAGTTTTTCTTAGTTTTCACATAAGGTCCGGGGTCAGGACAAAAGACAGATTTTTGACAAATTTCAAAATATGTCAGATATTGTCCAAATCATTTTTTATTTCATTTCTAGACATGTGAAATGCATGAACTAGGGCAAAAAAAGTGAATAAAAATTGGTCTGATTTTTTTTAGTACTTTTCAGTTTTTCTTAGTTTTCACATAAGGTCCGGGGTCAGGACAAAAGACAGATTTCTGACAAATTTCAAAATCTGTCAGATATTGTCCAAATCATTTTTTATCTAATTTCTAGACATGTGAAATGCATGAACCAGGGCAAAAAAGTGTAAAAAAATTGGTTTGATTTTTTTTAGTACCTTTCAGTTTTTCTTAGTTTTCACATAAGGTCCGGGGTCAGGACAAAAGACAGATTTTTGACAAATTTCAAAATCTGTCAGATATTGTCCAAATCATTTTTTATTTCACTTCTAGACATGTGAAATGCATGAACTAGGGCAAAAAAAGTGAAAAAACATTGGTCTGATTTTTTTTAGTACTTTTCAGTTTTTCTTAGTTTTCACATAAGGTCCGGGGTCAGGACAAAAGACAGATTTTTTACAAATTTCAAAATATGTCAGATATTGTCCAAATCATTTTTTATTTCACTTCTAGACATGTGAAATGCATGAACTAGGGCAAAAAAGTGTAAAAAAATTGGTTTGATTTTTTTTTAGTACTTTTCAGTTTTTCTTAGTTTTCACATAAGGTCCGGGGTCAGGACAAAAGACAGATTTTTGACAAATTTCAAAATATGTCAGATATTGTCCAAATTATTTTTTATTTCACGTCTAGACAGGTGAAATGCATGAACTAGTGCAAAAAAGTGTAACAAAATTGATTTGATTTTTTTTAGTACTTTTCAGATTTTCTTAGTTTTCACATAAGGTCCGGGGTCAGGATAAAAGACAGATTTTTGACAAATTTCAAAATCTCTCAGATATTGTCCAAATTATTTTTTATTTCACTTCTAGACATGTGAAATGCATGAACTAGGGCAAAAAAAGTGAAAAAAAAATGGTCTGATTTTTTTTAGTACTTTTCAGTTTTTCTTAGTTTTCACATAAGGTCCGGGGTCAGGACAAAAGACAGATTTTTGACAAATTTCAAAATCTGTCAGATATTGTCCAAATCATTTTTTATTTCATTTCTAGACATGTGAAATGCATGAACTAGGGCAAGAAAGTGTGAAAAAATTGGTTTGATTTTTTTTTAGTTCCTTGCAGTTTTTCTTAGTTTTCACATAAGGTCCGGGGTCAGGATAAAAGACAGATTTTTGACAAATTTCAAAATATGTCAGATATTGTCCAAATTATTTTTTATTTCACGTCTAGAGATGTGAAATGCATGAACTAGTGCAAAAAAGTGTAACAAAATTGATTTGATTTTTTTTTAGTACTTTTCAGTTTTTCTTAGTTTTCACATAAGGTCCGGGGTCATGACAAAAGACAGATTTTTGACAAATTTCAAAATCTTTCAGATATTGTCCAAATCATTTTTTATTTCATTTCTAGACATGTGAAATGCATGAACTAGTGCAAAAAAGTGTGAAAAAATTGGTTTGATTTTTTTTTAGTACTTTTCAGTTTTTCTTAGTTTTCACATAAGGTCCGGGGTCAGGACAAAAGACAGATTTTTGACAAATTTCAAAATCTGTCAGATATTGTCCAAATCATTTTTTATTTAATTTCTAGACATGTGAAATGCATGAACTAGGGCAAAAAAAGTGAATAAAAATTGGTCTGATTTTTTGTAGTACTTTTCAGTTTTTCTTAGTTTTCACATAAGGTCCGGGGTCAGGACAAAAGACAGATTTTTGACAAATTTCAAAATATGTCAGATATTGTCCAAATAATTTTTTATTTCACGTCTAGACATGTGAAATGCATGAACTAGTGCAAAAAAGTGTAACAAAATTGATTTGATTTTTTTTTAGTACTTTTCAGTTTTTCTTAGTTTTCACATAAGGTCCGGGGTCAGGACAAAAGACAGATTTTTGACAAATTTCAAAATCTGTCAGATATTGTCCAAATCATTTTTTATTTCACTTCTAGACATGTGAAATGCATGAACTAGGGCAAAAAAGTGTAAAAAATTTGGTTTGATTTTTTTTAGTACCTTTCAGTTTTTCTTAGTTTTCACATAAGGTCCGGGGTCAGGACAAAATATAGATTTTTGACAAATTTCAAAATCTGTCAGATATTGTCTAAATCATTTTTTATTTCATTTCTAGACATGTGAAATGCATGAACTAGGGCAAGAAAGTGTGAAAAAATTGGTTTGATTTTTTTTTAGTACCTTGCAGTTTTTCTTAGTTTTCACATAAGGTCCGGGGTCAGGACAAAAGACAGATTTTTGACAAATTTCAAAATATGACAGATATTGTCCAAATCATTTATTATTTCACTTATAGACATGTGAAATGCATGAACTAGGGCAAAAAAGTGTAAAAAAATTGGTTTGATTTTTTTTAGTACCTTGCAGTTTTTCTTAGTTTTCACATAAGGTCCGGGGTCAGGACAAAAGACAGATTTTTGACAAATTTCAAAATATGTCAGATATTGTCCAAATTATTTTTTATTTCACGTCTAGAGATGTGAAATGCATGAACTAGTGCAAAAAAGTGTAACAAAATTGATTTGATTTTTTTTTAGTACTTTTCAGTTTTTCTTAGTTTTCACATAAGGTCCGGGGTCATGACAAAAGACAGATTTTTGACAAATTTCAAAATCTTTCAGATATTGTCCAAATCATTTTTTATTTCATTTCTAGACATGTGAAATGCATGAACTAGTGCAAAAAAGTGTGAAAAAATTGGTTTGATTTTTTTTTAGTACTTTTCAGTTTTTCTTAGTTTTCACATAAGGTCCGGGGTCAGGACAAAAGACAGATTTTTGACAAATTTCAAAATCTGTCAGATATTGTCCAAATCATTTTTTATTTAATTTCTAGACATGTGAAATGCATGAACTAGGGCAAAAAAAGTGAATAAAAATTGGTCTGATTTTTTGTAGTACTTTTCAGTTTTTCTTAGTTTTCACATAAGGTCCGGGGTCAGGACAAAAGACAGATTTTTGACAAATTTCAAAATATGTCAGATATTGTCCAAATTATTTTTTATTTCACGTCTAGACATGTGAAATGCATGAACTAGTGCAAAAAAGTGTAACAAAATTGATTTGATTTTTTTTTAGTACTTTTCAGTTTTTCTTAGTTTTCACATAAGGTCCGGGGTCAGGACAAAAGACAGATTTTTGACAAATTTCAAAATCTGTCAGATATTGTCCAAATCATTTTTTATTTCACTTCTAGACATGTGAAATGCATGAACTAGGGCAAAAAAGTGTAAAAAATTTGGTTTGATTTTTTTTAGTACCTTTCAGTTTTTCTTAGTTTTCACATAAGGTCCGGGGTCAGGACAAAATATAGATTTTTGACAAATTTCAAAATCTGTCAGATATTGTCTAAATCATTTTTTATTTCATTTCTAGACATGTGAAATGCATGAACTAGGGCAAGAAAGTGTGAAAAAATTGGTTTGATTTTTTTTTAGTACCTTGCAGTTTTTCTTAGTTTTCACATAAGGTCCGGGGTCAGGACAAAAGACAGATTTTTGACAAATTTCAAAATATGACAGATATTGTCCAAATCATTTATTATTTCACTTATAGACATGTGAAATGCATGAACTAGGGCAAAAAAGTGTAAAAAAATTGGTTTGATTTTTTTTAGTACCTTGCAGTTTTTCTTAGTTTTCACATAAGGTCCGGGGTCAGGACAAAAGACAGATTTTTGACAAATTTCAAAATATGTCAGATATTGTCCAAATCATTTTTTATTTCATTTCTAGACATGTGAAATGCATGAACTAGGGCAAAAAAAGTGAATAAAAATTGGTCTGATTTTTTTTAGTACTTTTCAGTTTTTCTTAGTTTTCACATAAGGTCCGGGGTCAGGACAAAAGACAGATTTCTGACAAATTTCAAAATCTGTCAGATATTGTCCAAATCATTTTTTATCTAATTTCTAGACATGTGAAATGCATGAACCAGGGCAAAAAAGTGTAAAAAAATTGGTTTGATTTTTTTTAGTACCTTTCAGTTTTTCTTAGTTTTCACATAAGGTCCGGGGTCAGGACAAAAGACAGATTTTTGACAAATTTCAAAATCTGTCAGATATTGTCCAAATCATTTTTTATTTCACTTCTAGACATGTGAAATGCATGAACTAGGGCAAAAAAAGTGAAAAAACATTGGTCTGATTTTTTTTAGTACTTTTCAGTTTTTCTTAGTTTTCACATAAGGTCCGGGGTCAGGACAAAAGACAGATTTTTTACAAATTTCAAAATATGTCAGATATTGTCCAAATCATTTTTTATTTCACTTCTAGACATGTGAAATGCATGAACTAGGGCAAAAAAGTGTAAAAAAATTGGTTTGATTTTTTTTTAGTACTTTTCAGTTTTTCTTAGTTTTCACATAAGGTCCGGGGTCAGGACAAAAGACAGATTTTTGACAAATTTCAAAATATGTCAGATATTGTCCAAATTATTTTTTATTTCACGTCTAGACAGGTGAAATGCATGAACTAGTGCAAAAAAGTGTAACAAAATTGATTTGATTTTTTTTAGTACTTTTCAGATTTTCTTAGTTTTCACATAAGGTCCGGGGTCAGGATAAAAGACAGATTTTTGACAAATTTCAAAATCTCTCAGATATTGTCCAAATTATTTTTTATTTCACTTCTAGACATGTGAAATGCATGAACTAGGGCAAAAAAAGTGAAAAAAAATTGGTCTGATTTTTTTTAGTACTTTTCAGTTTTTCTTAGTTTTCACATAAGGTCCGGGGTCAGGACAAAAGACAGATTTTTGACAAATTTCAAAATCTGTCAGATATTGTCCAAATCATTTTTTATTTCATTTCTAGACATGTGAAATGCATGAACTAGGGCAAGAAAGTGTGAAAAAATTGGTTTGATTTTTTTTTAGTTCCTTGCAGTTTTTCTTAGTTTTCACATAAGGTCCGGGGTCAGGATAAAAGACAGATTTTTGACAAATTTCAAAATATGTCAGATATTGTCCAAATTATTTTTTATTTCACGTCTAGAGATGTGAAATGCATGAACTAGTGCAAAAAAGTGTAACAAAATTGATTTGATTTTTTTTTAGTACTTTTCAGTTTTTCTTAGTTTTCACATAAGGTCCGGGGTCATGACAAAAGACAGATTTTTGACAAATTTCAAAATCTTTCAGATATTGTCCAAATCATTTTTTATTTCACTTCTAGACATGTGAAATGCATGAACTAGGGCAAAAAAGTGTAAAAATATTGGTTTGATTTTTTTTAGTACCTTTCAGTTTTTCTTAGTTTTCACATAAGGTCCAGGGTCAGGACAAAAGACAGATTTTTGACAAATTTCAAAATCTGTCAGATATTGTCCAAATCATTTTTTATTTCATTTCTAGACATGTGAAATGCATGAACTAGGGCAAAAAAAGTGAATAAAAATTGGTCTGATTTTTTTTAGTACTTTAAAGTTTTTCTTAGTTTTCACATAAGGTCCGGGGTCAGGACAAAAGACAGATTTTTGACAAATTTCAAAATCTGTCAGATATTGTCCAAATCATTTTTTATTTCATTTCTAGACATGTGAAATGCATGAACTAGTGCAAAAAAGTGTGAAAAAATTGGTTTGATTTTTTTTTAGTACTTTTCAGTTTTTCTTAGTTTTCACATAAGGTCCGGGGTCAGGACAAAAGACAGATTTTTGACAAATTTCAAAATCTGTCAGATATTGTCCAAATCATTTTTTATTTCATTTCTAGACATGTGAAATGCATGAACTAGGGCAAAAAAAGTGAATAAAAATTGGTCTGATTTTTTGTAGTACTTTTCAGTTTTTCTTAGTTTTCACATAAGGTCCGGGGTCAGGACAAAAGACAGATTTCTGACAAATTTCAAAATCTGTCAGATATTGTCCAAATCATTTTTTATTTCATTTCTAGACATGTGAAATGCATGAACTAGGGCAAGAAAGTGTGAAAAAATTGGTTTGATTTTTTTTTAGTACCTTGCAGTTTTTCTTAGTTTTCACATAAGGTCCGAGGTCAGGATAAAAAACAGATTTTTGACAAATTTCAAAATATGTCAGATATTGTCCAAATTATTTTTTATTTCACGTCTAGACATGTGAAATGCATGAACTAGTGCAAAAAAGTGTAACAAAATTGATTTGTTTTTTTTTTAGTACTTTTCAGTTTTTCTTAGTTTTCACATAAGGTCCGGGGTCAGGACAAAAGACAGATTTTTGACAAATTTCAAAATCTGTCAGATATTGTCCAAATTATTTTTTATTTCACTTCTAGACATGTGAAATGCATGAACTAGGGCAAAAAAAGTGAAAAAAAATTGGTCTGATTTTTTTTAGTACTTTTCAGTTTTTCTTAGTTTTCACATAAGGTCCGGGGTCAGGACAAAAGACAGATTTTTGACAAATTTCAAAATCTGTCAGATATTATCCAAATCATTTTTTATTTCATTTCTAGACATGTGAAATGCATGAACTAGTGCAAAAAAGTGTAACAAATTGGTTTGATTTTTTTTTAGTACTTTTCAGATTTTCTTAGTTTTCACATAAGGTCCGGGGTCAGGACAAAAGACAGATTTTTGACAAATTTCAAAATCTGTCAGATATTGTCCAAATCATTTTTTATTTCATTTCTAGACATGTGAAATGCATGAACTAGTGCAAAAAAGTGTAACAAAATTGGTTTGATTTTTTTTAGTACCTTTCAGTTTTTCTTAGTTTTCACATAAGGTCCGGGGTCAGGACAAAAGACAGATTTTTGACAAATTTCAAAATCTGTCAGATATTATCCAAATCATTTTTTATTTCATTTCTAGACATGTGAAATGCATGAACTAGTGCAAAAAAGTGTAACAAATTGGTTTGATTTTTTTTTAGTACTTTTCAGATTTTCTTAGTTTTCACATAAGGTCCGGGGTCAGGACAAAAGACAGATTTTTTACAAATTTCAAAATATGTCAGATATTGTCCAAATCATTTTTTATTTCACTTCTAGACATGTGAAATGCATGAACTAGGGCAAAAAAGTGTAAAAAAAATTGGTTTGATTTTTTTTAGTACCTTTCAGTTTTTCTTAGTTTTCACATAAGGTCCGGGGTCAGGACAAAAGACAGATTTTTGACAAATTTCAAAATCTGTCAGATATTGTCCAAATTATTTTTTATTTCACTTCTAGACATGTGAAATGCATGAACTAGGGCAAAAAAAGTGAAAAAAAATTGGTCTGATTTTTTTCAGTACTTTTCAGTTTTTCTTAGTTTTCACATAAGGTCCGGGGTCAGGACAAAAGACAGATTTTTGACAAATTTCAAAATCTGTCAGATATTGTCCAAATCATTTTTTATTTAATTTCTAGACATGTGAAATGCATGAACTAGGGCAAGAAAGTGTGAAAAAATTGGTTTGATTTTTTTTTAGTACCTTGCAGTTTTTCTTAGTTTTCACATAAGGTCCGGGGTCAGGATAAAAGACAGATTTTTGACAAATTTCAAAATATGTCAGATATTGTCCAAATTATTTTTTATTTCACGTCTAGACATGTGAAATGCATGAACTAGTGCAAAAAAGTGTTACAAAATTGATTTGATTTTTTTTTAGTACTTTTCAGTTTTTCTTAGTTTTCACATAAGGTCCGGGGTCAGGACAAAAGACAGATTTTTGACAAATTTCAAAATATGTCAGATATTGTCCAAATTATTTTTTATTTCACGTCTAGACATGTGAAATGCATGAACTAGTGCAAAAAAGTGTAACAAAATTGGTTTGATTTTTTTTTAGTACTTTTCAGTTTTTCTTAGTTTTCACATAAGGTCCGGGGTCAGGACAAAAGACAGATTTTTGACAAATTTCCAAATATGTCAGATATTGTCCAAATCATTTTTTATTTCACTTCTAAACATGTGAAATGCATGAACTAGGGCAAAAAAGTGTAAAAAAATTGGTTTGATTTTTTTTTAGTACTTTTCAGTTTTTCTTAATTTTCACATAAGGTCCGGGGTCAGGACAAAAGACAGATTTTTGACAAATTTCAAAATATGTCAGATATTGTCCAAATTATTTTTTATTTCATTTCTAGACATGTGAAATGCATGAACTAGTGCAAAAAAGTGTAACAAAATTGGTTTGATTTTTTTTAGTTCCTTGCAGTTTTTCTTAGTTTTCACATAAGGTCCGGGGTCAGGACAAAAGACAGAATTTTGACAAATTTCAAAATATGTCAGATATTGTCCAAATCATTTTTTATTTCACTTATAGACATGTGAAATGCATGAACTAGGGCAAAAAAGTGTAAAAAAATTGGTTTGATTTTTTTTAGTACCTTTCAGTTTTTTTTAGTTTTCACATAAGGTCCGGGGTCAGGACAAAAGACAGATTTTTGACAAATTTCAAAATATGTCAGATATTGTCCAAATCATTTGTTATTTCACTTCTAGACATGTGAAATGCATGAACTAGGGCAAAAAAAGTGAAAAAACATTGGTCTGATTTTTTTTAGTACTTTTCAGTTTTTCTTAGTTTTCACATAAGGTCCGGGGTCAGGACAAAAGACAGATTTTTTACAAATTTCAAAATATGTCAGATATTGTCCAAATCATTTTTTATTTCACTTCTAGACATGTGAAATGCATGAACCAGGGCAAAAAAGTGTAAAAATATTGGTTTGATTTTTTTTAGTACCTTTCAGTTTTTCTTAGTTTTCACATAAGGTCCGGGGTCAGGACAAAAGACAGATTTTTGACAAATTTCAAAATCTGTCAGATATTGTCCAAATCATTTTTTATTACATTTCTAGACATGTGAAATGCATGAACTAGGGCAAAAAAAGTGAATAAAAATTGGTCTGATTTTTTTTAGTACTTTTCAGTTTTTCTTAGTTTTCACATAAGGTCCGGGGTCAGGACAAAAAACAGATTTCTGACAAATTTCAAAATCTGTCAGATATTGTCCAAATTATTTTTTATTTCACGTCTAGACATGTGAAATGCATGAACTAGTGCAAAAAAGTGTAACAAAATTGGTTTGATTTTTTTTTAGTACTTTTCAGTTTTTCTTAGTTTTCACATAAGGTCCGGGGTCAGGACAAAAGACAGATTTTTTACAAATTTCAAAATATGTCAGATATTGTCCAAATCATTTTTTATTTCACTTCTAGACATGTGAAATGCATGAACCAGGGCAAAAAAGTGTAAAAATTATGGTTTGATTTTTTTTAGTACCTTTCAGTTTTTCTTAGTTTTCACATAAGGTCCGGGACAGGACAAAAGACAGATTTTTGACAAATTTCAAAATCTGTCAGATATTGTCCAAATCATTTTTTATTTCATTTCTAGACATGTGAAATGCATGAACTAGGGCAAAAAAAGTGAATAAAAATTGGTCTGATTTTTTTTTAGTACTTTTCAGTTTTTCTTAGTTTTCACATAAGGTCCGGGGTCAGGACAAAAAACAGATTTCTGACAAATTTCAAAATCTGTCAGATATTGTCCAAATTATTTTTTATTTCACGTCTAGACGTGAAATTCATGATCTAGTGCAAAAAAGTGTAACAAAATTGATTTGATTTTTTTTTAGTACTTTTCAGTTTTTCTTAGTTTTCACATAAGGTCCGGGGTCAGGATAAAAGACAGATTTTTGACAAATTTCAAAATATGTCAGATATTGTCCAAATTATTTTTTATTTCACGTCTAGACATGTGAAATGCATGAACTAGTGCAAAAAAGTGTAACAAAATTGGTTTGATTTTTTTTTAGTACTTTTCAGTTTTTCTTAGTTTTCACATAAGGTCCGGGGTCATGACAAAAGACAGATTTTTGATACATTTCAAAATCTGTCAGATATTGTCCAAATTATTTTTTATTTCACTTCTAGACATGTGAAATGCATGAACTAGGGCAAAAAAAGTGAAAAAACATTGGTCTGATTTTTTTTAGTACTTTTCAGTTTTTCTTAGTTTTCACATAAGGTCCGGGGTCATGACAAAAGACAGATTTTTGATACATTTCAAAATATGTCAGATATTGTCCAAATTATTTTTTATTTCACTTCTAGACATGTGAAATGCATGAACTAGGGCAAAAAAAGTGAAAAAAAATTGGTCTGATTTTTTTTAGTACTTTTCAGTTTTTCTTAGTTTTCACATAAGGTCCGGGGTCAGGACAAAAGACAGATTTTTGACAAATTTCAAAATATGTCAGATATTGTCCAAATCATTTTTTATTTCACTTCTAGACATGTGAAATGCATGAACCAGGGCAAAAAAGTGTAAAAATATTGGTTTGATTTTTTTTAGTACCTTTCAGTTTTTCTTAGTTTTCACATAAGGTCCGGGGTCAGGACAAAAGACAGATTTTTGACAAATTTCAAAATCTGTCAGATATTGTCCAAATCATTTTTTATTTCATTTCTAGACATGTGAAATGCATGAACTAGGGCAAAAAAAGTGAATAAAAATTGGTCTGATTTTTTTTAGTACTTTTCAGTTTTTCTTAGTTTTCACATAAGGTCCGGGGTCAGGACAAAAAACAGATTTCTGACAAATTTCAAAATCTGTCAGATATTGTCCAAATCATTTTTTATTTCACTTCTAGACATGTGAAATGCATGAACTAGGGCAAAAAAAGTAAAAAAAAATTGGTCTGATTTTTTTTAGTACTTTTCAGTTTTTCTTAGTTTTCACATAAGGTCCGGGGTCAGGACAAAAGACAGATTTTTGACAAATTTCAAAATCTGTCAGATATTGTCCAAATCATTTTTTATTTCATTTCTAGACATGTGAAATGCATGAACTAGGGCAAAAAAAGTGAATAAAAATTGGTCTGATTTTTTTTAGTACTTTTCAGTTTTTCTTAGTTTTCACATAAGGTCCGGGGTCAGGACAAAAAACAGATTTCTGATAAATTTCAAAATCTGTCAGATATTGTCCAAATCATTTTTTATTTAATTTCTAGACATGTGAAGTGCATGAACTAGGGCAAGAAAGTGTGAAAAAATTGGTTTGATTTTTTTTTAGTACCTTGCAGTTTTTCTTAGTTTTCACATAAGGTCCGGGGTCAGGACAAAAGACAGATTTTTGACAAATTTCAAAATATGTCAGATATTGTCCAAATTATTTTTTATTTCACGTCTAGACATGTGAAATGCATGAACTAGTGCAAAAAAGTGTAACAAAATTGATTTGATTTTTTTTTAGTACTTTTCAGTTTTTCTTAGTTTTCACATAAGGTCCGGGGTCAGGACAAAAGACAGATTTTTTACAAATTTCAAAATATGTCAGATATTGTCCAAATCATTTTTTATTTCACTTCTAGACATGTGAAATGCATGAACCAGGGCAAAAAAGTGTAAAAATATTGGTTTGATTTTTTTTAGTACCTTTCAGTTTTTCTTAGTTTTCACATAAGGTCCGGGGTCAGGACAAAAGACAGATTTTTGACAAATTTCAAAATCTGTCAGATATTGTCCAAATCATTTTTTATTTCATTTCTAGACATGTGAAATGCATGAACTAGGGCAAAAAAAGTGAATAAAAATTGGTCTGATTTTTTTTAGTACTTTTCAGTTTTTCTTAGTTTTCACATAAGGTCCGGGGTCAGGACAAAAAACAGATTTCTGACAAATTTCAAAATCTGTCAGATATTGTCCAAATCATTTTTTATTCAATTTCTAGACATGTGAAATGCATGAACTAGGGCAAGAAAGTGTGAAAAAATTGGTTTGATTTTTTTTTAGTAACTTGCAGTTTTTCTTAGTTTTCACATAAGGTCCGAGGTCAGGATAAAAGACAGATTTTTGACAAATTTCAAAATATGTCAGATATTGTCCAAATTATTTTTTATTTCACGTCTAGACATGTGAAATGCATGATCGATCTAGTGCAAAAAAGTGTAACAAAATTGATTTGATTTTTTTTTAGTACTTTTCAGTTTTTCTTAGTTTTCACATAAGGTCCGGGGTCAGGATAAAAGACAGATTTTTGACAAATTTCAAAATATGTCAGATATTGTCCAAATTATTTTTTATTTCACGTCTAGACATGTGAAATGCATGAACTAGTGCAAAAAAGTGTAACAAAATTGGTTTGATTTTTTTTTAGTACTTTTCAGTTTTTCTTAGTTTTCACATAAGGTCCGGGGTCATGACAAAAGACAGATTTTTGATACATTTCAAAATATGTCAGATATTGTCCAAATTATTTTTTATTTCACTTCTAGACATGTGAAATGCATGAACTAGGGCAAAAAAAGTGAAAAAAAATTGGTCTGATTTTTTTTAGTACTTTTCAGTTTTTCTTAGTTTTCACATAAGGTCCGGGGTCAGGACAAAAGACAGATTTTTGACAAATTTCAAAATCTGTCAGATATTGTCCAAATCATTTTTTATTTCACTTCTAGACATGTGAAATGCATGAACTAGGGCAAAAAAGTGTAAAAAAATTGGTTTGATTTTTTTTAGTACCTTGCAGTTTTTCTTAGTTTTCACATAAGGTCCGGGGTCAGGACAAAATATAGATTTTTGACAAATTTCAAAATCTGTCAGATATTGTCTAAATCATTTTTTATTTCATTTCTAGACATGTGAAATGCATGAACTAGGGCAAGAAAGTGTGAAAAAATTGGTTTGATTTTTTTTTAGTACCTTGCAGTTTTTCTTAGTTTTCACATAAGGTCCGGGGTCAGGACAAAAGACAGATTTTTGACAAATTTCAAAATATGACAGATATTGTCCAAATCATTTATTATTTCACTTATAGACATGTGAAATGCATGAACTAGGGCAAAAAAGTGTAAAAAAATTGGTTTGATTTTTTTTAGTACCTTGCAGTTTTTCTTAGTTTTCACATAAGGTCCGGGGTCAGGACAAAAGACAGATTTTTGACAAATTTCAAAATATGTCAGATATTGTCCAAATCATTTTTTATTTCACTTCTAGACATGTGAAATGCATGAACCAGGGCAAAAAAGTGTAAAAATATTGGTTTGATTTTTTTTAGTACCTTTCAGTTTTTCTTAGTTTTCACATAAGGTCCGGGGTCAGGACAAAAAACAGATTTCTGACAAATTTCAAAATCTGTCAGATATTGTCCAAATCATTTTTTATTTCACTTCTAGACATGTGAAATGCATGAACTAGGGCAAAAAAAGTGAAAAAAAATTGGTCTGATTTTTTTTAGTACTTTTCAGTTTTTCTTAGTTTTCACATAAGGTCCGGGGTCAGGACAAAAGACAGATTTTTGACAAATTTCAAAATCTGTCAGATATTGTCCAAATCATTTTTTATTTCATTTCTAGACATGTGAAATGCATGAACTAGGGCAAAAAAAGTGAAAAAAAATTGGTCTGATTTTTTTTAGTACTTTTCAGTTTTTCTTAGTTTTCACATAAGGTCCGGGGTCAGGACAAAAGACAGATTTTTGACAAATTTCAAAATCTATCAGATATTGTCCAAATCATTTTTTATTTCATTTCTAGACATGTGAAATGCATGAACTAGTGCAAAAAAGTGTAACAAAATTGGTTTGATTTTTTTTAGTACTTTTCAGTTTTTCTTAGTTTTCACATAAGGTCCGGGGTCAGGACAAAAGACAGATTTTTGACAAATTTCAAAATATGTCAGATATTGTCCAAATTATTTTTTATTTCACGTCTAGACATGTGAAATGCATGAACTAGTGCAAAAAAGTGTAACAAAATTGATTTGATTTTTTTTTAGTACTTTTCAGTTTTTCTTAGTTTTCACATAAGGTCCGGGGTCAGGACAAAAGACAGATTTTTGACAAATTTCAAAATATGTCAGATATTGTCCAAATTATTTTTTATTTCACGTCTAGACATGTGAAATGCATGAACTAGTGCAAAAAAGTGTAACAAAATTGGTTTGATTTTTTTTTAGTACTTTTCAGTTTTTCTTAGTTTTCACATAAGGTCCGGGGTCATGACAAAAGACAGATTTTTGATACATTTTAAAATCTGTCAGATATTGTCCAAATTATTTTTTATTTCACTTCTAGACATGTGAAATGCATGAACTAGGGCAAAAAAAGTGAAAAAAAATTGGTTTGATTTTTTTTAGTACCTTTCAGTTTTTTTTAGTTTTCACATAAGGTCCGGGGTCAGGACAAAAGACAGATTTTTGACAAATTTCAAAATCTGTCAGATATTGTCCAAATCATTTTTTATTTCACTTCTAGACATGTGAAATGCATGAACCAGGGCAAAAAAGTGTAAAAAAATTGGTTTGATTTTTTTTAGTACCTTTCAGTTTTTTTTAGTTTTCACATAAGGTCCGGGGTCAGGACAAAAGACAGATTTTTGACAAATTTCAAAATATGTCAGATATTGTCCAAATCATTTTTTATTTCACTTCTAGACATGTGAAATGCATGAACTAGGGCAAAAAAAGTGAAAAAACATTGGTCTGATTTTTTTTAGTACTTTTCAGTTTTTCTTAGTTTTCACATAAGGTCCGGGGTCAGGACAAAAGACAGATTTTTTACAAATTTCAAAATATGTCAGATATTGTCCAAATCATTTTTTATTTCACTTCTAGACATGTGAAATGCATGAACCAGGGCAAAAAAGTGTAAAAATATTGGTTTGATTTTTTTTAGTACCTTTCAGTTTTTCTTAGTTTTCACATAAGGTCCGGGGTCAGGACAAAAAACAGATTTCTGACAAATTTCAAAATCTGTCAGATATTGTCCAAATCATTTTTTATTTCACTTCTAGACATGTGAAATGCATGAACTAGGGCAAAAAAAGTGAAAAAAAATTGGTCTGATTTTTTTTAGTACTTTTCAGTTTTTCTTAGTTTTCACATAAGGTCCGGGGTCAGGACAAAAGACAGATTTTTGACAAATTTCAAAATCTGTCAGATATTGTCCAAATCATTTTTTATTTCATTTCTAGACATGTGAAATGCATGAACTAGGGCAAAAAAAGTGAAAAAAAATTGGTCTGATTTTTTTTAGTACTTTTCAGTTTTTCTTAGTTTTCACATAAGGTCCGGGGTCAGGACAAAAGACAGATTTTTGACAAATTTCAAAATCTGTCAGATATTGTCCAAATCATTTTTTATTTCATTTCTAGACATGTGAAATGCATGAACTAGTGCAAAAAAGTGTAACAAAATTGGTTTGATTTTTTTTAGTACTTTTCAGTTTTTCTTAGTTTTCACATAAGGTCCGGGGTCATGACAAAAGACAGATTTTTGATACATTTTAAAATCTGTCAGATATTGTCCAAATTATTTTTTATTTCACTTCTAGACATGTGAAATGCATGAACTAGGGCAAAAAAAGTGAATAAAAATTGGTCTGATTTTTTTTAGTACTTTTCAGTTTTTCTTAGTTTTCACATAAGGTCCGGGGTCAGGACAAAAGACAGATTTCTGACAAATTTCAAAATCTGTCAGATATTGTCCAAATCATTTTTTATTTCACTTCTAGACATGTGAAATAGATGAACTAGGGCAAGAAAGTGTGAAAAAATTGGTTTGATTTTTTTTTAGTACCTTGCAGTTTTTCTTAGTTTTCACATAAGGTCCGGGGTCAGGATAAAAGACAGATTTTTGACAAATTTCAAAATCTGTCAGATATTGTCCAAATCATTTTTTATTTCACTTCTAGACATGTGAAATGCATGAACCAGGGCAAAAAAGTGTAAAAAAATTGGTTTGATTTTTTTTAGTACCTTTCAGTTTTTCTTAGTTTTCACATAAGGTCCGGGGTCAGGACAAAAGACAGATTTTTGACAAATTTCAAAATCTGTCAGATATTGTCCAAATCATTTTTTATTTCATTTCTAGACATGTGAAATGCATGAACTAGGGCAAAAAAAGTGAATAAAAATTGGTCTGATTTTTTTTAGTACTTTTCAGTTTTTCTTAGTTTTCACATAAGGTCCGGGGTCAGGACAAAAGACAGATTTTTGACAAATTTCAAAATCTGTCAGATATTGTCCAAATCATTTTTTATTTAATTTCTAGACATGTGAAATGCATGAACTAGGGCAAGAAAGTGTGAAAAAATTGGTTTGATTTTTTTTAGTACTTTTCAGTTTTTTTTAGTTTTCACACAAGGTCCGGGGTCAGGACAAAAGACAGATTTTTGACAAATTTCAAAATATGTCAGATATTGTCCAAATTATTTTTTATTTCACGTCTAGACATGTGAAATGCATGAACTAGTGCAAAAAAGTGTAACAAAATTGATTTGATTTTTTTTTAGTACTTTTCAGTTTTTTTTAGTTTTCACACAAGGTCCGGGGTCAGGACAAAAGACAGATTTTTGACAAATTTCAAAATATGTCAGATATTGTCCAAATTATTTTTTATTTCACGTCTAGACATGTGAAATGCATGAACTAGTGCAAAAAAGTGTAACAAAATTGATTTGATTTTTTTTTAGTACTTTTCAGTTTTTCTTAGTTTTCACATAAGGTCCGGGGTCAGGACAAAAGACAGATTTTTGACAAATTTCAAAATCTGTCAGATATTGTCCAAATCATTTTTTATTTCACTTCTAGACATGTGAAATGCATGAACTAGGGCAAAAAAGTGTAAAAAAATTGGTTTGATTTTTTTTAGTACCTTGCAGTTTTTCTTAGTTTTCACATAAGGTCCGGGGTCAGGACAAAATATAGATTTTTGACAAATTTCAAAATCTGTCAGATATTGTCTAAATCATTTTTTATTTCATTTCTAGACATGTGAAATGCATGAACTAGGGCAAGAAAGTGTGAAAAAATTGGTTTGATTTTTTTTTAGTACCTTGCAGTTTTTCTTAGTTTTCACATAAGGTCCGGGGTCAGGACAAAAGACAGATTTTTGACAAATTTCAAAATATGACAGATATTGTCCAAATCATTTATTATTTCACTTATAGACATGTGAAATGCATGAACTAGGGCAAAAAAGTGTAAAAAAATTGGTTTGATTTTTTTTAGTACCTTGCAGTTTTTCTTAGTTTTCACATAAGGTCCGGGGTCAGGACAAAAGACAGATTTTTGACAAATTTCAAAATATGTCAGATATTGTCCAAATTATTTTTTATTTCACTTCTAGACATGTGAAATGCATGAACTAGTGCAAAAAAGTGTAACAAAATTGATTTGATTTTTTTTTAGTACTTTTCAGTTTTTCTTAGTTTTCACATAAGGTCCGGGGTCAGGACAAAAGACAGATTTTTGACAAATTTCAAAATCTGTCAGATATTGTCCAAATCATTTTTTATTTCACTTCTAGACATGTGAAATGCATGAACTAGGGCAAAAAAGTGTAAAAAAATTGGTTTGATTTTTTTTAGTACCTTTCAGTTTTTCTTAGTTTTCACATAAGGTCCGGGGTCAGGACAAAATATAGATTTTTGACAAATTTCAAAATCTGTCAGATATTGTCTAAATCATTTTTTATTTCATTTCTAGACATGTGAAATGCATGAACTAGGGCAAGAAAGTGTGAAAAAATTGGTTTGATTTTTTTTTAGTACCTTGCAGTTTTTCTTAGTTTTCACATAAGGTCCGGGGTCAGGACAAAAGACAGATTTTTGACAAATTTCAAAATATGACAGATATTGTCCAAATCATTTATTATTTCACTTATAGACATGTGAAATGCATGAACTAGGGCAAAAAAGTGTAAAAAAATTGGTTTGATTTTTTTTAGTACCTTGCAGTTTTTCTTAGTTTTCACATAAGGTCTGGGGTCAGGACAAAAGACAGATTTTTGACAAATTTCAAAATATGTCAGATATTGTCTAAATTATTTTTTATTTCATTTCTAGACATGTGAAATGCATGAACTAGGGCAAAAAAGTGTAAAAAAATTGGTTTGATTTTTTTTAGTTCCTAGCAGTTTTTCTTAGTTTTCACATAAGGTCCGGGGTCAGGACAAAAGACAGATTTTTTACAAATTTCAAAATCTCTCAGATATTGTCCAAATTATTTTTTATTTCACTTCTAGACATGTGAAATGCATGAACTAGGGCAAAAAAAGTGAAAAAAAATTGGTCTGATTTTTTTTAGTACTTTTCAGTTTTTCTTAGTTTTTACATAAGGTCCGGGGTCAGGACAAAAGACAGATTTTTTACAAATTTCAAAATATGTCAGATATTGTCCAAATTATTTTTTATTTCACGTCTAGACATGTGAAATGCATGAACTAGTGCAAAAAAGTGTAACAAAATTGATTTGATTTTTTTTTAGTACTTTTCAGTTTTTCTTAGTTTTCACATAAGGTCCGGGGTCAGGACAAAAGACAGAATTTTGACAAATTTCAAAATATGTCAGATATTGTCCAAATCATTTTTTATTTCACTTATAGACATGTGAAATGCATGAACTAGGGCAAAAAAGTGTAAAAAAATTGGTTTGATTTTTTTTAGTACCTTTCAGTTTTTTTTAGTTTTCACATAAGGTCCGGGGTCAGGACAAAAGACAGAATTTTGACAAATTTCAAAATATGTCAGATATTGTCCAAATCATTTTTTATTTCACTTATAGACATGTGAAATGCATGAACTAGGGCAAAAAAGTGTAAAAAAATTGGTTTGATTTTTTTTTAGTACCTTGCAGTTTTTCTTAGTTTTCACATAAGGTCCGGGGTCAGGACAAAAGACAGATTTTTGACAAATTTCAAAATATGACAGATATTGTCCAAATCATTTATTATTTCACTTATAGACATGTGAAATGCATGAACTAGGGCAAAAAAGTGTAAAAAAATTGGTTTGATTTTTTTTTAGTACCTTGCAGTTTTTCTTAGTTTTCACATAAGGTCCGGGGTCAGGACAAAAGACAGATTTTTGACAAATTTCAAAATATGACAGATATTGTCCAAATCATTTATTATTTCACTTATAGACATGTGAAATGCATGAACTAGGGCAAAAAAGTGTAAAAAAATTGGTTTGATTTTTTTTAGTACCTTGCAGTTTTTCTTAGTTTTCACATAAGGTCCGGGGTCAGGACAAAAGACAGATTTTTGACAAATTTCAAAATATGTCAGATATTGTCCAAATTATTTTTTATTTCACGTCTAGACATGTGAAATGCATGAACTAGTGCAAAAAAGTGTAACAAAATTGATTTGATTTTTTTTAGTACTTTTCAGTTTTTCTTAGTTTTCACATAAGGTCCGGGGTCAGGACAAAATATAGATTTTTGACAAATTTCAAAATATGACAGATATTGTCCAAATCATTTATTATTTCACTTATAGACATGTGAAATGCATGAACTAGGGCAAAAAAGTGTAAAAAAATTGGTTTGATTTTTTTTAGTACCTTGCAGTTTTTCTTAGTTTTCACATAAGGTCCGGGGTCAGGACAAAAGACAGATTTTTGACAAATTTCAAAATATGTCAGATATTGTCCAAATCATTTTTTATTTCACTTCTAGACATGTGAAATGCATGAACTAGGGCAAAAAAGTGTAAAAAAATTGGTTTGATTTTTTTTAGTACCTTTCAGTTTTTCTTAGTTTTCACATAAGGTCCGGGGTCAGGACAAAATATAGATTTTTGACAAATTTCAAAATCTGTCAGATATTGTCTAAATCATTTTTTATTTCATTTCTAGACATGTGAAATGCATGAACTAGGGCAAGAAAGTGTGAAAAAATTGGTTTGATTTTTTTTTAGTACCTTGCAGTTTTTCTTAGTTTTCACAAAAGGTCCGGGGTCAGGACAAAAGACAGATTTTTGACAAATTTCAAAATATGACAGATATTGTCCAAATCATTTATTATTTCACTTATAGACATGTGAAATGCATGAACTAGGGCAAAAAAAGTGAAAAAAATTGGTCTGATTTTTTTTAGTACTTTTCAGTTTTTCTTAGTTTTCACATAAGGTCCGGGTTCAGGACAAAAGACAGATTTTTGACAAATTTCAAAATCTGTCAGATATTGTCCAAATCATTTTTTATTTCACTTCTAGACATGTGAAATGCATGAACTAGGGCAAAAAAGTGTAAAAAAATTGGTTTGATTTTTTTTAGTACCTTTCAGTTTTTCTTAGTTTTCACATAAGGTCCGGGGTCAGGACAAAATATAGATTTTTGACAAATTTCAAAATCTGTCAGATATTGTCTAAATCATTTTTTATTTCATTTCTAGACATGTGAAATGCATGAACTAGGGCAAGAAAGTGTGAAAAAATTGGTTTGATTTTTTTTTAGTACCTTGCAGTTTTTCTTAGTTTTCACAAAAGGTCCGGGGTCAGGACAAAAGACAGATTTTTGACAAATTTCAAAATATGACAGATATTGTCCAAATCATTTATTATTTCACTTATAGACATGTGAAATGCATGAACTAGGGCAAAAAAGTGTAAAAAAATTGGTTTGATTTTTTTTAGTACCTTGCAGTTTTTCTTAGTTTTCACATAAGGTCCGGGGTCAGGACAAAAGACAGATTTTTGACAAATTTCAAAATATGTCAGATATTGTCCAAATCATTTATTATTTCACTTCTAGACATGTGAAATGCATGAACTAGGGCAAAAAAGTGTAAAAAAATTGGTTTGATTTTTTTTAGTACCTTTCAGTTTTTCTTAGTTTTCACATAAGGTCCGGGGTCAGGACAAAATATAGATTTTTGACAAATTTCAAAATCTGTCAGATATTGTCTAAATCATTTTTTATTTCATTTCTAGACATGTGAAATGCATGAACTAGGGCAAGAAAGTGTGAAAAAATTGGTTTGATTTTTTTTAGTACCTTGCAGTTTTTCTTAGTTTTCACATAAGGTCCGGGGTCAGGATAAAAGACAGATTTTTGACAAATTTCAAAATCTCTCAGATATTGTCCAAATTATTTTTTATTTCACTTATAGACATGTGAAATGCATGAACTAGTGCAAAAAAGTGTAACACAATTGGTTTGATTTTTTTTTGTACTTTTCAGTTTTTCTTAGTTTTCACATAAGGTCCGGGGTCAGGACAAAAGACAGATTTTTGACAAATTTCAAAATCTGTCAGATATTGTCCAAATCATTTTTTATTTCATTTCTAGACATGTGAAATGCATGAACTAGTGCAAAAAAGTGTAACAAAATTGATTTGATTTTTTTCTAGTACTTTTCAGTTTTTCTTAGTTTTCACATAAGGTCCGGGGTCAGGATAAAAGACAGATTTTTGACAAATTTCAAAATCTGTCAGATATTGTCCAAACCATTTTTTATTTCATTTCTAGACATGTGAAATGCATGAACTAGGGCAAAAAAAGTGTAAAAAAATTGGTTTGATTTTTTTTTAGTACCTTGCAGTTTTTCTTAGTTTTCACATAAGGTCCGGGGTCAGGACAAAATATAGATTTTTGACAAATTTCAAAATCTGTCAGATATTGTCTAAATCATTTTTTATTTAATTTCTAGACATGTGAAATGCATGAACTAGGGCAAGAAAGTGTGAAAAAATTGGTTTGATTTTTTTTTAGTACCTTGCAGTTTTTCTTAGTTTTCACATAAGGTCCGGGGTCAGGACAAAAGACAGATTTTTGACAAATTTCAAAATATGACAGATATTGTCCAAATCATTTATTATTTCACTTATAGACATGTGAAATGCATGAACTAGGGCAAAAAAGTGTAAAAAAATTGGTTTGATTTTTTTTAGTACCTTGCAGTTTTTCTTAGTTTTCACATAAGGTCCGGGGTCAGGACAAAAGACAGATTTTTGACAAATTTCAAAATATGTCAGATATTGTCCAAATTATTTTTTATTTCACTTCTAGACATGTGAAATGCATGAACTAGGGCAAAAAAAGTGAAAAAAAATTGGTCTGATTTTTTTTAGTACTTTTCAGTTTTTCTTAGTTTTCACATAAGGTCCGGGGTCAGGACAAAAGACAGATTTTTGACAAATTTCAAAATCTGTCAGATATTGTCCAAATCATTTTTTATTTCACTTCTAGACATGTGAAATGCATGAACTAGGGCAAAAAAGTGTAAAAAAATTGGTTTGATTTTTTTTAGTACCTTGCAGTTTTTCTTAGTTTTCACATAAGATCCGGGGTCAGGACAAAATATAGATTTTTGACAAATTTCAAAATCTGTCAGATATTGTCTAAATCATTTTTTATTTCATTTCTAGACATGTGAAATGCATGAACTAGGGCAAGAAAGTGTAAAAAAATTGGTTTGATTTTTTTTTAGTACCTTGCAGTTTTTCTTAGTTTTCACATAAGGTCCGGGGTCAGGACAAAAGACAGATTTTTGACAAATTTCAAAATATGACAGATATTGTCCAAATCATTTATTATTTCACTTATAGACATGTGAAATGCATGAACTAGGGCAAAAAAGTGTAAAAAAATTGGTTTGATTTTTTTTAGTACCTTGCAGTTTTTCTTAGTTTTCACATAAGGTCCGGGGTCAGGACAAAAGACAGATTTTTGACAAATTTCAAAATATGTCAGATATTGTCCAAATTATTTTTTATTTCACGTCTAGACATGTGAAATGCATGAACTAGTGCAAAAAAGTGTAACAAAATTGATTTGATTTTTTTTTAGTACTTTTCAGTTTTTCTTAGTTTTCACATAAGGTCCGGGGTCAGGACAAAATATAGATTTTTGACAAATTTCAAAATATGACAGATATTGTCCAAATCATTTATTATTTCACTTATAGACATGTGAAATGCATGAACTAGGGCAAGAAAGTGTGAAAAAATTGGTTTGATTTTTTTTTAGTACCTTGCAGTTTTTCTTAGTTTTCACAAAAGGTCCGGGGTCAGGACAAAAGACAGATTTTTGACAAATTTCAAAATATGACAGATATTGTCCAAATCATTTATTATTTCACTTATAGACATGTGAAATGAATGAACTAGGGCAAAAAAAGTGAAAAAAAATTGGTCTGATTTTTTTTAGTACTTTTCAGTTTTTCTTAGTTTTCACATAAGGTCCGGGTTCAGGACAAAAGACAGATTTTTGACAAATTTCAAAATCTGTCAGATATTGTCCAAATCATTTTTTATTTCACTTCTAGACATGTGAAATGCATGAACTAGGGCAAAAAAGTGTAAAAAAATTGGTTTGATTTTTTTTAGTACCTTTCAGTTTTTCTTAGTTTTCACATAAGGTCCGGGGTCAGGACAAAATATAGATTTTTGACAAATTTCAAAATCTGTCAGATATTGTCTAAATCATTTTTTATTTCATTTCTAGACATGTGAAATGCATGAACTAGGGCAAGAAAGTGTGAAAAAATTGGTTTGATTTTTTTTTAGTACCTTGCAGTTTTTCTTAGTTTTCACAAAAGGTCCGGGGTCAGGACAAAAGACAGATTTTTGACAAATTTCAAAATATGACAGATATTGTCCAAATCATTTATTATTTCACTTATAGACATGTGAAATGCATGAACTAGGGCAAAAAAGTGTAAAAAAATTGGTTTGATTTTTTTTAGTACCTTGCAGTTTTTCTTAGTTTTCACATAAGGTCCGGGGTCAGGACAAAAGACAGATTTTTGACAAATTTCAAAATATGTCAGATATTGTCCAAATCATTTATTATTTCACTTCTAGACATGTGAAATGCATGAACTAGGGCAAAAAAGTGTAAAAAAATTGGTTTGATTTTTTTTAGTACCTTTCAGTTTTTCTTAGTTTTCACATAAGGTCCGGGGTCAGGACAAAATATAGATTTTTGACAAATTTCAAAATCTGTCAGATATTGTCTAAATCATTTTTTATTTCATTTCTAGACATGTGAAATGCATGAACTAGGGCAAGAAAGTGTGAAAAAATTGGTTTGATTTTTTTTAGTACCTTGCAGTTTTTCTTAGTTTTCACATAAGGTCCGGGGTCAGGATAAAAGACAGATTTTTGACAAATTTCAAAATCTCTCAGATATTGTCCAAATTATTTTTTATTTCACTTATAGACATGTGAAATGCATGAACTAGTGCAAAAAAGTGTAACACAATTGGTTTGATTTTTTTTTGTACTTTTCAGTTTTTCTTAGTTTTCACATAAGGTCCGGGGTCAGGACAAAAGACAGATTTTTGACAAATTTCAAAATCTGTCAGATATTGTCCAAATCATTTTTTATTTCATTTCTAGACATGTGAAATGCATGAACTAGTGCAAAAAAGTGTAACAAAATTGATTTGATTTTTTTTTAGTACTTTTCAGTTTTTCTTAGTTTTCACATAAGGTCCGGGGTCAGGATAAAAGACAGATTTTTGACAAATTTCAAAATCTGTCAGATATTGTCCAAACCATTTTTTATTTCATTTCTAGACATGTGAAATGCATGAACTAGGGCAAAAAAAGTGTAAAAAAATTGGTTTGATTTTTTTTTAGTACCTTGCAGTTTTTCTTAGTTTTCACATAAGGTCCGGGGTCAGGACAAAATATAGATTTTTGACAAATTTCAAAATCTGTCAGATATTGTCTAAATCATTTTTTATTTCATTTCTAGACATGTGAAATGCATGAACTAGGGCAAGAAAGTGTGAAAAAATTGGTTTGATTTTTTTTTAGTACCTTGCAGTTTTTCTTAGTTTTCACATAAGGTCCGGGGTCAGGACAAAAGACAGATTTTTGACAAATTTCAAAATATGACAGATATTGTCCAAATCATTTATTATTTCACGTATAGACATGTGAAATGCATGAACTAGGGCAAAAAAGTGTAAAAAAATTGGTTTGATTTTTTTTAGTACCTTGCAGTTTTTCTTAGTTTTCACATAAGGTCCGGGGTCAGGACAAAAGACAGATTTTTGACAAATTTCAAAATATGTCAGATATTGTCCAAATTATTTTTTATTTCACTTCTAGACATGTGAAATGCATGAACTAGGGCAAAAAAAGTGAAAAAAAATTGGTCTGATTTTTTTTAGTACTTTTCAGTTTTTCTTAGTTTTCACATAAGGTCCGGGGTCAGGACAAAAGACAGATTTTTGACAAATTTCAAAATCTGTCAGATATTGTCCAAATCATTTTTTATTTCACTTCTAGACATGTGAAATGCATGAACTAGGGCAAAAAAGTGTAAAAAAATTGGTTTGATTTTTTTTAGTACCTTGCAGTTTTTCTTAGTTTTCACATAAGATCCGGGGTCAGGACAAAATATAGATTTTTGACAAATTTCAAAATCTGTCAGATATTGTCTAAATCATTTTTTATTTCATTTCTAGACATGTGAAATGCATGAACTAGGGCAAGAAAGTGTAAAAAAATTGGTTTGATTTTTTTTTAGTACCTTGCAGTTTTTCTTAGTTTTCACATAAGGTCCGGGGTCAGGACAAAATATAGATTTTTGACAAATTTCAAAATCTGTCAGATATTGTCTAAATCATTTTTTATTTCATTTCTAGACATGTGAAATGCATGAACTAGGGCAAGAAAGTGTGAAAAAATTGGTTTGATTTTTTTTTAGTACCTTGCAGTTTTTCTTAGTTTTCACATAAGGTCCGGGGTCAGGACAAAAGACAGATTTTTGACAAATTTCAAAATATGACAGATATTGTCCAAATCATTTATTATTTCACTTATAGACATGTGAAATGCATGAACTAGGGCAAAAAAGTGTAAAAAAATTGGTTTGATTTTTTTTAGTACCTTGCAGTTTTTCTTAGTTTTCACATAAGGTCCGGGGTCAGGACAAAAGACAGATTTTTGACAAATTTCAAAATCTGTCAGATATTGTCCAAATCATTTTTTATTTCACTTCTAGACATGTGAAATGCATGAACTAGGGCAAAAAAGTGTAAAAAAATTGGTTTGATTTTTTTTAGTACCTTGCAGTTTTTCTTAGTTTTCACATAAGATCCGGGGTCAGGACAAAATATAGATTTTTGACAAATTTCAAAATCTGTCAGATATTGTCTAAATCATTTTTTATTTCATTTCTAGACATGTGAAATGCATGAACTAGGGCAAGAAAGTGTAAAAAAATTGGTTTGATTTTTTTTTAGTACCTTGCAGTTTTTCTTAGTTTTCACATAAGGTCCGGGGTCAGGACAAAATATAGATTTTTGACAAATTTCAAAATCTGTCAGATATTGTCTAAATCATTTTTTATTTCATTTCTAGACATGTGAAATGCATGAACTAGTGCAAAAAAGTGTAACAAAATTGATTTGATTTTTTTTTAGTACTTTTCAGTTTTTCTTAGTTTTCACATAAGGTCCGGGGTCAGGACAAAAGACAGATTTTTGACAAATTTCAAAATCTGTCAGATATTGTCCAAATCATTTTTTATTTCACTTCTAGACATGTGAAATGCATGAACTAGGGCAAAAAAGTGTAAAAAAATTGGTTTGATTTTTTTTAGTACCTTTCAGTTTTTCTTAGTTTTCACATAAGGTCCGGGGTCAGGACAAAATATAGATTTTTGACAAATTTCAAAATCTGTCAGATATTGTCTAAATCATTTTTTATTTCATTTCTAGACATGTGAAATGCATGAACTAGGGCAAGAAAGTGTGAAAAAATTGGTTTGATTTTTTTTTAGTACCTTGCAGTTTTTCTTAGTTTTCACATAAGGTCCGGGGTCAGGACAAAAGACAGATTTTTGACAAATTTCAAAATATGACAGATATTGTCCAAATCATTTATTATTTCACTTATAGACATGTGAAATGCATGAACTAGGGCAAAAAAGTGTAAAAAAATTGGTTTGATTTTTTTTAGTACCTTGCAGTTTTTCTTAGTTTTCACATAAGGTCCGGGGTCAGGACAAAAGACAGATTTTTGACAAATTTCAAAATCTTCTGTCAGATATTGTCCAAATCATTTTTTATTTCACTTCTAGACATGTGAAATGCATGAACTAGGGCAAAAAAGTGTAAAAAAATTGGTTTGATTTTTTTTAGTACCTTTCAGTTTTTCTTAGTTTTCACATAAGGTCCGGGGTCAGGACAAAAGATAGATTTTTGACAAATTTCAAAATATGTCAGATATTGTCCAAATTATTTTTTATTTCACTTCTAGACATGTGAAATGCATGAACTAGTGCAAAAAAGTGTAACAAAATTGATTTGATTTTTTTTTAGTACTTTTCAGTTTTTCTTAGTTTTCACATAAGGTCCGGGGTCAGGACAAAAGACAGATTTTTGACAAATTTCAAAATCTGTCAGATATTGTCCAAATCATTTTTTATTTCATTTCTAGACATGTGAAATGCATGAACTAGGGCAAAAAAAGTGAAAAAAAATTGGTCTGATTTTTTAGTACTTTTCAGTTTTTCTTAGTTTTCACATAAGGTCCGGGGTCAGGATAAAAGACAGATTTTTGACAAATTTCAAAATCTGTCAGATATTGTCCAAATCATTTTTTATTTCATTTCTAGACATGTGAAATGCATGAACTAGTGCAAAAAAGTGTAACAAAATTGATTTGATTTTTTTTTAGTACTTTTCAGTTTTTCTTAGTTTTCACATAAGGTCCGGGGTCAGGACAAAAGACAGATTTTTGACAAATTTCAAAATCTGTCAGATATTGTCCAAACCATTTTTTATTTCATTTCTAGACATGTGAAATGCATGAACTAGGGCAAAAAAAGTGTAAAAAAATTGGTTTAATTTTTTTTGTTTACCTTGCAGTTTTTCTTAGTTTTCACATAAGGTCCGGGGTCAGGACAAAAGACAGAATTTTGACAAATTTCAAAATATGTCAGATATTGTCCAAATCATTTTTTATTTCACTTATAGACATGTGAAATGCATGAACTAGGGCAAAAAAGTGTAAAAAAAATTGGTTTGATTTTTTTTAGTACCTTTCAGTTTTTTTTAGTTTTCACATAAGGTCCGGGGTCAGGACAAAAGACAGATTTTTGACAAATTTCAAAATATGTCAGATATTGTCCAAATTATTTTTTATTTCATTTCTTGACATGTGAAATGCATGAACTAGGGCAAAAAAGTGTAACAAAATTGATTTGATTTTTTTTTAGTACTTTTCAGTTTTTCTTAGTTTTCACATAAGGTCCGGGGTCAGGACAAAAGACAGATTTTTGACAAATTTCAAAATATGTCAGATATTGTCCAAATTATTTTTTATTTCACGTCTAGACATGTGAAATGCATGAACTAGTGCAAAAAAGTGTAACAAAATTGATTTGATTTTTTTTTAGTACTTTTCAGTTTTTCTTAGTTTTCACATAAGGTCCGGGGTCAGGACAAAAGACAGATTTTTGACAAATTTCAAAATCTGTCAGATATTGTCCAAATAATTTTTTATTTCACTTCTAGACATGTGAAATGCATGAACTAGGGCAAAAAAAGTGTAACAAAATTGGTTTGATTTTTTTTAGTACTTTTCAGTTTTTCTTAGTTTTCACATAAGGTCCGGGGTCAGGATAAAAGACAGATTTTTGACAAATTTCAAAATCCCTCAGATATTGTCCAAATTATTTTTTATTTCACTTATAGACATGTGAAATGCATGAACTAGTGCAAAAAAGTGTAACACAATTGGTTTGATTTTTTTTTGTACTTTTCAGTTTTTCTTAGTTTTCACATAAGGTCCGGGGTCAGGACAAAAGACAGATTTTTGACAAATTTCAAAATCTGTCAGATATTGTCCAAATCATTTTTTATTTCATTTCTAGACATGTGAAATGCATGAACTAGTGCAAAAAAGTGTAACAAAATTGATTTGATTTTTTTTTAGTACTTTTCAGTTTTTCTTAGTTTTCACATAAGGTCCGGGGTCAGGACAAAAGACAGATTTTTGACAAATTTCAAAATCTGTCAGATATTGTCCAAACCATTTTTTATTTCATTTCTAGACATGTGAAATGCATGAACTAGGGCAAAAAAAGTGTAAAAAAATTGGTTTGATTTTTTTTTAGTACCTTGCAGTTTTTCTTAGTTTTCACATAAGGTCCGGGGTCAGGACAAAATATAGATTTTTGACAAATTTCAAAATCTGTCAGATATTGTCTAAATCATTTTTTATTTCATTTCTAGACATGTGAAATGCATGAACTAGTGCAAAAAAGTGTAACAAAATTGATTTGATTTTTTTTTAGTACTTTTCAGTTTTTCTTAGTTTTCACATAAGGTCCGGGGTCAGGACAAAAGACAGATTTTTGACAAATTTCAAAATCTGTCAGATATTGTCCAAACCATTTTTTATTTCATTTCTAGACATGTGAAATGCATGAACTAGGGCAAAAAAAGTGTAAAAAAATTGGTTTGATTTTTTTTAGTACCTTGCAGTTTTTCTTAGTTTTCACATAAGGTCCGGGGTCAGGACAAAATATAGATTTTTGACAAATTTCAAAATCTGTCAGATATTGTCTAAATCATTTTTTATTTCATTTCTAGACATGTGAAATGCATGAACTAGGGCAAGAAAGTGTGAAAAAATTGGTTTGATTTTTTTTTAGTACCTTGCAGTTTTTCTTAGTTTTCACATAAGGTCCGGGGTCAGGACAAAAGATAGATTTTTGACAAATTTCAAAATATGTCAGATATTGTCCAAATTATTTTTTATTTCACTTCTAGACATGTGAAATGCATGAACTAGTGCAAAAAAGTGTAACAAAATTGATTTGATTTTTTTTTAGTACTTTTCAGTTTTTCTTAGTTTTCACATAAGGTCCGGGGTCAGGACAAAAGACAGATTTTTGACAAATTTCAAAATCTGTCAGATATTGTCCAAATCATTTTTTATTTCATTTCTAGACATGTGAAATGCATGAACTAGGGCAAAAAAAGTGAAAAAAAATTGGTCTGATTTTTTAGTACTTTTCAGTTTTTCTTAGTTTTCACATAAGGTCCGGGGTCAGGATAAAAGACAGATTTTTGACAAATTTCAAAATCTGTCAGATATTGTCCAAATCATTTTTTATTTCATTTCTAGACATGTGAAATGCATGAACTAGTGCAAAAAAGTGTAACAAAATTGATTTGATTTTTTTTTAGTACTTTTCAGTTTTTCTTAGTTTTCACATAAGGTCCGGGGTCAGGACAAAAGACAGATTTTTGACAAATTTCAAAATCTGTCAGATATTGTCCAAACCATTTTTTATTTCATTTCTAGACATGTGAAATGCATGAACTAGGGCAAAAAAAGTGTAAAAAAATTGGTTTAATTTTTTTTGTTTACCTTGCAGTTTTTCTTAGTTTTCACATAAGGTCCGGGGTCAGGACAAAAGACAGAATTTTGACAAATTTCAAAATATGTCAGATATTGTCCAAATCATTTTTTATTTCACTTATAGACATGTGAAATGCATGAACTAGGGCAAAAAAGTGTAAAAAAAATTGGTTTGATTTTTTTTAGTACCTTTCAGTTTTTTTTAGTTTTCACATAAGGTCCGGGGTCAGGACAAAAGACAGATTTTTGACAAATTTCAAAATATGTCAGATATTGTCCAAATTATTTTTTATTTCATTTCTTGACATGTGAAATGCATGAACTAGGGCAAAAAAGTGTAACAAAATTGATTTGATTTTTTTTTAGTACTTTTCAGTTTTTCTTAGTTTTCACATAAGGTCCGGGGTCAGGACAAAAGACAGATTTTTGACAAATTTCAAAATATGTCAGATATTGTCCAAATTATTTTTTATTTCACGTCTAGACATGTGAAATGCATGAACTAGTGCAAAAAAGTGTAACAAAATTGATTTGATTTTTTTTTAGTACTTTTCAGTTTTTCTTAGTTTTCACATAAGGTCCGGGGTCAGGACAAAAGACAGATTTTTGACAAATTTCAAAATCTGTCAGATATTGTCCAAATAATTTTTTATTTCACTTCTAGACATGTGAAATGCATGAACTAGGGCAAAAAAAGTGTAACAAAATTGGTTTGATTTTTTTTAGTACTTTTCAGTTTTTCTTAGTTTTCACATAAGGTCCGGGGTCAGGATAAAAGACAGATTTTTGACAAATTTCAAAATCCCTCAGATATTGTCCAAATTATTTTTTATTTCACTTATAGACATGTGAAATGCATGAACTAGTGCAAAAAAGTGTAACACAATTGGTTTGATTTTTTTTTTGTACTTTTCAGTTTTTCTTAGTTTTCACATAAGGTCCGGGGTCAGGACAAAAGACAGATTTTTGACAAATTTCAAAATCTGTCAGATATTGTCCAAATCATTTTTTATTTCATTTCTAGACATGTGAAATGCATGAACTAGTGCAAAAAAGTGTAACAAAATTGATTTGATTTTTTTTTAGTACTTTTCAGTTTTTCTTAGTTTTCACATAAGGTCCGGGGTCAGGACAAAAGACAGATTTTTGACAAATTTCAAAATCTGTCAGATATTGTCCAAACCATTTTTTATTTCATTTCTAGACATGTGAAATGCATGAACTAGGGCAAAAAAAGTGTAAAAAAATTGGTTTGATTTTTTTTTAGTACCTTGCAGTTTTTCTTAGTTTTCACATAAGGTCCGGGGTCAGGACAAAATATAGATTTTTGACAAATTTCAAAATCTGTCAGATATTGTCTAAATCATTTTTTATTTCATTTCTAGACATGTGAAATGCATGAACTAGTGCAAAAAAGTGTAACAAAATTGATTTGATTTTTTTTTAGTACTTTTCAGTTTTTCTTAGTTTTCACATAAGGTCCGGGGTCAGGACAAAAGACAGATTTTTGACAAATTTCAAAATCTGTCAGATATTGTCCAAACCATTTTTTATTTCATTTCTAGACATGTGAAATGCATGAACTAGGGCAAAAAAAGTGTAAAAAAATTGGTTTGATTTTTTTTAGTACCTTGCAGTTTTTCTTAGTTTTCACATAAGGTCCGGGGTCAGGACAAAATATAGATTTTTGACAAATTTCAAAATCTGTCAGATATTGTCTAAATCATTTTTTATTTCATTTCTAGACATGTGAAATGCATGAACTAGGGCAAGAAAGTGTGAAAAAATTGGTTTGATTTTTTTTTAGTACCTTGCAGTTTTTCTTAGTTTTCATATAAGGTCCGGGGTCAGGACAAAAGACAGATTTTTGACAAATTTCAAAATATGACAGATATTGTCCAAATTATTTTTTATTTCACTTCTAGACATGTGAAATGCATGAACTAGGGCAAAAAAAGTGAAAAAAAATTGGTCTGATTTTTTTTAGTACTTTTCAGTTTTTCTTAGTTTTCACATAAGGTCCGGGGTCAGGACAAAAGACAGATTTTTGACAAATTTCAAAATCTGTCAGATATTGTCCAAATCATTTTTTATTTCACTTCTAGACATGTGGAATGCATGAACTAGGGCAAAAAAGTGTAAAAAAATTGGTTTGATTTTTTTTAGTACCTTGCAGTTTTTCTTAGTTTTCACATAAGATCCGGGGTCAGGACAAAATATAGATTTTTGACAAATTTCAAAATCTGTCAGATATTGTCTAAATCATTTTTTATTTCATTTCTAGACATGTGAAATGCATGAACTAGGGCAAGAAAGTGTGAAAAAATTGGTTTGATTTTTTTTTAGTACCTTGCAGTTTTTCTTAGTTTTCACATAAGGTCCGGGGTCAGGACAAAAGACAGATTTTTGACAAATTTCAAAATATGACAGGTATTGTCCAAATCATTTATTATTTCACTTATAGACATGTGAAATGCATGAACTAGGGCAAAAAAGTGTAAAAAAATTGGTTTGATTTTTTTTAGTACCTTGCAGTTTTTCTTAGTTTTCACATAAGGTCCGGGGTCAGGACAAAATATAGATTTTTGACAAATTTCAAAATCTGTCAGATATTGTCTAAATCATTTTTTATTTCATTTCTAGACATGTGAAATGCATGAACTAGTGCAAAAAAGTGTAACAAAATTGATTTGATTTTTTTTTAGTACTTTTCAGTTTTTCTTAGTTTTCACATAAGGTCCGGGGTCAGGACAAAAGACAGATTTTTGACAAATTTCAAAATCTGTCAGATATTGTCTAAATCATTTTTTATTTCATTTCTAGACATGTGAAATGCATGAACTAGGGCAAGAAAGTGTGAAAAAATTGGTTTGATTTTTTTTTAGTACCTTGCAGTTTTTCTTAGTTTTCACATAAGGTCCGGGGTCAGGACAAAATATAGATTTTTGACAAATTTCAAAATCTGTCAGATATTGTCTAAATCATTTTTTATTTCATTTCTAGACATGTGAAATGCATGAACTAGGGCAAGAAAGTGTGAAAAAATTGGTTTGATTTTTTTTTAGTACCTTGCAGTTTTTCTTAGTTTTCACATAAGGTCCGGGGTCAGGACAAAAGACAGATTTTTGACAAATTTCAAAATATGACAGATATTGTCCAAATCATTTATTATTTCACTTATAGACATGTGAAATGCATGAACTAGGGCAAAAAAGTGTAAAAAAATTGGTTTGATTTTTTTTAGTACCTTGCAGTTTTTCTTAGTTTTCACATAAGGTCCGGGGTCAGGACAAAAGACAGATTTTTGACAAATTTCAAAATCTGTCAGATATTGTCCAAATCATTTTTTATTTCACTTCTAGACATGTGAAATGCATGAACTAGGGCAAAAAAGTGTAAAAAAATTGGTTTGATTTTTTTTAGTACCTTTCAGTTTTTCTTAGTTTTCACATAAGGTCCGGGGTCAGGACAAAATATAGATTTTTGACAAATTTCAAAATCTGTCAGATATTGTCTAAATCATTTTTTATTTCATTTCTAGACATGTGAAATGCATGAACTAGGGCAAGAAAGTGTAAAAAAATTGGTTTGATTTTTTTTAGTACCTTGCAGTTTTTCTTAGTTTTCACATAAGGTCCGGGGTCAGGATAAAAGACAGATTTTTGACAAATTTCAAAATCTGTCAGATATTGTCTAAATCATTTTTTATTTCATTTCTAGACATGTGAAATGCATGAACTAGGGCAAGAAAGTGTGAAAAAATTGGTTTGATTTTTTTTTAGTACCTTGCAGTTTTTCTTAGTTTTCACATAAGGTCCGGGGTCAGGACAAAAGACAGATTTTTGACAAATTTCAAAATATGACAGATATTGTCCAAATCATTTATTATTTCACTTATAGACATGTGAAATGCATGAACTAGGGCAAAAAAAGTGAAAAAAAATTGGTCTGATTTTTTTTAGTACTTTTCAGTTTTTCTTAGTTTTCACATAAGGTCCGGGTTCAGGACAAAAGACAGATTTTTGACAAATTTCAAAATCTGTCAGATATTGTCCAAATCATTTTTTATTTCACTTCTAGACATGTGAAATGCATGAACTAGGGCAAAAAAAGTGTAAAAAAATTGGTTTGATTTTTTTTTAGTACCTTGCAGTTTTTCTTAGTTTTCACATAAGGTCCGGGGTCAGGACAAAATATAGATTTTTGACAAATTTCAAAATCTGTCAGATATTGTCTAAATCATTTTTTATTTCATTTCTAGACATGTGAAATGCATGAACTAGGGCAAGAAAGTGTGAAAAAATTGGTTTGATTTTTTTTTAGTACCTTGCAGTTTTTCTTAGTTTTCACATAAGGTCCGGGGTCAGGACAAAAGACAGATTTTTGACAAATTTCAAAATATGACAGATATTGTCCAAATCATTTATTATTTCACTTATAGACATGTGAAATGCATGAACTAGGGCAAAAAAGTGTAAAAAAATTGGTTTGATTTTTTTTAGTACCTTGCAGTTTTTCTTAGTTTTCACATAAGGTCCGGGGTCAGGACAAAAGACAGATTTTTGACAAATTTCAAAATATGTCAGATATTGTCCAAATTATTTTTTATTTCACTTCTAGACATGTGAAATGCATGAACTAGGGCAAAAAAGTGTAAAAAAATTGGTTTGATTTTTTTTAGTACCTTGCAGTTTTTCTTAGTTTTCACATAAGATCCGGGGTCAGGACAAAATATAGATTTTTGACAAATTTCAAAATCTGTCAGATATTGTCTAAATCATTTTTTATTTCATTTCTAGACATGTGAAATGCATGAACTAGGGCAAGAAAGTGTAAAAAAATTGGTTTGATTTTTTTTTAGTACCTTGCAGTTTTTCTTAGTTTTCACATAAGGTCCGGGGTCAGGACAAAATATAGATTTTTGACAAATTTCAAAATCTGTCAGATATTGTCTAAATCATTTTTTATTTCATTTCTAGACATGTGAAATGCATGAACTAGGGCAAGAAAGTGTGAAAAAATTGGTTTGATTTTTTTTTAGTACCTTGCAGTTTTTCTTAGTTTTCACATAAGGTCCGGGGTCAGGACAAAAGACAGATTTTTGACAAATTTCAAAATATGACAGATATTGTCCAAATCATTTATTATTTCACTTATAGACATGTGAAATGCATGAACTAGGGCAAAAAAGTGTAAAAAAATTGGTTTGATTTTTTTTAGTACCTTGCAGTTTTTCTTAGTTTTCACATAAGGTCCGGGGTCAGGACAAAAGACAGATTTTTGACAAATTTCAAAATCTGTCAGATATTGTCCAAATCATTTTTTATTTCACTTCTAGACATGTGAAATGCATGAACTAGGGCAAAAAAGTGTAAAAAAATTGGTTTGATTTTTTTTAGTACCTTTCAGTTTTTCTTAGTTTTCACATAAGGTCCGGGGTCAGGACAAAATATAGATTTTTGACAAATTTCAAAATCTGTCAGATATTGTCTAAATCATTTTTTATTTCATTTCTAGACATGTGAAATGCATGAACTAGGGCAAGAAAGTGTAAAAAAATTGGTTTGATTTTTTTTAGTACCTTGCAGTTTTTCTTAGTTTTCACATAAGGTCCGGGGTCAGGATAAAAGACAGATTTTTGACAAATTTCAAAATCTGTCAGATATTGTCTAAATCATTTTTTATTTCATTTCTAGACATGTGAAATGCATGAACTAGGGCAAGAAAGTGTGAAAAAATTGGTTTGATTTTTTTTTAGTACCTTGCAGTTTTTCTTAGTTTTCACATAAGGTCCGGGGTCAGGACAAAAGACAGATTTTTGACAAATTTCAAAATATGACAGATATTGTCCAAATCATTTATTATTTCACTTATAGACATGTGAAATGCATGAACTAGGGCAAAAAAGTGTAAAAAAATTGGTTTGATTTTTTTTAGTACCTTGCAGTTTTTCTTAGTTTTCACATAAGGTCCGGGGTCAGGACAAAAGAAAGATTTTTGACAAATTTCAAAATATGTCAGATATTGTCCAAATTATTTTTTATTTCACTTCTAGACATGTGAAATGCATGAACTAGGGCAAAAAAAGTGAAAAAAAATTGGTCTGATTTTTTTTAGTACTTTTCAGTTTTTCTTAGTTTTCACATAAGGTCCGGGTTCAGGACAAAAGACAGATTTTTGACAAATTTCAAAATCTGTCAGATATTGTCCAAATCATTTTTTATTTCACTTCTAGACATGTGAAATGCATGAACTAGGGCAAAAAAGTGTAAAAAAATTGGTTTGATTTTTTTTAGTACCTTTCAGTTTTTCTTAGTTTTCACATAAGGTCCGGGGTCAGGACAAAAGACAGATTTTTGACAAATTTCAAAATATGTCAGATATTGTCCAAATTATTTTTTATTTCACTTCTAGACATGTGAAATGCATGAACTAGGGCAAAAAAAGTGAAAAAAAATTGGTCTGATTTTTTTTAGTACTTTTCAGTTTTTCTTAGTTTTCACATAAGGTCCGGGTTCAGGACAAAAGACAGATTTTTGACAAATTTCAAAATCTGTCAGATATTGTCCAAATCATTTTTTATTTCACTTCTAGACATGTGAAATGCATGAACTAGGGCAAAAAAGTGTAAAAAAATTGGTTTGATTTTTTTTAGTACCTTTCAGTTTTTCTTAGTTTTCACATAAGGTCCGGGGTCAGGACAAAAGATAGATTTTTGACAAATTTCAAAATATGTCAGATATTGTCCAAATAATTTTTTATTTCACTTCTAGACATGTGAAATGCATGAACTAGGGCAAAAAAAGTGTAACAAAATTGGTTTGATTTTTTTTAGTACTTTTCAGTTTTTCTTAGTTTTCACATAAGGTCCGGGGTCAGGATAAAAGACAGATTTTTGACAAATTTCAAAATCTCTCAGATATTGTCCAAATTATTTTTTATTTCACTTATAGACATGTGAAATGCATGAACTAGTGCAAAAAAGTGTAACACAATTGGTTTGATTTTTTTTTTGTACTTTTCAGTTTTTCTTAGTTTTCACATAAGGTCCGGGGTCAGGACAAAAGACAGATTTTTGACAAATTTCAAAATCTGTCAGATATTGTCCAAATCATTTTTTATTTCATTTCTAGACATGTGAAATGCATGAACTAGTGCAAAAAAGTGTAACAAAATTGATTTGATTTTTTTTTAGTACTTTTCAGTTTTTCTTAGTTTTCACATAAGGTCCGGGGTCAGGACAAAAGACAGATTTTTGACAAATTTCAAAATCTGTCAGATATTGTCCAAACCATTTTTTATTTCATTTCTAGACATGTGAAATGCATGAACTAGGGCAAAAAAAGTGTAAAAAAATTGGTTTGATTTTTTTTTTAGTACCTTGCAGTTTTTCTTAGTTTTCACATAAGGTCCGGGGTCAGGACAAAATATAGATTTTTGACAAATTTCAAAATCTGTCAGATATTGTCTAAATCATTTTTTATTTCATTTCTAGACATGTGAAATGCATGAACTAGGGCAAGAAAGTGTGAAAAAATTGGTTTGATTTTTTTTTAGTACCTTGCAGTTTTTCTTAGTTTTCACATAAGGTCCGGGGTCAGGACAAAAGACAGATTTTTGACAAATTTCAAAATATGACAGATATTGTCCAAATCATTTATTATTTCACTTATAGACATGTGAAATGCATGAACTAGGGCAAAAAAGTGTAAAAAAATTGGTTTGATTTTTTTTAGTACCTTGCAGTTTTTCTTAGTTTTCACATAAGGTCCGGGGTCAGGACAAAAGACAGATTTTTGACAAATTTCAAAATATGTCAGATATTGTCCAAATTATTTTTTATTTCACGTCTAGAGATGTGAAATGCATGAACTAGTGCAAAAAAGTGTAACAAAATTGATTTGATTTTTTTTTAGTACTTTTCAGTTTTTCTTAGTTTTCACATAAGGTCCGGGGTCAGGACAAAAGACAGATTTTTGACAAATTTCAAAATATGTCAGATATTGTCCAAATTATTTTTTATTTCACGTCTAGACATGTGAAATGCATGAACTAGTGCAAAAAAGTGTAACAAAATTGATTTGATTTTTTTTTAGTACTTTTCAGTTTTTCTTAGTTTTCACATAAGGTCCGGGGTCAGGACAAAAGACAGATTTTTGACAAATTTCAAAATATGTCAGATATTGTCCAAATCATTTTTTATTTCACTTCTAGACATGTGAAATGCATGAACCAGGGCAAAAAAGTGTAAAAATATTGGTTTGATTTTTTTTAGTACCTTTCAGTTTTTCTTAGTTTTCACATAAGGTCCGGGGTCAGGACAAAAGACAGATTTTTGACAAATTTCAAAATCTGTCAGATATTGTCTAAATCATTTTTTATTTCATTTCTAGACATGTGAAATGCATGAACTAGGGCAAGAAAGTGTGAAAAAATTGGTTTGATTTTTTTTTAGTACCTTGCAGTTTTTCTTAGTTTTCACATAAGGTCCGGGGTCAGGACAAAAGACAGATTTTTGACAAATTTCAAAATATGACAGATATTGTCCAAATCATTTATTATTTCACTTATAGACATGTGAAATGCATGAACTAGGGCAAAAAAAGTGAAAAAAAATTGGTCTGATTTTTTTTAGTACTTTTCAGTTTTTCTTAGTTTTCACATAAGGTCCGGGTTCAGGACAAAAGACAGATTTTTGACAAATTTCAAAATCTGTCAGATATTGTCCAAATCATTTTTTATTTCACTTCTAGACATGTGAAATGCATGAACTAGGGCAAAAAAAGTGTAAAAAAATTGGTTTGATTTTTTTTTAGTACCTTGCAGTTTTTCTTAGTTTTCACATAAGGTCCGGGGTCAGGACAAAATATAGATTTTTGACAAATTTCAAAATCTGTCAGATATTGTCTAAATCATTTTTTATTTCATTTCTAGACATGTGAAATGCATGAACTAGGGCAAGAAAGTGTGAAAAAATTGGTTTGATTTTTTTTTAGTACCTTGCAGTTTTTCTTAGTTTTCACATAAGGTCCGGGGTCAGGACAAAAGACAGATTTTTGACAAATTTCAAAATATGACAGATATTGTCCAAATCATTTATTATTTCACTTATAGACATGTGAAATGCATGAACTAGGGCAAAAAAGTGTAAAAAAATTGGTTTGATTTTTTTTAGTACCTTGCAGTTTTTCTTAGTTTTCACATAAGGTCCGGGGTCAGGACAAAAGACAGATTTTTGACAAATTTCAAAATATGTCAGATATTGTCCAAATTATTTTTTATTTCACTTCTAGACATGTGAAATGCATGAACTAGGGCAAAAAAGTGTAAAAAAATTGGTTTGATTTTTTTTAGTACCTTGCAGTTTTTCTTAGTTTTCACATAAGATCCGGGGTCAGGACAAAATATAGATTTTTGACAAATTTCAAAATCTGTCAGATATTGTCTAAATCATTTTTTATTTCATTTCTAGACATGTGAAATGCATGAACTAGGGCAAGAAAGTGTAAAAAAATTGGTTTGATTTTTTTTTAGTACCTTGCAGTTTTTCTTAGTTTTCACATAAGGTCCGGGGTCAGGACAAAATATAGATTTTTGACAAATTTCAAAATCTGTCAGATATTGTCTAAATCATTTTTTATTTCATTTCTAGACATGTGAAATGCATGAACTAGGGCAAGAAAGTGTGAAAAAATTGGTTTGATTTTTTTTTAGTACCTTGCAGTTTTTCTTAGTTTTCACATAAGGTCCGGGGTCAGGACAAAAGACAGATTTTTGACAAATTTCAAAATATGACAGATATTGTCCAAATCATTTATTATTTCACTTATAGACATGTGAAATGCATGAACTAGGGCAAAAAAGTGTAAAAAAATTGGTTTGATTTTTTTTAGTACCTTGCAGTTTTTCTTAGTTTTCACATAAGGTCCGGGGTCAGGACAAAAGACAGATTTTTGACAAATTTCAAAATCTGTCAGATATTGTCCAAATCATTTTTTATTTCACTTCTAGACATGTGAAATGCATGAACTAGGGCAAAAAAGTGTAAAAAAATTGGTTTGATTTTTTTTAGTACCTTTCAGTTTTTCTTAGTTTTCACATAAGGTCCGGGGTCAGGACAAAATATAGATTTTTGACAAATTTCAAAATCTGTCAGATATTGTCTAAATCATTTTTTATTTCATTTCTAGACATGTGAAATGCATGAACTAGGGCAAGAAAGTGTAAAAAAATTGGTTTGATTTTTTTTAGTACCTTGCAGTTTTTCTTAGTTTTCACATAAGGTCCGGGGTCAGGATAAAAGACAGATTTTTGACAAATTTCAAAATCTGTCAGATATTGTCTAAATCATTTTTTATTTCATTTCTAGACATGTGAAATGCATGAACTAGGGCAAGAAAGTGTGAAAAAATTGGTTTGATTTTTTTTTAGTACCTTGCAGTTTTTCTTAGTTTTCACATAAGGTCCGGGGTCAGGACAAAAGACAGATTTTTGACAAATTTCAAAATATGACAGATATTGTCCAAATCATTTATTATTTCACTTATAGACATGTGAAATGCATGAACTAGGGCAAAAAAGTGTAAAAAAATTGGTTTGATTTTTTTTAGTACCTTGCAGTTTTTCTTAGTTTTCACATAAGGTCCGGGGTCAGGACAAAAGAAAGATTTTTGACAAATTTCAAAATATGTCAGATATTGTCCAAATTATTTTTTATTTCACTTCTAGACATGTGAAATGCATGAACTAGGGCAAAAAAAGTGAAAAAAAATTGGTCTGATTTTTTTTAGTACTTTTCAGTTTTTCTTAGTTTTCACATAAGGTCCGGGTTCAGGACAAAAGACAGATTTTTGACAAATTTCAAAATCTGTCAGATATTGTCCAAATCATTTTTTATTTCACTTCTAGACATGTGAAATGCATGAACTAGGGCAAAAAAGTGTAAAAAAATTGGTTTGATTTTTTTTAGTACCTTTCAGTTTTTCTTAGTTTTCACATAAGGTCCGGGGTCAGGACAAAAGACAGATTTTTGACAAATTTCAAAATATGTCAGATATTGTCCAAATTATTTTTTATTTCACTTCTAGACATGTGAAATGCATGAACTAGGGCAAAAAAAGTGAAAAAAAATTGGTCTGATTTTTTTTAGTACTTTTCAGTTTTTCTTAGTTTTCACATAAGGTCCGGGTTCAGGACAAAAGACAGATTTTTGACAAATTTCAAAATCTGTCAGATATTGTCCAAATCATTTTTTATTTCACTTCTAGACATGTGAAATGCATGAACTAGGGCAAAAAAGTGTAAAAAAATTGGTTTGATTTTTTTTAGTACCTTTCAGTTTTTCTTAGTTTTCACATAAGGTCCGGGGTCAGGACAAAAGATAGATTTTTGACAAATTTCAAAATATGTCAGATATTGTCCAAATAATTTTTTATTTCACTTCTAGACATGTGAAATGCATGAACTAGGGCAAAAAAAGTGTAACAAAATTGGTTTGATTTTTTTTAGTACTTTTCAGTTTTTCTTAGTTTTCACATAAGGTCCGGGGTCAGGATAAAAGACAGATTTTTGACAAATTTCAAAATCTCTCAGATATTGTCCAAATTATTTTTTATTTCACTTATAGACATGTGAAATGCATGAACTAGTGCAAAAAAGTGTAACACAATTGGTTTGATTTTTTTTTTGTACTTTTCAGTTTTTCTTAGTTTTCACATAAGGTCCGGGGTCAGGACAAAAGACAGATTTTTGACAAATTTCAAAATCTGTCAGATATTGTCCAAATCATTTTTTATTTCATTTCTAGACATGTGAAATGCATGAACTAGTGCAAAAAAGTGTAACAAAATTGATTTGATTTTTTTTTAGTACTTTTCAGTTTTTCTTAGTTTTCACATAAGGTCCGGGGTCAGGACAAAAGACAGATTTTTGACAAATTTCAAAATCTGTCAGATATTGTCCAAACCATTTTTTATTTCATTTCTAGACATGTGAAATGCATGAACTAGGGCAAAAAAAGTGTAAAAAAATTGGTTTGATTTTTTTTTTAGTACCTTGCAGTTTTTCTTAGTTTTCACATAAGGTCCGGGGTCAGGACAAAATATAGATTTTTGACAAATTTCAAAATCTGTCAGATATTGTCTAAATCATTTTTTATTTCATTTCTAGACATGTGAAATGCATGAACTAGGGCAAGAAAGTGTGAAAAAATTGGTTTGATTTTTTTTTAGTACCTTGCAGTTTTTCTTAGTTTTCACATAAGGTCCGGGGTCAGGACAAAAGACAGATTTTTGACAAATTTCAAAATATGACAGATATTGTCCAAATCATTTATTATTTCACTTATAGACATGTGAAATGCATGAACTAGGGCAAAAAAGTGTAAAAAAATTGGTTTGATTTTTTTTAGTACCTTGCAGTTTTTCTTAGTTTTCACATAAGGTCCGGGGTCAGGACAAAAGACAGATTTTTGACAAATTTCAAAATATGTCAGATATTGTCCAAATTATTTTTTATTTCACGTCTAGAGATGTGAAATGCATGAACTAGTGCAAAAAAGTGTAACAAAATTGATTTGATTTTTTTTTAGTACTTTTCAGTTTTTCTTAGTTTTCACATAAGGTCCGGGGTCAGGACAAAAGACAGATTTTTGACAAATTTCAAAATATGTCAGATATTGTCCAAATTATTTTTTATTTCACGTCTAGACATGTGAAATGCATGAACTAGTGCAAAAAAGTGTAACAAAATTGATTTGATTTTTTTTTAGTACTTTTCAGTTTTTCTTAGTTTTCACATAAGGTCCGGGGTCAGGACAAAAGACAGATTTTTGACAAATTTCAAAATATGTCAGATATTGTCCAAATCATTTTTTATTTCACTTCTAGACATGTGAAATGCATGAACCAGGGCAAAAAAGTGTAAAAATATTGGTTTGATTTTTTTTAGTACCTTTCAGTTTTTCTTAGTTTTCACATAAGGTCCGGGGTCAGGACAAAAGACAGATTTTTGACAAATTTCAAAATCTGTCAGATATTGTCCAAATCATTTTTTATTTCATTTCTAGACATGTGAAATGCATGAACTAGGGCAAGAAAGTGTGAAAAAATTGGTTTGATTTTTTTTTAGTACCTTGCAGTTTTTCTTAGTTTTCACATAAGGTCCGGGGTCAGGATAAAAGACAGATTTTTGACAAATTTCAAAATATGTCAGATATTGTCCAAATTATTTTTTATTTCACGTCTAGACATGTGAAATGCATGAACTAGTGCAAAAAAGTGTAACAAAATTGATTTGATTTTTTTTTAGTACTTTTCAGTTTTTCTTAGTTTTCACATAAGGTCCGGGGTCAGGACAAAAGACAGATTTTTTACAAATTTCCAAATATGTCAGATATTGTCCAAATCATTTTTTATTTCACTTCTAAACATGTGAAATGCATGAACTAGGGCAAAAAAGTGTAAAAAAATTGGATTGATTTTTTTTAGTTCCTTGCAGTTTTTCTTAGTTTTCACATAAGGTCCGGGGTCAGGACAAAAGACAGAATTTTGACAAATTTCAAAATATGTCAGATATTGTCCAAATCATTTTTTATTTCACTTATAGACATGTGAAATGCATGAACTAGGGCAAAAAAGTGTAAAAAAATTGGTTTGATTTTTTTTAGTACCTTTCAGTTTTTTTTAGTTTTCACATAAGGTCCGGGGTCAGGACAAAAGACAGATTTTTGATAAATTTCAAAATATGTCAGATATTGTCCAAATCATTTTTTATTTCACTTCTAGACATGTGAAATGCATGAACTAGGGCAAAAAAAGTGAAAAAACATTGGTCTAATTTTTTTTAGTACTTTTCAGTTTTTCTTAGTTTTCACATAAGGTCCGGGGTCAGGACAAAAGACAGATTTTTTACAAATTTCAAAATATGTCAGATATTGTCCAAATCATTTTTTATTTCATTTCTAGACATGTGAAATGCATGAACTAGGGCAAAAAAAGTGAATAAAAATTGGTCTGATTTTTTTTAGTACTTTTCAGTTTTTCTTAGTTTTCACAAAAGGTCCGGGGTCAGGACAAAAAACAGATTTCTGACAAATTTCAAAATCTGTCAGATATTGTCCAAATCGTTTTTTATTTAATTTCTAGACATGTGAAATGCATGAACTAGGGCAAGAAAGTGTGAAAAAATTGGTTTGATTTTTTTTAGTACCTTGCAGTTTTTCTTAGTTTTCACATAAGGTCCGGGGTCAGGATAAAAGACAGATTTTTGACAAATTTCAAAATATGTCAGATATTGTCCAAATTATTTTTTATTTCACGTCTAGACATGTGAAATGCATGAACTAGTGCAAAAAAGTGTTACAAAATTGATTTGATTTTTTTTTAGTACTTTTCAGTTTTTCTTAGTTTTCACATAAGGTCCGGGGTCAGGACAAAAGACAGATTTTTGACAAATTTCAAAATCTGTCAGATATTGTCCAAATCATTTTTTATTTCATTTCTAGACATGTGAAATGCATGAACTAGTGCAAAAAAGTGTAACAAAATTGGTTTGATTTTTTTTAGTACTTTTCAGTTTTTCTTAGTTTTCACATAAGGTCCGGGGTCAGGATAAAAGACAGATTTTTGACAAATTTCAAAATCTCTAGGATATTGTCCAAATTATTTTTTATTTCACTTCTAGACATGTGAAATGCATGAACTAGTGCAAAAAAGTGTAACAAAATTGATTTGATTTTTTTTTAGTACTTTTCAGTTTTTCTTAGTTTTCACATAAGGTCCGGGGTCAGGACAAAAGACAGATTTTTGACAAATTTCAAAATCTGTCAGATATTGTCCAAATCATTTTCTATTTAATTTCTAGACATGTGAAATGCATGAACTAGGGCAAGAAAGTGTAAAAAAATTGGTTTGATTTTTTTTTAGTACCTTGCAGTTTTTCTTAGTTTTCACATAAGGTCCGGGGTCAGGATAAAAGACAGATTTTTGACAAATTTCAAAATCTCTCAGATATTGTCCAAATTATTTTTTATTTCACTTCTAGACATGTGAAATGCATGAACTAGGGCAAAAAAAGTGAAAAAAAATTGGTCTGATTTTTTTTAGTACTTTTCAGTTTTTCTTAGTTTTCACATAAGGTCCGGGGTCAGGACAAAAGACAGATTTTTGACAAATTTCAAAATCTGTCAGATATTGTCCAAATCATTTTTTATTTCATTTCTAGACATGTGAAATGCATGAACTAGGGCAAAAAAAGTGAATAAAAATTGGTCTGATTTTTTTTAGTACTTTTCAGTTTTTCTTAGTTTTCACATAAGGTCCGGGGTCAGGACAAAAGACAGATTTCTGACAAATTTCAAAATCTGTCAGATATTGTCCAAATCATTTTTTATCTAATTTCTAGACATGTGAAATGCATGAACCAGGGCAAAAAAGTGTAAAAAAATTGGTTTGATTTTTTTTAGTACCTTTCAGTTTTTCTTAGTTTTCACATAAGGTCCGGGGTCAGGACAAAAGACAGATTTTTGACAAATTTCAAAATCTGTCAGATATTGTCCAAATCATTTTTTATTTCATTTCTAGACATGTGAAATGCACGAACTAGGGCAAAAAAAGTGAAAAAAAATTGGTCTGATTTTTTTTAGTACTTTTCAGTTTTTCTTAGTTTTCACGTAAGGTCCGGGGTCAGGAAAAAAGACAGATTTTTGACAAATTTCAAAATCTGTCAGATATTGTCCAAATGATTTTTTATTTCACTTCTAGACATGTGAAATGCATGAACTAGGGCAAAAAAGTGTAAAAAAATTGGTTTGATTTTTTTAGTACCTTTCAGTTTTTCTTAGTTTTCACATAAGGTCCGGGGTCAGGACAAAAGACAGATTTTTTACAAATTTCCAAATATGTCAGATATTTTCCAAATCATTTTTTATTTCACTTCTAGACATGTGAAATGCATGAACTAGGGCAAAAAAGTGTAAAAAAATTGGTTTGATTTTTTTTAGTTCCTTGCAGTTTTTCCTTAGTTTTCACATAAGGTCCGGGGTCAGGACAAAAGACAGAATTTTGACAAATTTCAAAATATGTCAGATATTGTCCAAATCATTTTTTATTTCACTTATAGACATGTGAAATGCATGAACTAGGGCAAAAAAGTGTAAAAAAATTGGTTTGATTTTTTTTAGTACCTTTCAGTTTTTTTTAGTTTTCACATAAGGTCCGGGGTCAGGACAAAAGACAGATTTTTGACAAATTTCAAAATCTGTCAGATATTGTCCAAATCATTTTTTATTTCATTTCTAGACATGTGAAATGCATGAACTAGGGCAAAAAAAGTGAATAAAAATTGGTCTGATTTTTTTTAGTACTTTTCAGTTTTTCTTAGTTTTCACATAAGGTCCGGGGTCAGGACAAAAGACAGATTTCTGACAAATTTCAAAATCTGTCAGATATTGTCCAAATCATTTTTTATCTAATTTCTAGACATGTGAAATGCATGAACCAGGGCAAAAAAGTGTAAAAAAATTGGTTTGATTTTTTTTAGTACCTTTCAGTTTTTCTTAGTTTTCACATAAGGTCCGGGGTCAGGACAAAAGACAGATTTTTGACAAATTTCAAAATCTGTCAGATATTGTCCAAATCATTTTTTATTTCATTTCTAGACATGTGAAATGCACGAACTAGGGCAAAAAAAGTGAAAAAAAATTGGTCTGATTTTTTTTAGTACTTTTCAGTTTTTCTTAGTTTTCACGTAAGGTCCGGGGTCAGGACAAAAGACAGATTTTTGACAAATTTCAAAATCTTTCAGATATTGTCCAAATCATTTTTTATTTCATTTCTAGACATGTGAAATGCATGAACTAGGGCAAGAAAGTGTGAAAAAATTGGTTTGATTTTTTTTTAGTACCTTGCAGTTTTTCTTAGTTTTCACATAAGGTCCGGGGTCAGGATAAAAGACAGATTTTTGACAAATTTCAAAATATGTCAGATATTGTCCAAATTATTTTTTATTTCACGTCTAGACATGTGAAATGCATGAACTAGTGCAAAAAAGTGTAACAAAATTGATTTGATTTTTTTTTAGTACTTTTCAGTTTTTCTTAGTTTTCACATAAGGTCCGGGGTCAGGACAAAAGACAGATTTTTGACAAATTTCAAAATCTGTCAGATATTGTCCAAATCATTTTTTATTTCACGTCTAGACATGTGAAATGCATGAACTAGTGCAAAAAAGTGTAACAAAATTGATTTGATTTTTTTTTAGTACTTTTCAGTTTTTCTTAGTTTTCACATAAGGTCCGGGGTCAGGACAAAAGACAGATTTTTGACAAATTTCAAAATATGTCAGATATTGTCCAAATTATTTTTTATTTCACGTCTAGACATGTGAAATGCATGAACTAGTGCAAAAAAATGTAACAAAATTGGTTTGATTTTTTTTTAGTACTTTTCAGTTTTTCTTAGTTTTCACATAAGGTCCGGGGTCAGGACAAAAGACAGAATTTTGACAAATTTCAAAATATGTCAGATATTGTCCAAATCATTTTTTATTTCAAGTCTAGACATGTGAAATGCATGAACTAATGCAAAAAAGTGTAACAAAATTGATTTGATTTTTTTTTAGTACTTTTCAGTTTTTCTTAGTTTTCACATAAGGTCCGGGGTCAGGACAAAAGACAGATTTTTGACAAATTTCAAAATCTGTCAGATATTGTCTAAATCATTTTTTATTTCATTTCTAGACATGTGAAATGCATGAACTAGGGCAAGAAAGTGTGAAAAAATTGGTTTGATTTTTTTTTAGTACCTTGCAGTTTTTCTTAGTTTTCACATAAGGTCCGGGGTCAGGACAAAAGACAGATTTTTGACAAATTTCAAAATATGACAGATATTGTCCAAATCATTTATTATTTCACTTATAGACATGTGAAATGCATGAACTAGGGCAAAAAAGTGTAAAAAAATTGGTTTGATTTTTTTTAGTACCTTGCAGTTTTTCTTAGTTTTCACATAAGGTCCGGGGTCAGGACAAAAGACAGATTTTTGACAAATTTCAAAATATGTCAGATATTGTCCAAATTATTTTTTATTTCACGTCTAGACATGTGAAATGCATGAACTAGTGCAAAAAAGTGTAACAAAATTGATTTGATTTTTTTTTAGTACTTTTCAGTTTTTCTTAGTTTTCACATAAGGTCCGGGGTCAGGACAAAAGACAGATTTTTGACAAATTTCAAAATCTGTCAGATATTGTCCAAATCATTTTCTATTTAATTTCTAGACATGTGAAATGCATGAACTAGGGCAAGAAAGTGTAAAAAAATTGGTTTGATTTTTTTTTAGTACCTTGCAGTTTTTCTTAGTTTTCACATAAGGTCCGGGGTCAGGATAAAAGACAGATTTTTGACAAATTTCAAAATCTCTCAGATATTGTCCAAATTATTTTTTATTTCACTTCTAGACATGTGAAATGCATGAACTAGGGCAAAAAAAGTGAAAAAAAATTGGTCTGATTTTTTTTAGTACTTTTCAGTTTTTCTTAGTTTTCACATAAGGTCCGGGGTCAGGACAAAAGACAGATTTTTGACAAATTTCAAAATCTGTCAGATATTGTCCAAATCATTTTTTATTTCATTTCTAGACATGTGAAATGCATGAACTAGGGCAAAAAAAGTGAATAAAAATTGGTCTGATTTTTTTTAGTACTTTTCAGTTTTTCTTAGTTTTCACATAAGGTCCGGGGTCAGGACAAAAGACAGATTTCTGACAAATTTCAAAATCTGTCAGATATTGTCCAAATCATTTTTTATCTAATTTCTAGACATGTGAAATGCATGAACCAGGGCAAAAAAGTGTAAAAAAATTGGTTTGATTTTTTTTAGTACCTTTCAGTTTTTCTTAGTTTTCACATAAGGTCCGGGGTCAGGACAAAAGACAGATTTTTGACAAATTTCAAAATCTGTCAGATATTGTCCAAATCATTTTTTATTTCATTTCTAGACATGTGAAATGCACGAACTAGGGCAAAAAAAGTGAAAAAAAATTGGTCTGATTTTTTTTAGTACTTTTCAGTTTTTCTTAGTTTTCACGTAAGGTCCGGGGTCAGGAAAAAAGACAGATTTTTGACAAATTTCAAAATCTGTCAGATATTGTCCAAATGATTTTTTATTTCACTTCTAGACATGTGAAATGCATGAACTAGGGCAAAAAAGTGTAAAAAAATTGGTTTGATTTTTTTAGTACCTTTCAGTTTTTCTTAGTTTTCACATAAGGTCCGGGGTCAGGACAAAAGACAGATTTTTTACAAATTTCCAAATATGTCAGATATTTTCCAAATCATTTTTTATTTCACTTCTAGACATGTGAAATGCATGAACTAGGGCAAAAAAGTGTAAAAAAATTGGTTTGATTTTTTTTAGTTCCTTGCAGTTTTTCCTTAGTTTTCACATAAGGTCCGGGGTCAGGACAAAAGACAGAATTTTGACAAATTTCAAAATATGTCAGATATTGTCCAAATCATTTTTTATTTCACTTATAGACATGTGAAATGCATGAACTAGGGCAAAAAAGTGTAAAAAAATTGGTTTGATTTTTTTTAGTACCTTTCAGTTTTTTTTAGTTTTCACATAAGGTCCGGGGTCAGGACAAAAGACAGATTTTTGACAAATTTCAAAATCTGTCAGATATTGTCCAAATCATTTTTTATTTCATTTCTAGACATGTGAAATGCATGAACTAGGGCAAAAAAAGTGAATAAAAATTGGTCTGATTTTTTTTAGTACTTTTCAGTTTTTCTTAGTTTTCACATAAGGTCCGGGGTCAGGACAAAAGACAGATTTCTGACAAATTTCAAAATCTGTCAGATATTGTCCAAATCATTTTTTATCTAATTTCTAGACATGTGAAATGCATGAACCAGGGCAAAAAAGTGTAAAAAAATTGGTTTGATTTTTTTTAGTACCTTTCAGTTTTTCTTAGTTTTCACATAAGGTCCGGGGTCAGGACAAAAGACAGATTTTTGACAAATTTCAAAATCTGTCAGATATTGTCCAAATCATTTTTTATTTCATTTCTAGACATGTGAAATGCACGAACTAGGGCAAAAAAAGTGAAAAAAAATTGGTCTGATTTTTTTTAGTACTTTTCAGTTTTTCTTAGTTTTCACGTAAGGTCCGGGGTCAGGACAAAAGACAGATTTTTGACAAATTTCAAAATCTTTCAGATATTGTCCAAATCATTTTTTATTTCATTTCTAGACATGTGAAATGCATGAACTAGGGCAAGAAAGTGTGAAAAAATTGGTTTGATTTTTTTTTAGTACCTTGCAGTTTTTCTTAGTTTTCACATAAGGTCCGGGGTCAGGATAAAAGACAGATTTTTGACAAATTTCAAAATATGTCAGATATTGTCCAAATTATTTTTTATTTCACGTCTAGACATGTGAAATGCATGAACTAGTGCAAAAAAGTGTAACAAAATTGATTTGATTTTTTTTTAGTACTTTTCAGTTTTTCTTAGTTTTCACATAAGGTCCGGGGTCAGGACAAAAGACAGATTTTTGACAAATTTCAAAATCTGTCAGATATTGTCCAAATCATTTTTTATTTCACGTCTAGACATGTGAAATGCATGAACTAGTGCAAAAAAGTGTAACAAAATTGATTTGATTTTTTTTTAGTACTTTTCAGTTTTTCTTAGTTTTCACATAAGGTCCGGGGTCAGGACAAAAGACAGATTTTTGACAAATTTCAAAATATGTCAGATATTGTCCAAATTATTTTTTATTTCACGTCTAGACATGTGAAATGCATGAACTAGTGCAAAAAAATGTAACAAAATTGGTTTGATTTTTTTTTAGTACTTTTCAGTTTTTCTTAGTTTTCACATAAGGTCCGGGGTCAGGACAAAAGACAGAATTTTGACAAATTTCAAAATATGTCAGATATTGTCCAAATCATTTTTTATTTCAAGTCTAGACATGTGAAATGCATGAACTAATGCAAAAAAGTGTAACAAAATTGATTTGATTTTTTTTTAGTACTTTTCAGTTTTTCTTAGTTTTCACATAAGGTCCGGGGTCAGGACAAAAGACAGATTTTTGACAAATTTCAAAATCTGTCAGATATTGTCTAAATCATTTTTTATTTCATTTCTAGACATGTGAAATGCATGAACTAGGGCAAGAAAGTGTGAAAAAATTGGTTTGATTTTTTTTTAGTACCTTGCAGTTTTTCTTAGTTTTCACATAAGGTCCGGGGTCAGGACAAAAGACAGATTTTTGACAAATTTCAAAATATGACAGATATTGTCCAAATCATTTATTATTTCACTTATAGACATGTGAAATGCATGAACTAGGGCAAAAAAGTGTAAAAAAATTGGTTTGATTTTTTTTAGTACCTTGCAGTTTTTCTTAGTTTTCACATAAGGTCCGGGGTCAGGACAAAAGACAGATTTTTGACAAATTTCAAAATATGTCAGATATTGTCCAAATTATTTTTTATTTCACGTCTAGACATGTGAAATGCATGAACTAGTGCAAAAAAGTGTAACAAAATTGATTTGATTTTTTTTTAGTACTTTTCAGTTTTTCTTAGTTTTCACATAAGGTCCGGGGTCAGGACAAAAGACAGATTTCTGACAAATTTGAAAATCTGTCAGATATTGTCCAAATCATTTTTTATCTAATTTCTAGACATGTGAAATGCATGAACCAGGGCAAAAAAGTGTAAAAAAATTGGTTTGATTTTTTTTAGTACCTTTCAGTTTTTCTTAGTTTTCACATAAGGTCCGGGGTCAGGACAAAAGACAGATTTTTGACAAATTTCAAAATCTGTCAGATATTGTCCAAATCATTTTTTATTTCACTTCTAGACATGTGAAATGCATGAACTAGGGCAAAAAAAGTGAAAAAACATTGGTCTGATTTTTTTTAGTACTTTTCAGTTTTTCTTAGTTTTCACATAAGGTCCGGGGTCAGGACAAAAGACAGATTTTTTACAAATTTCAAAATATGTCAGATATTGTCCAAATCATTTTTTATTTCACTTCTAGACATGTGAAATGCATGAACTAGGGCAAAAAAGTGTAAAAAAATTGGTTTGATTTTTTTTTAGTACTTTTCAGTTTTTCTTAGTTTTCACATAAGGTCCGGGGTCAGGACAAAAGACAGATTTTTGACAAATTTCAAAATCTCTCAGATATTGTCCAAATTATTTTTTATTTCACTTCTAGACATGTGAAATGCATGAACTAGGGCAAAAAAAGTGAAAAAAAATTGGTCTGATTTTTTTTAGTACTTTTCAGTTTTTCTTAGTTTTCACATAAGGTCCGGGGTCAGGACAAAAGACAGATTTTTGACAAATTTCAAAATCTGTCAGATATTGTCCAAATCATTTTTTATTTCATTTCTAGACATGTGAAATGCATGAACTAGGGCAAGAAAGTGTGAAAAAATTGGTTTGATTTTTTTTTAGTACCTTGCAGTTTTTCTTAGTTTTCACATAAGGTCCGGGGTCAGGATAAAAGACAGATTTTTGACAAATTTCAAAATATGTCAGATATTGTCCAAATTATTTTTTATTTCACGTCTAGAGATGTGAAATGCATGAACTAGTGCAAAAAAGTGTAACAAAATTGATTTGATTTTTTTTTAGTACTTTTCAGTTTTTCTTAGTTTTCACATAAGGTCCGGGGTCATGACAAAAGACAGATTTTTGACAAATTTCAAAATCTTTCAGATATTGTCCAAATCATTTTTTATTTCACTTCTAGACATGTGAAATGCATGAACTAGGGCAAAAAAGTGTAAAAATATTGGTTTGATTTTTTTTAGTACCTTTCAGTTTTTCTTAGTTTTCACATAAGGTCCAGGGTCAGGACAAAAGACAGATTTTTGACAAATTTCAAAATCTGTCAGATATTGTCCAAATCATTTTTTATTTCATTTCTAGACATGTGAAATGCATGAACTAGGGCAAAAAAAGTGAATAAAAATTGGTCTGATTTTTTTTAGTACTTTAAAGTTTTTCTTAGTTTTCACATAAGGTCCGGGGTCAGGACAAAAGACAGATTTCTGACAAATTTCAAAATCTGTCAGATATTGTCCAAATCATTTTTTATTTAATTTCTAGACATGTGAAATGCATGAACTAGGGCAAAAAAGTGTAAAAAAATTGGTTTGATTTTTTTTAGTACCTTTCAGTTTTTCTTAGTTTTCACATAAGGTCCGGGGTCAGGATAAAAAACAGATTTTTGACAAATTTCAAAATCTGTCAGATATTGTCCAAATCATTTTTTATTTCATTTCTAGACATGTGAAATGCATGAACTAGTGCAAAAAAGTGTGAAAAAATTGGTTTGATTTTTTTTTAGTACTTTTCAGTTTTTCTTAGTTTTCACATAAGGTCCGGGGTCAGGACAAAAGACAGATTTTTGACAAATTTCAAAATCTGTCAGATATTGTCCAAATCATTTTTTATTTAATTTCTAGACATGTGAAATGCATGAACTAGGGCAAAAAAAGTGTAACAAAATTGGTCTGATTTTTTGTAGTACTTTTCAGTTTTTCTTAGTTTTCACATAAGGTCCGGGGTCAGGACAAAAGACAGATTTTTGACAAATTTCAAAATCTGTCAGATATTGTCCAAATCATTTTTTATTTCATTTCTAGACATGTGAAATGCATGAACTAGGGCAAAAAAAGTGAATAAAAATTGGTCTGATTTTTTGTAGTACTTTTCAGTTTTTCTTAGTTTTCACATAAGGTCCGGGGTCAGGACAAAAGACAGATTTCTGACAAATTTCAAAATCTGTCAGATATTGTCCAAATCATTTTTTATTTCATTTCTAGACATGTGAAATGCATGAACTAGGGCAAGAAAGTGTGAAAAAATTGGTTTGATTTTTTTTTAGTACCTTGCAGTTTTTCTTAGTTTTCACATAAGGTCCGAGGTCAGGATAAAAAACAGATTTTTGACAAATTTCAAAATATGTCAGATATTGTCCAAATTATTTTTTATTTCACGTCTAGACATGTGAAATGCATGAACTAGTGCAAAAAAGTGTAACAAAATTGATTTGTTTTTTTTTTAGTACTTTTCAGTTTTTCTTAGTTTTCACATAAGGTCCGGGGTCAGGACAAAAGACAGATTTTTGACAAATTTCAAAATCTGTCAGATATTGTCCAAATTATTTTTTATTTCACTTCTAGACATGTGAAATGCATGAACTAGGGCAAAAAAAGTGAAAAAAAATTGGTCTGATTTTTTTTAGTACTTTTCAGTTTTTCTTAGTTTTCACATAAGGTCCGGGGTCAGGACAAAAGACAGATTTCTGACAAATTTCAAAATCTGTCAGATATTGTCCAAATCATTTTTTATTTCATTTCTAGACATGTGAAATGCATGAACTAGGGCAAGAAAGTGTGAAAAAATTGGTTTGATTTTTTTTTAGTACCTTGCAGTTTTTCTTAGTTTTCACATAAGGTCCGAGGTCAGGATAAAAAACAGATTTTTGACAAATTTCAAAATATGTCAGATATTGTCCAAATTATTTTTTATTTCACGTCTAGACATGTGAAATGCATGAACTAGTGCAAAAAAGTGTAACAAAATTGATTTGTTTTTTTTTTAGTACTTTTCAGTTTTTCTTAGTTTTCACATAAGGTCCGGGGTCAGGACAAAAGACAGATTTTTGACAAATTTCAAAATCTGTCAGATATTGTCCAAATTATTTTTTATTTCACTTCTAGACATGTGAAATGCATGAACTAGGGCAAAAAAAGTGAAAAAAAATTGGTCTGATTTTTTTTAGTACTTTTCAGTTTTTCTTAGTTTTCACATAAGGTCCGGGGTCAGGACAAAAGACAGATTTTTTACAAATTTCAAAATATGTCAGATATTGTCCAAATCATTTTTTATTTCACTTCTAGACATGTGAAATGCATGAACTAGGGCAAAAAAGTGTAAAAAAATTGGTTTGATTTTTTTTTAGTACTTTTCAGTTTTTCTTAGTTTTCACATAAGGTCCGGGGTCAGGACAAAAGACAGATTTTTGACAAATTTCAAAATATGTCAGATATTGTCCAAATTATTTTTTATTTCACGTCTAGACAGGTGAAATGCATGAACTAGTGCAAAAAAGTGTAACAAAATTGATTTGATTTTTTTTAGTACTTTTCAGATTTTCTTAGTTTTCACATAAGGTCCGGGGTCAGGATAAAAGACAGATTTTTGACAAATTTCAAAATCTCTCAGATATTGTCCAAATTATTTTTTATTTCACTTCTAGACATGTGAAATGCATGAACTAGGGCAAAAAAAGTGAAAAAAAATTGGTCTGATTTTTTTTAGTACTTTTCAGTTTTTCTTAGTTTTCACATAAGGTCCGGGGTCAGGACAAAAGACAGATTTTTGACAAATTTCAAAATCTGTCAGATATTGTCCAAATCATTTTTTATTTCATTTCTAGACATGTGAAATGCATGAACTAGGGCAAGAAAGTGTGAAAAAATTGGTTTGATTTTTTTTTAGTACCTTGCAGTTTTTCTTAGTTTTCACATAAGGTCCGGGGTCAGGATAAAAGACAGATTTTTGACAAATTTCAAAATATGTCAGATATTGTCCAAATTATTTTTTATTTCACGTCTAGAGATGTGAAATGCATGAACTAGTGCAAAAAAGTGTAACAAAATTGATTTGATTTTTTTTTAGTACTTTTCAGTTTTTCTTAGTTTTCACATAAGGTCCGGGGTCATGACAAAAGACAGATTTTTGACAAATTTCAAAATCTTTCAGATATTGTCCAAATCATTTTTTATTTCACTTCTAGACATGTGAAATGCATGAACTAGGGCAAAAAAGTGTAAAAATATTGGTTTGATTTTTTTTAGTACCTTTCAGTTTTTCTTAGTTTTCACATAAGGTCCAGGGTCAGGACAAAAGACAGATTTTTGACAAATTTCAAAATCTGTCAGATATTGTCCAAATCATTTTTTATTTCATTTCTAGACATGTGAAATGCATGAACTAGGGCAAAAAAAGTGAATAAAAATTGGTCTGATTTTTTTTAGTACTTTAAAGTTTTTCTTAGTTTTCACATAAGGTCCGGGGTCAGGACAAAAGACAGATTTCTGACAAATTTCAAAATCTGTCAGATATTGTCCAAATCATTTTTTATTTAATTTCTAGACATGTGAAATGCATGAACTAGGGCAAAAAAGTGTAAAAAAATTGGTTTGATTTTTTTTAGTACCTTTCAGTTTTTCTTAGTTTTCACATAAGGTCCGGGGTCAGGATAAAAAACAGATTTTTGACAAATTTCAAAATCTGTCAGATATTGTCCAAATCATTTTTTATTTCATTTCTAGACATGTGAAATGCATGAACTAGTGCAAAAAAGTGTGAAAAAATTGGTTTGATTTTTTTTTAGTACTTTTCAGTTTTTCTTAGTTTTCACATAAGGTCCGGGGTCAGGACAAAAGACAGATTTTTGACAAATTTCAAAATCTGTCAGATATTGTCCAAATCATTTTTTATTTAATTTCTAGACATGTGAAATGCATGAACTAGGGCAAAAAAAGTGTAACAAAATTGGTCTGATTTTTTGTAGTACTTTTCAGTTTTTCTTAGTTTTCACATAAGGTCCGGGGTCAGGACAAAAGACAGATTTTTGACAAATTTCAAAATCTGTCAGATATTGTCCAAATCATTTTTTATTTCATTTCTAGACATGTGAAATGCATGAACTAGGGCAAAAAAAGTGAATAAAAATTGGTCTGATTTTTTGTAGTACTTTTCAGTTTTTCTTAGTTTTCACATAAGGTCCGGGGTCAGGACAAAAGACAGATTTCTGACAAATTTCAAAATCTGTCAGATATTGTCCAAATCATTTTTTATTTCATTTCTAGACATGTGAAATGCATGAACTAGGGCAAGAAAGTGTGAAAAAATTGGTTTGATTTTTTTTTAGTACCTTGCAGTTTTTCTTAGTTTTCACATAAGGTCCGAGGTCAGGATAAAAAACAGATTTTTGACAAATTTCAAAATATGTCAGATATTGTCCAAATTATTTTTTATTTCACGTCTAGACATGTGAAATGCATGAACTAGTGCAAAAAAGTGTAACAAAATTGATTTGTTTTTTTTTTAGTACTTTTCAGTTTTTCTTAGTTTTCACATAAGGTCCGGGGTCAGGACAAAAGACAGATTTTTGACAAATTTCAAAATCTGTCAGATATTGTCCAAATTATTTTTTATTTCACTTCTAGACATGTGAAATGCATGAACTAGGGCAAAAAAAGTGAAAAAAAATTGGTCTGATTTTTTTTAGTACTTTTCAGTTTTTCTTAGTTTTCACATAAGGTCCGGGGTCAGGACAAAAGACAGATTTCTGACAAATTTCAAAATCTGTCAGATATTGTCCAAATCATTTTTTATTTCATTTCTAGACATGTGAAATGCATGAACTAGGGCAAGAAAGTGTGAAAAAATTGGTTTGATTTTTTTTTAGTACCTTGCAGTTTTTCTTAGTTTTCACATAAGGTCCGAGGTCAGGATAAAAAACAGATTTTTGACAAATTTCAAAATATGTCAGATATTGTCCAAATTATTTTTTATTTCACGTCTAGACATGTGAAATGCATGAACTAGTGCAAAAAAGTGTAACAAAATTGATTTGTTTTTTTTTTAGTACTTTTCAGTTTTTCTTAGTTTTCACATAAGGTCCGGGGTCAGGACAAAAGACAGATTTTTGACAAATTTCAAAATCTGTCAGATATTGTCCAAATTATTTTTTATTTCACTTCTAGACATGTGAAATGCATGAACTAGGGCAAAAAAAGTGAAAAAAAATTGGTCTGATTTTTTTTAGTACTTTTCAGTTTTTCTTAGTTTTCACATAAGGTCCGGGGTCAGGACAAAAGACAGATTTTTGACAAATTTCAAAATCTGTCAGATATTATCCAAATCATTTTTTATTTCATTTCTAGACATGTGAAATGCATGAACTAGTGCAAAAAAGTGTAACAAAATTGGTTTGATTTTTTTTTAGTACTTTTCAGTTTTTCTTAGTTTTCACATAAGGTCCGGGGTCAGGATAAAAGACAGATTTTTGACAAATTTCAAAATATGTCAGATATTGTCCAAATTATTTTTTATTTCACGTCTAGACATGTGAAATGCATGAACTAGTGCAAAAAAGTGTAACAAAATTGATTTGATTTTTTTTTAGTACTTTTCAGTTTTTTTTAGTTTTCACACAAGGTCCGGGGTCAGGACAAAAGACAGATTTTTGACAAATTTCAAAATATGTCAGATATTGTCCAAATTATTTTTTATTTCACGTCTAGACATGTGAAATGCATGAACTAGTGCAAAAAAGTGTAACAAAATTGGTTTGATTTTTTTTAGTACTTTTCAGTTTTTCTTAGTTTTCACATAAGGTCCGGGGTCAGGACAAAAGACAGATTTTTGACAAATTTCAAAATCTGTCAGATATTGTCCAAATTATTTTTTATTTCACGTCTAGACATGTGAAATGCATGAACTAGTGCAAAAAAGTGTAACAAAATTGGTTTGATTTTTTTTTAGTACTTTTCAGTTTTTCTTAGTTTTCACATAAGGTCCGGGGTCAGGATAAAAGACAGATTTTTGACAAATTTCAAAATATGTCAGATATTGTCCAAATTATTTTTTATTTCACGTCTAGACATGTGAAATGCATGAACTAGTGCAAAAAAGTGTAACAAAATTGATTTGATTTTTTTTTAGTACTTTTCAGTTTTTTTTAGTTTTCACACAAGGTCCGGGGTCAGGACAAAAGACAGATTTTTGACAAATTTCAAAATATGTCAGATATTGTCCAAATTATTTTTTATTTCACGTCTAGACATGTGAAATGCATGAACTAGTGCAAAAAAGTGTAAAAAAAATTGGTTTGATTTTTTTTAGTACCTTTCAGTTTTTCTTAGTTTTCACATAAGGTCCGGGGTCAGGACAAAAGACAGATTTTTGACAAATTTCAAAATCTGTCAGATATTGTCCAAATCATTTTTTATTTCATTTCTAGACATGTGAAATGCATGAACTAGTGCAAAAAAGTGTAACAAAATTGGTTTGATTTTTTTTAGTACTTTTCAGTTTTTCTTAGTTTTCACATATGGTCCGGGGTCAGGATAAAAGACAGATTTTTGACAAATTTCAAAATCTGTCAGATATTGTCCAAATCATTTTTTATTTCATTTCTAGACATGTGAAATGCATGAACTAGTGCAAAAAAGTGTGAAAAAATTGGTTTGATTTTTTTTTAGTACTTTTCAGTTTTTCTTAGTTTTCACATAAGGTCCGGGGTCAGGACAAAAGACAGATTTTTGACAAATTTCAAAATCTGTCAGATATTGTCCAAATCATTTTTTATTTAATTTCTAGACATGTGAAATGCATGAACTAGGGCAAAAAAAGTGAATAAAAATTGGTCTGATTTTTTGTAGTACTTTTCAGTTTTTCTTAGTTTTCACATAAGGTCCGGGGTCAGGACAAAAGACAGATTTTTGACAAATTTCAAAATCTGTCAGATATTGTCCAAATTATTTTTTATTTCACGTCTAGACATGTGAAATGCATGAACTAGTGCAAAAAAGTGTAACAAAATTGGTTTGATTTTTTTTTAGTACTTTTCAGTTTTTCTTAGTTTTCACATAAGGTCCGGGGTCAGGATAAAAGACAGATTTTTGACAAATTTCAAAATATGTCAGATATTGTCCAAATTATTTTTTATTTCACGTCTAGACATGTGAAATGCATGAACTAGTGCAAAAAAGTGTAACAAAATTGATTTGATTTTTTTTTAGTACTTTTCAGTTTTTTTTAGTTTTCACACAAGGTCCGGAGTCAGGACAAAAGACAGATTTTTGACAAATTTCAAAATATGTCAGATATTGTCCAAATTATTTTTTATTTCACGTCTAGACATGTGAAATGCATGAACTAGTGCAAAAAAGTGTAACAAAATTGGTTTGATTTTTTTTTAGTACTTTTCAGTTTTTCTTAGTTTTCACATAAGGTCCGGGGTCAGGACAAAAGACAGATTTTTGACAAATTTCAAAATCTGTCAGATATTGTCCAAATTATTTTTTATTTCACGTCTAGACATGTGAAATGCATGAACTAGTGCAAAAAAGTGTAACAAAATTGGTTTGATTTTTTTTTAGTACTTTTCAGTTTTTCTTAGTTTTCACATAAGGTCCGGGGTCAGGACAAAAGACAGATTTTTGACAAATTTCAAAATATGTCAGATATTGTCCAAATTATTTTTTATTTCACGTCTAGACATGTGAAATGCATGAACTAGTGCAAAAAAGTGTAACAAAATTGGTTTGATTTTTTTTTAGTACTTTTCAGTTTTTCTTAGTTTTCACATAAGGTCCGGGGTCAGGACAAAAGACAGATTTTTGACAAATTTCAAAATATGTCAGATATTGTCCAAATTATTTTTTATTTCACGTCTAGACATGTGAAATGCATGAACTAGTGCAAAAAAGTGTAACAAAATTGGTTTGATTTTTTTTTAGTACTTTTCAGTTTTTCTTAGTTTTCACATAAGGTCCGGGGTCAGGATAAAAGACAGATTTTTGACAAATTTCAAAATATGTCAGATATTGTCCAAATTATTTTTTATTTCACGTCTAGACATGTGAAATGCATGAACTAGTGCAAAAAAGTGTAACAAAATTGATTTGATTTTTTTTTAGTACTTTTCAGTTTTTTTTAGTTTTCACACAAGGTCCGGGGTCAGGACAAAAGACAGATTTTTGACAAATTTCAAAATATGTCAGATATTGTCCAAATTATTTTTTATTTTACGTCTAGACATGTGAAATGCATGAACTAGTGCAAAAAAGTGTAACAAAATTGATTGATTTTTTTTTAGTACTTTTCAGTTTTTCTTAGTTTTCACATAAGGTCCGGGGTCAGGACAAAAGACAGATTTTTGACAAATTTCAAAATCTGTCAGATATTGTCCAAATTATTTTTTATTTCACGTCTAGACATGTGAAATGCATGAACTAGTGCAAAAAAGTGTAACAAAATTGGTTTGATTTTTTTTTAGTACTTTTCAGTTTTTCTTAGTTTTCACATAAGGTCCGGGGTCAGGACAAAAGACAGATTTTTGACAAATTTCAAAATATGTCAGATATTGTCCAAATTATTTTTTATTTCACGTCTAGACATGTGAAATGCATGAACTAGTGCAAAAAAGTGTAACAAAATTGGTTTGATTTTTTTTTAGTACTTTTCAGTTTTTCTTAGTTTTCACATAAGGTCCGGGGTCAGGATAAAAGACAGATTTTTGACAAATTTCAAAATATGTCAGATATTGTCCAAATTATTTTTTATTTCACGTCTAGACATGTGAAATGCATGAACTAGTGCAAAAAAGTGTAACAAAATTGATTTGATTTTTTTTTAGTACTTTTCAGTTTTTTTTAGTTTTCACACAAGGTCCGGGGTCAGGACAAAAGACAGATTTTTGACAAATTTCAAAATATGTCAGATATTGTCCAAATTATTTTTTATTTTACGTCTAGACATGTGAAATGCATGAACTAGTGCAAAAAAGTGTAACAAAATTGATTGATTTTTTTTTAGTACTTTTCAGTTTTTCTTAGTTTTCACATAAGGTCCGGGGTCAGGACAAAAGACAGATTTTTGACAAATTTCAAAATCTGTCAGATATTGTCCAAATTATTTTTTATTTCACGTCTAGACATGTGAAATGCATGAACTAGTGCAAAAAAGTGTAACAAAATTGGTTTGATTTTTTTTTAGTACTTTTCAGTTTTTCTTAGTTTTCACATAAGGTCCGGGGTCAGGATAAAAGACAGATTTTTGACAAATTTCAAAATATGTCAGATATTGTCCAAATTATTTTTTATTTCACGTCTAGACATGTGAAATGCATGAACTAGTGCAAAAAAGTGTAACAAAATTGATTTGATTTTTTTTTAGTACTTTTCAGTTTTTTTTAGTTTTCACACAAGGTCCGGGGTCAGGACAAAAGACAGATTTTTGACAAATTTCAAAATATGTCAGATATTGTCCAAATTATTTTTTATTTCACGTCTAGACATGTGAAATGCATGAACTAGTGCAAAAAAGTGTAAAAAAAATTGGTTTGATTTTTTTTAGTACCTTTCAGTTTTTCTTAGTTTTCACATAAGGTCCGGGGTCAGGACAAAAGACAGATTTTTGACAAATTTCAAAATCTGTCAGATATTGTCCAAATCATTTTTTATTTCATTTCTAGACATGTGAAATGCATGAACTAGTGCAAAAAAGTGTAACAAAATTGGTTTGATTTTTTTTAGTACTTTTCAGTTTTTCTTAGTTTTCACATATGGTCCGGGGTCAGGATAAAAGACAGATTTTTGACAAATTTCAAAATCTGTCAGATATTGTCCAAATCATTTTTTATTTCATTTCTAGACATGTGAAATGCATGAACTAGTGCAAAAAAGTGTGAAAAAATTGGTTTGATTTTTTTTTAGTACTTTTCAGTTTTTCTTAGTTTTCACATAAGGTCCGGGGTCAGGACAAAAGACAGATTTTTGACAAATTTCAAAATCTGTCAGATATTGTCCAAATCATTTTTTATTTAATTTCTAGACATGTGAAATGCATGAACTAGGGCAAAAAAAGTGAATAAAAATTGGTCTGATTTTTTGTAGTACTTTTCAGTTTTTCTTAGTTTTCACATAAGGTCCGGGGTCAGGACAAAAGACAGATTTTTGACAAATTTCAAAATCTGTCAGATATTGTCCAAATTATTTTTTATTTCACGTCTAGACATGTGAAATGCATGAACTAGTGCAAAAAAGTGTAACAAAATTGGTTTGATTTTTTTTTAGTACTTTTCAGTTTTTCTTAGTTTTCACATAAGGTCCGGGGTCAGGATAAAAGACAGATTTTTGACAAATTTCAAAATATGTCAGATATTGTCCAAATTATTTTTTATTTCACGTCTAGACATGTGAAATGCATGAACTAGTGCAAAAAAGTGTAACAAAATTGATTTGATTTTTTTTTAGTACTTTTCAGTTTTTTTTAGTTTTCACACAAGGTCCGGAGTCAGGACAAAAGACAGATTTTTGACAAATTTCAAAATATGTCAGATATTGTCCAAATTATTTTTTATTTCACGTCTAGACATGTGAAATGCATGAACTAGTGCAAAAAAGTGTAACAAAATTGGTTTGATTTTTTTTTAGTACTTTTCAGTTTTTCTTAGTTTTCACATAAGGTCCGGGGTCAGGACAAAAGACAGATTTTTGACAAATTTCAAAATCTGTCAGATATTGTCCAAATTATTTTTTATTTCACGTCTAGACATGTGAAATGCATGAACTAGTGCAAAAAAGTGTAACAAAATTGGTTTGATTTTTTTTTAGTACTTTTCAGTTTTTCTTAGTTTTCACATAAGGTCCGGGGTCAGGACAAAAGACAGATTTTTGACAAATTTCAAAATATGTCAGATATTGTCCAAATTATTTTTTATTTCACGTCTAGACATGTGAAATGCATGAACTAGTGCAAAAAAGTGTAACAAAATTGGTTTGATTTTTTTTAGTACTTTTCAGTTTTTCTTAGTTTTCACATAAGGTCCGGGGTCAGGACAAAAGACAGATTTTTGACAAATTTCAAAATATGTCAGATATTGTCCAAATTATTTTTTATTTCACGTCTAGACATGTGAAATGCATGAACTAGTGCAAAAAAGTGTAACAAAATTGGTTTGATTTTTTTTTAGTACTTTTCAGTTTTTCTTAGTTTTCACATAAGGTCCGGGGTCAGGATAAAAGACAGATTTTTGACAAATTTCAAAATATGTCAGATATTGTCCAAATTATTTTTTATTTCACGTCTAGACATGTGAAATGCATGAACTAGTGCAAAAAAGTGTAACAAAATTGATTTGATTTTTTTTTAGTACTTTTCAGTTTTTTTTAGTTTTCACACAAGGTCCGGGGTCAGGACAAAAGACAGATTTTTGACAAATTTCAAAATATGTCAGATATTGTCCAAATTATTTTTTATTTTACGTCTAGACATGTGAAATGCATGAACTAGTGCAAAAAAGTGTAACAAAATTGATTGATTTTTTTTTAGTACTTTTCAGTTTTTCTTAGTTTTCACATAAGGTCCGGGGTCAGGACAAAAGACAGATTTTTGACAAATTTCAAAATCTGTCAGATATTGTCCAAATTATTTTTTATTTCACGTCTAGACATGTGAAATGCATGAACTAGTGCAAAAAAGTGTAACAAAATTGGTTTGATTTTTTTTTAGTACTTTTCAGTTTTTCTTAGTTTTCACATAAGGTCCGGGGTCAGGATAAAAGACAGATTTTTGACAAATTTCAAAATATGTCAGATATTGTCCAAATTATTTTTTATTTCACGTCTAGACATGTGAAATGCATGAACTAGTGCAAAAAAGTGTAACAAAATTGATTTGATTTTTTTTTAGTACTTTTCAGTTTTTTTTAGTTTTCACACAAGGTCCGGGGTCAGGACAAAAGACAGATTTTTGACAAATTTCAAAATATGTCAGATATTGTCCAAATTATTTTTTATTTCACGTCTAGACATGTGAAATGCATGAACTAGTGCAAAAAAGTGTAACAAAATTGATTGATTTTTTTTTAGTACTTTTCAGTTTTTCTTAGTTTTCACATAAGGTCCGGGGTCAGGACAAAAGACAGATTTTTGACAAATATCAAAATCTGTCAGATATTGTCCAAATTATTTTTTATTTCACTTCTAGACATGTGAAATGCATGAATTAGGGTAAAAAAAAGTGAAAAAACATTGGTCTGATTTTTTTTAGTACTTTTCAGTTTTTCTTAGTTTTCACATAAGGTCCGGGGTCAGGACAAAAAACAGATTTCTGACAAATTTCAAAATCTGTCAGATATTGTCCAAATTATTTTTTATTTCACGTCTAGACATGTGAAATGCATGATCTAGTGCAAAAAAGTGTAACAAAATTGATTTGATTTTTTTTTAGTACTTTTCAGTTTTTCTTAGTTTTCACATAAGGTCCGGGGTCAGGATAAAAGACAGATTTTTGACAAATTTCAAAATATGTCAGATATTGTCCAAATTATTTTTTATTTCACGTCTAGACATGTGAAATGCATGAACTAGTGCAAAAAAGTGTAACAAAATTGATTTGATTTTTTTTTAGTACTTTTCAGTTTTTTTTAGTTTTCACACAAGGTCCGGGGTCAGGACAAAAGACAGATTTTTGACAAATTTCAAAATATGTCAGATATTGTCCAAATTATTTTTTATTTCACGTCTAGACATGTGAAATGCATGAACTAGTGCAAAAAAGTGTAAAAAAAATTGGTTTGATTTTTTTTAGTACCTTTCAGTTTTTCTTAGTTTTCACATAAGGTCCGGGGTCAGGACAAAAGACAGATTTTTGACAAATTTCAAAATCTGTCAGATATTGTCCAAATCATTTTTTATTTCATTTCTTGACATGTGAAATGCATGAACTAGTGCAAAAAAGTGTAACAAAATTGGTTTGATTTTTTTTAGTACTTTTCAGTTTTTCTTAGTTTTCACATATGGTCCGGGGTCAGGATAAAAGACAGATTTTTGACAAATTTCAAAATCTGTCAGATATTGTCCAAATCATTTTTTATTTCATTTCTAGACATGTGAAATGCATGAACTAGTGCAAAAAAGTGTGAAAAAATTGGTTTGATTTTTTTTTAGTACTTTTCAGTTTTTCTTAGTTTTCACATAAGGTCCGGGGTCAGGACAAAAGACAGATTTTTGACAAATTTCAAAATCTGTCAGATATTGTCCAAATCATTTTTTATTTAATTTCTAGACATGTGAAATGCATGAACTAGGGCAAAAAAAGTGAATAAAAATTGGTCTGATTTTTTGTAGTACTTTTCAGTTTTTCTTAGTTTTCACATAAGGTCCGGGGTCAGGACAAAAGACAGATTTTTGACAAATTTCAAAATCTGTCAGATATTGTCCAAATTATTTTTTATTTCACGTCTAGACATGTGAAATGCATGAACTAGTGCAAAAAAGTGTAACAAAATTGGTTTGATTTTTTTTTAGTACTTTTCAGTTTTTCTTAGTTTTCACATAAGGTCCGGGGTCAGGATAAAAGACAGATTTTTGACAAATTTCAAAATATGTCAGATATTGTCCAAATTATTTTTTATTTCACGTCTAGACATGTGAAATGCATGAACTAGTGCAAAAAAGTGTAACAAAATTGATTTGATTTTTTTTTAGTACTTTTCAGTTTTTTTTAGTTTTCACACAAGGTCCGGGGTCAGGACAAAAGACAGATTTTTGACAAATTTCAAAATATGTCAGATATTGTCCAAATTATTTTTTATTTTACGTCTAGACATGTGAAATGCATGAACTAGTGCAAAAAAGTGTAACAAAATTGATTGATTTTTTTTTAGTACTTTTCAGTTTTTCTTAGTTTTCACATAAGGTCCGGGGTCAGGACAAAAGACAGATTTTTGACAAATTTCAAAATCTGTCAGATATTGTCCAAATTATTTTTTATTTCACGTCTAGACATGTGAAATGCATGAACTAGTGCAAAAAAGTGTAACAAAATTGGTTTGATTTTTTTTTAGTACTTTTCAGTTTTTCTTAGTTTTCACATAAGGTCCGGGGTCAGGATAAAAGACAGATTTTTGACAAATTTCAAAATATGTCAGATATTGTCCAAATTATTTTTTATTTCACGTCTAGACATGTGAAATGCATGAACTAGTGCAAAAAAGTGTAACAAAATTGATTTGATTTTTTTTTAGTACTTTTCAGTTTTTTTTAGTTTTCACACAAGGTCCGGGGTCAGGACAAAAGACAGATTTTTGACAAATTTCAAAATATGTCAGATATTGTCCAAATTATTTTTTATTTCACGTCTAGACATGTGAAATGCATGAACTAGTGCAAAAAAGTGTAACAAAATTGATTGATTTTTTTTTAGTACTTTTCAGTTTTTCTTAGTTTTCACATAAGGTCCGGGGTCAGGACAAAAGACAGATTTTTGACAAATATCAAAATCTGTCAGATATTGTCCAAATTATTTTTTATTTCACTTCTAGACATGTGAAATGCATGAATTAGGGTAAAAAAAAGTGAAAAAACATTGGTCTGATTTTTTTTAGTACTTTTCAGTTTTTCTTAGTTTTCACATAAGGTCCGGGGTCAGGACAAAAAACAGATTTCTGACAAATTTCAAAATCTGTCAGATATTGTCCAAATTATTTTTTATTTCACGTCTAGACATGTGAAATGCATGATCTAGTCCAAAAAAGTGTAACAAAATTGATTTGATTTTTTTTTAGTACTTTTCAGTTTTTCTTAGTTTTCACACAAGGTCCGGGGTCAGGACAAAAGACAGATTTTTGACAAATTTCAAAATATGTCAGATATTGTCCAAATTATTTTTTATTTCACGTCTAGACATGTGAAATGCATGAACTAGTGCAAAAAAGTGTAACAAAATTGATTTGATTTTTTTTTAGTACTTTTCAGTTTTTTTTAGTTTTCACACAAGGTCCGGGGTCAGGACAAAAGACAGATTTTTGACAAATTTCAAAATATGTCAGATATTGTCCAAATTATTTTTTATTTCACGTCTAGACATGTGAAATGCATGAACTAGTGCAAAAAAGTGTAACAAAATTGGTTTGATTTTTTTTTAGTACTTTTCAGTTTTTCTTAGTTTTCACATAAGGTCCGGGGTCAGGACAAAAGACAGATTTTTGACAAATTTCAAAATCTGTCAGATATTGTCCAAATTATTTTTTATTTCACGTCTAGACATGTGAAATGCATGAACTAGTGCAAAAAAGTGTAACAAAATTGGTTTGATTTTTTTTTAGTACTTTTCAGTTTTTCTTAGTTTTCACATAAGGTCCGGGGTCAGGATAAAAGACAGATTTTTGACAAATTTCAAAATATGTCAGATATTGTCCAAATTATTTTTTATTTCACGTCTAGACATGTGAAATGCATGAACTAGTGCAAAAAAGTGTAACAAAATTGATTTGATTTTTTTTTAGTACTTTTCAGTTTTTTTTAGTTTTCACACAAGGTCCGGGGTCAGGACAAAAGACAGATTTTTGACAAATTTCAAAATATGTCAGATATTGTCCAAATTATTTTTTATTTCACGTCTAGACATGTGAAATGCATGAACTAGTGCAAAAAAGTGTAAAAAAAATTGGTTTGATTTTTTTTAGTACCTTTCAGTTTTTCTTAGTTTTCACATAAGGTCCGGGGTCAGGACAAAAGACAGATTTTTGACAAATTTCAAAATCTGTCAGATATTGTCCAAATCATTTTTTATTTCATTTCTAGACATGTGAAATGCATGAACTAGTGCAAAAAAGTGTAACAAAATTGGTTTGATTTTTTTTAGTACTTTTCAGTTTTTCTTAGTTTTCACATATGGTCCGGGGTCAGGATAAAAGACAGATTTTTGACAAATTTCAAAATCTGTCAGATATTGTCCAAATCATTTTTTATTTCATTTCTAGACATGTGAAATGCATGAACTAGTGCAAAAAAGTGTGAAAAAATTGGTTTGATTTTTTTTTAGTACTTTTCAGTTTTTCTTAGTTTTCACATAAGGTCCGGGGTCAGGACAAAAGACAGATTTTTGACAAATTTCAAAATCTGTCAGATATTGTCCAAATCATTTTTTATTTAATTTCTAGACATGTGAAATGCATGAACTAGGGCAAAAAAAGTGAATAAAAATTGGTCTGATTTTTTGTAGTACTTTTCAGTTTTTCTTAGTTTTCACATAAGGTCCGGGGTCAGGACAAAAGACAGATTTTTGACAAATTTCAAAATATGTCAGATATTGTCCAAATTATTTTTTATTTCACGTCTAGACATGTGAAATGCATGAACTAGTGCAAAAAAGTGTAACAAAATTGATTTGATTTTTTTTTAGTACTTTTCAGTTTTTTTTAGTTTTCACACAAGGTCCGGAGTCAGGACAAAAGACAGATTTTTGACAAATTTCAAAATATGTCAGATATTGTCCAAATTATTTTTTATTTCACGTCTAGACATGTGAAATGCATGAACTAGTGCAAAAAAGTGTAACAAAATTGGTTTGATTTTTTTTTAGTACTTTTCAGTTTTTCTTAGTTTTCACATAAGGTCCGGGGTCAGGACAAAAGACAGATTTTTGACAAATTTCAAAATCTGTCAGATATTGTCCAAATTATTTTTTATTTCACGTCTAGACATGTGAAATGCATGAACTAGTGCAAAAAAGTGTAACAAAATTGGTTTGATTTTTTTTTAGTACTTTTCAGTTTTTCTTAGTTTTCACATAAGGTCCGGGGTCAGGACAAAAGACAGATTTTTGACAAATTTCAAAATATGTCAGATATTGTCCAAATTATTTTTTATTTCACGTCTAGACATGTGAAATGCATGAACTAGTGCAAAAAAGTGTAACAAAATTGGTTTGATTTTTTTTTAGTACTTTTCAGTTTTTCTTAGTTTTCACATAAGGTCCGGGGTCAGGACAAAAGACAGATTTTTGACAAATTTCAAAATATGTCAGATATTGTCCAAATTATTTTTTATTTCACGTCTAGACATGTGAAATGCATGAACTAGTGCAAAAAAGTGTAACAAAATTGGTTTGATTTTTTTTTAGTACTTTTCAGTTTTTCTTAGTTTTCACATAAGGTCCGGGGTCAGGATAAAAGACAGATTTTTGACAAATTTCAAAATATGTCAGATATTGTCCAAATTATTTTTTATTTCACGTCTAGACATGTGAAATGCATGAACTAGTGCAAAAAAGTGTAACAAAATTGATTTGATTTTTTTTTAGTACTTTTCAGTTTTTTTTAGTTTTCACACAAGGTCCGGGGTCAGGACAAAAGACAGATTTTTGACAAATTTCAAAATATGTCAGATATTGTCCAAATTATTTTTTATTTTACGTCTAGACATGTGAAATGCATGAACTAGTGCAAAAAAGTGTAACAAAATTGATTGATTTTTTTTTTAGTACTTTTCAGTTTTTCTTAGTTTTCACATAAGGTCCGGGGTCAGGACAAAAGACAGATTTTTGACAAATTTCAAAATCTGTCAGATATTGTCCAAATTATTTTTTATTTCACGTCTAGACATGTGAAATGCATGAACTAGTGCAAAAAAGTGTAACAAAATTGGTTTGATTTTTTTTTAGTACTTTTCAGTTTTTCTTAGTTTTCACATAAGGTCCGGGGTCAGGATAAAAGACAGATTTTTGACAAATTTCAAAATATGTCAGATATTGTCCAAATTATTTTTTATTTCACGTCTAGACATGTGAAATGCATGAACTAGTGCAAAAAAGTGTAACAAAATTGATTTGATTTTTTTTTAGTACTTTTCAGTTTTTTTTAGTTTTCACACAAGGTCCGGGGTCAGGACAAAAGACAGATTTTTGACAAATTTCAAAATATGTCAGATATTGTCCAAATTATTTTTTATTTCACGTCTAGACATGTGAAATGCATGAACTAGTGCAAAAAAGTGTAACAAAATTGATTGATTTTTTTTTAGTACTTTTCAGTTTTTCTTAGTTTTCACATAAGGTCCGGGGTCAGGACAAAAGACAGATTTTTGACAAATATCAAAATCTGTCAGATATTGTCCAAATTATTTTTTATTTCACTTCTAGACATGTGAAATGCATGAATTAGGGTAAAAAAAAGTGAAAAAACATTGGTCTGATTTTTTTTAGTACTTTTCAGTTTTTCTTAGTTTTCACATAAGGTCCGGGGTCAGGACAAAAAACAGATTTCTGACAAATTTCAAAATCTGTCAGATATTGTCCAAATTATTTTTTATTTCACGTCTAGACATGTGAAATGCATGATCTAGTGCAAAAAAGTGTAACAAAATTGATTTGATTTTTTTTTAGTACTTTTCAGTTTTTCTTAGTTTTCACATAAGGTCCGGGGTCAGGATAAAAGACAGATTTTTGACAAATTTCAAAATATGTCAGATATTGTCCAAATTATTTTTTATTTCACGTCTAGACATGTGAAATGCATGAACTAGTGCAAAAAAGTGTAACAAAATTGGTTTGATTTTTTTTTAGTACTTTTCAGTTTTTCTTAGTTTTCACATAAGGTCCGGGGTCATGACAAAAGACAGATTTTTGATACATTTCAAAATCTGTCAGATATTGTCCAAATTATTTTTTATTTCACTTCTAGACATGTGAAATGCATGAACTAGGGCAAAAAAAGTGAAAAAAAATTGGTCTGATTTTTTTTAGTACTTTTCAGTTTTTCTTAGTTTTCACATAAGGTCCGGGGTCAGGACAAAAGACAGATTTTTGACAAATTTCAAAATCTGTCAGATATTGTCCAAATCATTTTTTATTTCATTTCTAGACATGTGAAATGCATGAACCAGGGCAAAAAAGTGTAACAAAATTGGTTTGATTTTTTTTAGTACCTTTCAGTTTTTCTTAGTTTTCACATAAGGTCCGGGGTCAGGACAAAAGACAGATTTTTGACAAATTTCAAAATATGTCAGATATTGTCCAAATTATTTTTTATTTCATTTCTAGACATGTGAAATGCATGAACTAGTGCAAAAAAGTGTAACAAAATTGATTTGATTTTTTTTTAGTACTTTTCAGTTTTTCTTAGTTTTCACATAAGGTCCGGGGTCAGGACAAAAGACAGATTTTTTACAAATTTCAAAATATGTCAGATATTGTCCAAATCATTTTTTATTTCACTTCTAGACATGTGAAATGCATGAACCAGGGCAAAAAAGTGTAAAAATATTGGTTTGATTTTTTTTAGTACCTTTCAGTTTTTCTTAGTTTTCACATAAGGTCCGGGGTCAGGACAAAAGACAGATTTTTGACAAATTTCAAAATCTGTCAGATATTGTCCAAATCATTTTTTATTTCATTTCTAGACATGTGAAATGCATGAACTAGGGCAAAAAAAGTGAATAAAAATTGGTCTGATTTTTTTTAGTACTTTTCAGTTTTTCTTAGTTTTCACATAAGGTCCGGGGTCAGGACAAAAGACAGATTTTTGACAAATTTCAAAATATGTCAGATATTGTCCAAATCATTTTTTATTTCATTTCTAGACATGTGAAATGCATGAACTAGGGCAAAAAAAGTGAAAAAAAATTGGTCTGATTTTTTTTAGTACTTTTCAGTTTTTTTAGTTTTCACATAAGGTCCGGGGTCAGGACAAAAGACAGATTTCTGACAAATTTCAAAATCTGTCAGATATTGTCCAAATGATTTTTTATTTCACTTCTAGACATGTGAAATGCATGAACTAGGGCAAAAAAGTGTAAAAATATTGGTTTGATTTTTTTTAGTACCTTTCAGTTTTTCTTAGTTTTCACATAAGGTCCGGGGTCAGGACAAAAGACAGATTTTTGACAAATTTCAAAATCTGTCAGATATTGTCCAAATCATTTTTTATTTCATTTCTAGACATGTGAAATGCATGAACCAGGGCAAAAAAGTGTAACAAAATTGGTTTGATTTTTTTTAGTACCTTTCAGTTTTTCTTAGTTTTCACATAAGGTCCGGGGTCAGGACAAAAGACAGATTTTTGACAAATTTCAAAATCTGTCAGATATTGTCCAAATCATTTTTTATTTAATTTCTAGACATGTGAAATGCATGAACTAGGGCAAGAAAGTGTGAAAAAATTGGTTTGATTTTTTTTTAGTACCTTGCAGTTTTTCTTAGTTTTCACATAAGGTCCGGGGTCAGGATAAAAGACAGATTTTTGACAAATTTCAAAATATGTCAGATATTGTCCAAATCATTTTTTATTTCACTTCTAGACATGTGAAATGCATGAACTAGGGCAAAAAAGTGTAAAAAAATTGGTTTGATTTGTTTTAGTTCCTTGCAGTTTTTCTTAGTTTTCACATCAGGTCCGGGGTCAGGACAAAAGACAGAATTTTGACAAATTTCAAAATCTCTCAGATATTGTCCAAATCATTTTTTATTTCACTAATAGACATGTGAAATGCATGAACTAGGGCAAAAAAGTGTAAAAAAATTAGTTAGATTTTTTTTAGTACTTTTCAGTTTTTCTTAGTTTTCACATAAGGTCCGGGGTCAGGACAAAAGACAGATTTTTGACAAATTTCAAAATCTGTCAGATATTGTCCAAATCATTTTTTATTTCATTTCTAGACATGTGAAATGCATGAACTAGGGCAAGAAAGTGTGAAAAAATTGGTTTGATTTTTTTTTAGTACCTTGCAGTTTTTCTTAGTTTTCACATAAGGTCCGGGGTCAGGATAAAAGACAGATTTTTGACAAATTTCAAAATATGTCAGATATTGTCCAAATTATTTTTTATTTCACGTCTAGAGATGTGAAATGCATGAACTAGTGCAAAAAAGTGTAACAAAATTGATTTGATTTTTTTTTAGTACTTTTCAGTTTTTCTTAGTTTTCACATAAGGTCCGGGGTCATGACAAAAGACAGATTTTTGACAAATTTCAAAATCTTTCAGATATTGTCCAAATCATTTTTTATTTCACTTCTAGACATGTGAAATGCATGAACTAGGGCAAAAAAGTGTAAAAATATTGGTTTGATTTTTTTTAGTACCTTTCAGTTTTTCTTAGTTTTCACATAAGGTCCAGGGTCAGGACAAAAGACAGATTTTTGACAAATTTCAAAATCTGTCAGATATTGTCCAAATCATTTTTTATTTCATTTCTAGACATGTGAAATGCATGAACTAGGGCAAAAAAAGTGAATAAAAATTGGTCTGATTTTTTTTAGTACTTTAAAGTTTTTCTTAGTTTTCACATAAGGTCCGGGGTCAGGACAAAAGACAGATTTCTGACAAATTTCAAAATCTGTCAGATATTGTCCAAATCATTTTTTATTTAATTTCTAGACATGTGAAATGCATGAACTAGGGCAAAAAAGTGTAAAAAAATTGGTTTGATTTTTTTTAGTACCTTTCAGTTTTTCTTAGTTTTCACATAAGGTCCGGGGTCAGGATAAAAAACAGATTTTTGCCAAATTTCAAAATCTGTCAGATATTGTCCAAATCATTTTTTATTTCATTTCTAGACATGTGAAATGCATGAACTAGTGCAAAAAAGTGTGAAAAAATTGGTTTGATTTTTTTTTAGTACTTTTCAGTTTTTCTTAGTTTTCACATAAGGTCCGGGGTCAGGACAAAAGACAGATTTTTGACAAATTTCAAAATCTGTCAGATATTATCCAAATCATTTTTTATTTCATTTCTAGACATGTGAAATGCATGAACTAGTGCAAAAAAGTGTAACAAATTGGTTTGATTTTTTTTAGTACTTTTCAGATTTTCTTAGTTTTCACATAAGGTCCGGGGTCAGGACAAAAGACAGATTTTTGACAAATTTCAAAATCTGTCAGATATTGTCCAAATCATTTTTTATTTCATTTCTAGACATGTGAAATGCATGAACTAGTGCAAAAAAGTGTAACAAAATTGGTTTGATTTTTTTAGTACTTTTCAGTTTTTCTTAGTTTTCACATAAGGTCCGGGGTCAGGACAAAAGACAGATTTTTTACAAATTTCAAAATATGTCAGATATTGTCCAAATCATTTTTTATTTCACTTCTAGACATGTGAAATGCATGAACTAGGGCAAAAAAGTGTAAAAAAAATTGGTTTGATTTTTTTTAGTACCTTTCAGTTTTTCTTAGTTTTCACATAAGGTCCGGGGTCAGGACAAAAGACAGATTTTTGACAAATTTCAAAATCTGTCAGATATTGTCCAAATCATTTTTTATTTCATTTCTAGACATGTGAAATGCATGAACTAGTGCAAAAAAGTGTAACAAAATTGGTTTGATTTTTTTTAGTACTTTTCAGTTTTTCTTAGTTTTCACATATGGTCCGGGGTCAGGATAAAAGACAGATTTTTGACAAATTTCAAAATCTGTCAGATATTGTCCAAATCATTTTTTATTTCATTTCTAGACATGTGAAATGCATGAACTAGTGCAAAAAAGTGTGAAAAAATTGGTTTGATTTTTTTTTAGTACTTTTCAGTTTTTCTTAGTTTTCACATAAGGTCCGGGGTCAGGACAAAAGACAGATTTTTGACAAATTTCAAAATCTGTCAGATATTGTCCAAATCATTTTTTATTTAATTTCTAGACATGTGAAATGCATGAACTAGGGCAAAAAAAGTGAATAAAAATTGGTCTGATTTTTTGTAGTACTTTTCAGTTTTTCTTAGTTTTCACATAAGGTCCGGGGTCAGGACAAAAGACAGATTTTTGACAAATTTCAAAATCTGTCAGATATTGTCCAAATTATTTTTTATTTCACGTCTAGACATGTGAAATGCATGAACTAGTGCAAAAAAGTGTAACAAAATTGGTTTGATTTTTTTTTAGTACTTTTCAGTTTTTCTTAGTTTTCACATAAGGTCCGGGGTCAGGATAAAAGACAGATTTTTGACAAATTTCAAAATATGTCAGATATTGTCCAAATTATTTTTTATTTCACGTCTAGAGATGTGAAATGCATGAACTAGTGCAAAAAAGTGTAACAAAATTGATTTGATTTTTTTTTAGTACTTTTCAGTTTTTCTTAGTTTTCACATAAGGTCCGGGGTCATGACAAAAGACAGATTTTTGACAAATTTCAAAATCTTTCAGATATTGTCCAAATCATTTTTTATTTCACTTCTAGACATGTGAAATGCATGAACTAGGGCAAAAAAGTGTAAAAATATTGGTTTGATTTTTTTTAGTACCTTTCAGTTTTTCTTAGTTTTCACATAAGGTCCAGGGTCAGGACAAAAGACAGATTTTTGACAAATTTCAAAATCTGTCAGATATTGTCCAAATCATTTTTTATTTCATTTCTAGACATGTGAAATGCATGAACTAGGGCAAAAAAAGTGAATAAAAATTGGTCTGATTTTTTTTAGTACTTTAAAGTTTTTCTTAGTTTTCACATAAGGTCCGGGGTCAGGACAAAAGACAGATTTCTGACAAATTTCAAAATCTGTCAGATATTGTCCAAATCATTTTTTATTTCATTTCTAGACATGTGAAATGCATGAACTAGGGCAAAAAAGTGTAAAAAAATTGGTTTGATTTTTTTTAGTACCTTTCAGTTTTTCTTAGTTTTCACATAAGGTCCGGGGTCAGGATAAAAAACAGATTTTTGACAAATTTCAAAATCTGTCAGATATTGTCCAAATCATTTTTTATTTCATTTCTAGACATGTGAAATGCATGAACTAGTGCAAAAAAGTGTGAAAAAATTGGTTTGATTTTTTTTTAGTACTTTTCAGTTTTTCTTAGTTTTCACATAAGGTCCGGGGTCAGGACAAAAGACAGATTTTTGACAAATTTCAAAATCTGTCAGATATTATCCAAATCATTTTTTATTTCATTTCTAGACATGTGAAATGCATGAACTAGTGCAAAAAAGTGTAACAAATTGGTTTGATTTTTTTTAGTACTTTTCAGATTTTCTTAGTTTTCACATAAGGTCCGGGGTCAGGACAAAAGACAGATTTTTGACAAATTTCAAAATCTGTCAGATATTGTCCAAATCATTTTTTATTTCATTTCTAGACATGTGAAATGCATGAACTAGTGCAAAAAAGTGTAACAAAATTGGTTTGATTTTTTTAGTACTTTTCAGTTTTTCTTAGTTTTCACATAAGGTCCGGGGTCAGGACAAAAGACAGATTTTTTACAAATTTCAAAATATGTCAGATATTGTCCAAATCATTTTTTATTTCACTTCTAGACATGTGAAATGCATGAACTAGGGCAAAAAAGTGTAAAAAAAATTGGTTTGATTTTTTTTAGTACCTTTCAGTTTTTCTTAGTTTTCACATAAGGTCCGGGGTCAGGACAAAAGACAGATTTTTGACAAATTTCAAAATCTGTCAGATATTGTCCAAATCATTTTTTATTTCATTTCTAGACATGTGAAATGCATGAACTAGTGCAAAAAAGTGTAACAAAATTGGTTTGATTTTTTTTAGTACTTTTCAGTTTTTCTTAGTTTTCACATATGGTCCGGGGTCAGGATAAAAGACAGATTTTTGACAAATTTCAAAATCTGTCAGATATTGTCCAAATCATTTTTTATTTCATTTCTAGACATGTGAAATGCATGAACTAGTGCAAAAAAGTGTGAAAAAATTGGTTTGATTTTTTTTAGTACTTTTCAGTTTTTCTTAGTTTTCACATAAGGTCCGGGGTCAGGACAAAAGACAGATTTTTGACAAATTTCAAAATCTGTCAGATATTGTCCAAATCATTTTTTATTTAATTTCTAGACATGTGAAATGCATGAACTAGGGCAAAAAAAGTGAATAAAAATTGGTCTGATTTTTTGTAGTACTTTTCAGTTTTTCTTAGTTTTCACATAAGGTCCGGGGTCAGGACAAAAGACAGATTTTTGACAAATTTCAAAATCTGTCAGATATTGTCCAAATTATTTTTTATTTCACGTCTAGACATGTGAAATGCATGAACTAGTGCAAAAAAGTGTAACAAAATTGGTTTGATTTTTTTTTAGTACTTTTCAGTTTTTCTTAGTTTTCACATAAGGTCCGGGGTCAGGATAAAAGACAGATTTTTGACAAATTTCAAAATATGTCAGATATTGTCCAAATTATTTTTTATTTCACGTCTAGACATGTGAAATGCATGAACTAGTGCAAAAAAGTGTAACAAAATTGATTTGATTTTTTTTTAGTACTTTTCAGTTTTTTTTAGTTTTCACACAAGGTCCGGGGTCAGGACAAAAGACAGATTTTTGACAAATTTCAAAATATGTCAGATATTGTCCAAATTATTTTTTATTTCACGTCTAGACATGTGAAATGCATGAACTAGTGCAAAAAAGTGTAACAAAATTGGTTTGATTTTTTTTTAGTACTTTTCAGTTTTTCTTAGTTTTCACATAAGGTCCGGGGTCAGGACAAAAGACAGATTTTTGACAAATTTCAAAATCTGTCAGATATTGTCCAAATTATTTTTTATTTCACGTCTAGACATGTGAAATGCATGAACTAGTGCAAAAAAGTGTAACAAAATTGGTTTGATTTTTTTTTAGTACTTTTCAGTTTTTCTTAGTTTTCACATAAGGTCCGGGGTCAGGATAAAAGACAGATTTTTGACAAATTTCAAAATATGTCAGATATTGTCCAAATTATTTTTTATTTCACGTCTAGACATGTGAAATGCATGAACTAGTGCAAAAAAGTGTAACAAAATTGATTTGATTTTTTTTTAGTACTTTTCAGTTTTTTTTAGTTTTCACACAAGGTCCGGGGTCAGGACAAAAGACAGATTTTTGACAAATTTCAAAATATGTCAGATATTGTCCAAATTATTTTTTATTTCACGTCTAGACATGTGAAATGCATGAACTAGTGCAAAAAAGTGTAAAAAAAATTGGTTTGATTTTTTTTAGTACCTTTCAGTTTTTCTTAGTTTTCACATAAGGTCCGGGGTCAGGACAAAAGACAGATTTTTGACAAATTTCAAAATCTGTCAGATATTGTCCAAATCATTTTTTATTTCATTTCTAGACATGTGAAATGCATGAACTAGTGCAAAAAAGTGTAACAAAATTGGTTTGATTTTTTTTAGTACTTTTCAGTTTTTCTTAGTTTTCACATATGGTCCGGGGTCAGGATAAAAGACAGATTTTTGACAAATTTCAAAATCTGTCAGATATTGTCCAAATCATTTTTTATTTCATTTCTAGACATGTGAAATGCATGAACTAGTGCAAAAAAGTGTGAAAAAATTGGTTTGATTTTTTTTTAGTACTTTTCAGTTTTTCTTAGTTTTCACATAAGGTCCGGGGTCAGGACAAAAGACAGATTTTTGACAAATTTCAAAATCTGTCAGATATTGTCCAAATCATTTTTTATTTAATTTCTAGACATGTGAAATGCATGAACTAGGGCAAAAAAAGTGAATAAAAATTGGTCTGATTTTTTGTAGTACTTTTCAGTTTTTCTTAGTTTTCACATAAGGTCCGGGGTCAGGACAAAAGACAGATTTTTGACAAATTTCAAAATCTGTCAGATATTGTCCAAATTATTTTTTATTTCACGTCTAGACATGTGAAATGCATGAACTAGTGCAAAAAAGTGTAACAAAATTGGTTTGATTTTTTTTTAGTACTTTTCAGTTTTTCTTAGTTTTCACATAAGGTCCGGGGTCAGGATAAAAGACAGATTTTTGACAAATTTCAAAATATGTCAGATATTGTCCAAATTATTTTTTATTTCACGTCTAGACATGTGAAATGCATGAACTAGTGCAAAAAAGTGTAACAAAATTGATTTGATTTTTTTTTAGTACTTTTCAGTTTTTTTTAGTTTTCACACAAGGTCCGGAGTCAGGACAAAAGACAGATTTTTGACAAATTTCAAAATATGTCAGATATTGTCCAAATTATTTTTTATTTCACGTCTAGACATGTGAAATGCATGAACTAGTGCAAAAAAGTGTAACAAAATTGGTTTGATTTTTTTTTAGTACTTTTCAGTTTTTCTTAGTTTTCACATAAGGTCCGGGGTCAGGACAAAAGACAGATTTTTGACAAATTTCAAAATCTGTCAGATATTGTCCAAATTATTTTTTATTTCACGTCTAGACATGTGAAATGCATGAACTAGTGCAAAAAAGTGTAACAAAATTGGTTTGATTTTTTTTTAGTACTTTTCAGTTTTTCTTAGTTTTCACATAAGGTCCGGGGTCAGGACAAAAGACAGATTTTTGACAAATTTCAAAATATGTCAGATATTGTCCAAATTATTTTTTATTTCACGTCTAGACATGTGAAATGCATGAACTAGTGCAAAAAAGTGTAACAAAATTGGTTTGATTTTTTTTAGTACTTTTCAGTTTTTCTTAGTTTTCACATAAGGTCCGGGGTCAGGACAAAAGACAGATTTTTGACAAATTTCAAAATATGTCAGATATTGTCCAAATTATTTTTTATTTCACGTCTAGACATGTGAAATGCATGAACTAGTGCAAAAAAGTGTAACAAAATTGGTTTGATTTTTTTTTAGTACTTTTCAGTTTTTCTTAGTTTTCACATAAGGTCCGGGGTCAGGATAAAAGACAGATTTTTGACAAATTTCAAAATATGTCAGATATTGTCCAAATTATTTTTTATTTCACGTCTAGACATGTGAAATGCATGAACTAGTGCAAAAAAGTGTAACAAAATTGATTTGATTTTTTTTTAGTACTTTTCAGTTTTTTTTAGTTTTCACACAAGGTCCGGGGTCAGGACAAAAGACAGATTTTTGACAAATTTCAAAATATGTCAGATATTGTCCAAATTATTTTTTATTTTACGTCTAGACATGTGAAATGCATGAACTAGTGCAAAAAAGTGTAACAAAATTGATTGATTTTTTTTTAGTACTTTTCAGTTTTTCTTAGTTTTCACATAAGGTCCGGGGTCAGGACAAAAGACAGATTTTTGACAAATTTCAAAATCTGTCAGATATTGTCCAAATTATTTTTTATTTCACGTCTAGACATGTGAAATGCATGAACTAGTGCAAAAAAGTGTAACAAAATTGGTTTGATTTTTTTTTAGTACTTTTCAGTTTTTCTTAGTTTTCACATAAGGTCCGGGGTCAGGATAAAAGACAGATTTTTGACAAATTTCAAAATATGTCAGATATTGTCCAAATTATTTTTTATTTCACGTCTAGACATGTGAAATGCATGAACTAGTGCAAAAAAGTGTAACAAAATTGATTTGATTTTTTTTTAGTACTTTTCAGTTTTTTTTAGTTTTCACACAAGGTCCGGGGTCAGGACAAAAGACAGATTTTTGACAAATTTCAAAATATGTCAGATATTGTCCAAATTATTTTTTATTTCACGTCTAGACATGTGAAATGCATGAACTAGTGCAAAAAAGTGTAACAAAATTGGTTTGATTTTTTTTTAGTACTTTTCAGTTTTTCTTAGTTTTCACATAAGGTCCGGGTCAGGATAAAAGACAGAATTTTGACAAATTTCAAAATATGTCAGATATTGTCCAAATTATTTTTTATTTCACGTCTAGACATGTGAAATGCATGAACTAGTGCAAAAAAGTGTAACAAAATTGATTTGATTTTTTTTAGTACTTTTCAGTTTTTTTTAGTTTTCACACAAGGTCCGGGGTCAGGACAAAAGACAGATTTTTGACAAATTTCAAAATATGTCAGATATTGTCCAAATTATTTTTTATTTCACGTCTAGACATGTGAAATGCATGAACTAGTGCAAAAAAGTGTAACAAAATTGATTGATTTTTTTTTAGTACTTTTCAGTTTTTCTTAGTTTTCACATAAGGTCCGGGTCAGGACAAAAGACAGATTTTTGACAAATATCAAAATCTGTCAGATATTGTCCAAATTATTTTTTATTTCACTTCTAGACATGTGAAATGCATGAATTAGGGTAAAAAAAAGTGAAAAAACATTGGTCTGATTTTTTTTAGTACTTTTCAGTTTTTCTTAGTTTTCACATAAGGTCCGGGGTCAGGACAAAAAACAGATTTCTGACAAATTTCAAAATCTGTCAGATATTGTCCAAATTATTTTTTATTTCACGTCTAGACATGTGAAATGCATGATCTAGTGCAAAAAAGTGTAACAAAATTGATTTGATTTTTTTTTAGTACTTTTCAGTTTTTCTTAGTTTTCACATAAGGTCCGGGGTCAGGATAAAAGACAGATTTTTGACAAATTTCAAAATATGTCAGATATTGTCCAAATTATTTTTTATTTCACGTCTAGACATGTGAAATGCATGAACTAGTGCAAAAAAGTGTAACAAAATTGGTTTGATTTTTTTTTAGTACTTTTCAGTTTTTCTTAGTTTTCACATAAGGTCCGGGGTCATGACAAAAGACAGATTTTTGATACATTTCAAAATCTGTCAGATATTGTCCAAATTATTTTTTATTTCACTTCTAGACATGTGAAATGCATGAACTAGGGCAAAAAAAGTGAAAAAAAATTGGTCTGATTTTTTTTAGTACTTTTCAGTTTTTCTTAGTTTTCACATAAGGTCCGGGGTCAGGACAAAAGACAGATTTTTGACAAATTTCAAAATCTGTCAGATATTGTCCAAATCATTTTTTATTTCATTTCTAGACATGTGAAATGCATGAACCAGGGCAAAAAAGTGTAACAAAATTGGTTTGATTTTTTTTAGTACCTTTCAGTTTTTCTTAGTTTTCACATAAGGTCCGGGGTCAGGACAAAAGACAGATTTTTGACAAATTTCAAAATATGTCAGATATTGTCCAAATTATTTTTTATTTCATTTCTAGACATGTGAAATGCATGAACTAGTGCAAAAAAGTGTAACAAAATTGATTTGATTTTTTTTTAGTACTTTTCAGTTTTTCTTAGTTTTCACATAAGGTCCGGGGTCAGGACAAAAGACAGATTTTTTACAAATTTCAAAATATGTCAGATATTGTCCAAATCATTTTTTATTTCACTTCTAGACATGTGAAATGCATGAACCAGGGCAAAAAAGTGTAAAAATATTGGTTTGATTTTTTTTAGTACCTTTCAGTTTTTCTTAGTTTTCACATAAGGTCCGGGGTCAGGACAAAAGACAGATTTTTGACAAATTTCAAAATCTGTCAGATATTGTCCAAATCATTTTTTATTTCATTTCTAGACATGTGAAATGCATGAACTAGGGCAAAAAAAGTGAATAAAAATTGGTCTGATTTTTTTTAGTACTTTTCAGTTTTTCTTAGTTTTCACATAAGGTCCGGGGTCATGACAAAAGACAGATTTTTGATACATTTTAAAATCTGTCAGATATTGTCCAAATTATTTTTTATTTCATTTCTAGACATGTGAAATGCATGAACTAGTGCAAAAAAGTGTAACAAAATTGATTTGATTTTTTTTTAGTACTTTTCAGTTTTTCTTAGTTTTCACATAAGGTCCGGGGTCAGGACAAAAGACAGATTTTTGACAAATTTCAAAATATGTCAGATATTGTCCAAATCATTTTTTATTTCATTTCTAGACATGTGAAATGCATGAACTAGGGCAAAAAAAGTGAAAAAAAATTGGTCTGATTTTTTTTAGTACTTTTCAGTTTTTTTAGTTTTCACATAAGGTCCGGGGTCAGGACAAAAGACAGATTTCTGACAAATTTCAAAATCTGTCAGATATTGTCCAAATGATTTTTTATTTCACTTCTAGACATGTGAAATGCATGAACTAGGGCAAAAAAGTGTAAAAATATTGGTTTGATTTTTTTTAGTACCTTTCAGTTTTTCTTAGTTTTCACATAAGGTCCGGGGTCAGGACAAAAGACAGATTTTTGACAAATTTCAAAATCTGTCAGATATTGTCCAAATCATTTTTTATTTCATTTCTAGACATGTGAAATGCATGAACCAGGGCAAAAAAGTGTAACAAAATTGGTTTGATTTTTTTTAGTACCTTTCAGTTTTTCTTAGTTTTCACATAAGGTCCGGGGTCAGGACAAAAGACAGATTTTTGACAAATTTCAAAATCTGTCAGATATTGTCCAAATCATTTTTTATTTAATTTCTAGACATGTGAAATGCATGAACTAGGGCAAGAAAGTGTGAAAAAATTGGTTTGATTTTTTTTTAGTACCTTGCAGTTTTTCTTAGTTTTCACATAAGGTCCGGGGTCAGGATAAAAGACAGATTTTTGACAAATTTCAAAATATGTCAGATATTGTCCAAATCATTTTTTATTTCACTTCTAGACATGTGAAATGCATGAACTAGGGCAAAAAAGTGTAAAAAAATTGGTTTGATTTGTTTTAGTTCCTTGCAGTTTTTCTTAGTTTTCACATCAGGTCCGGGGTCAGGACAAAAGACAGAATTTTGACAAATTTCAAAATCTCTCAGATATTGTCCAAATCATTTTTTATTTCACTAATAGACATGTGAAATGCATGAACTAGGGCAAAAAAGTGTAAAAAAATTGGTTTGATTTTTTTTAGTACCTTTCAGTTTTTTTTAGTTTTCACATAAGGTCCGGGGTCAGGACAAAAGACAGATTTTTGACAAATTTCAAAATCTGTCAGATATTGTCCAAATCATTTTTTATTTCACTTCTAGACATGTGAAATGCATGAATTAGGGCAAAAAAGTGTAAAAAAATTAGTTAGATTTTTTTTAGTACTTTTCAGTTTTTCTTAGTTTTCACATAAGGTCCGGGGTCAGGATAAAAGACAGATTTTTGACAAATTTCAAAATCTCTCAGATATTGTCCAAATTATTTTTTATTTCACTTCTAGACATGTGAAATGCATGAACTAGGGCAAAAAAAGTGAAAAAAAATTGGTCTGATTTTTTTTAGTACTTTTCAGTTTTTCTTAGTTTTCACATAAGGTCCGGGGTCAGGACAAAAGACAGATTTTTGACAAATTTCAAAATCTGTCAGATATTGTCCAAATCATTTTTTATTTCATTTCTAGACATGTGAAATGCATGAACTAGGGCAAGAAAGTGTGAAAAAATTGGTTTGATTTTTTTTTAGTACCTTGCAGTTTTTCTTAGTTTTCACATAAGGTCCGGGGTCAGGATAAAAGACAGATTTTTGACAAATTTCAAAATATGTCAGATATTGTCCAAATTATTTTTTATTTCACGTCTAGAGATGTGAAATGCATGAACTAGTGCAAAAAAGTGTAACAAAATTGATTTGATTTTTTTTTAGTACTTTTCAGTTTTTCTTAGTTTTCACATAAGGTCCGGGGTCATGACAAAAGACAGATTTTTGACAAATTTCAAAATCTTTCAGATATTGTCCAAATCATTTTTTATTTCATTTCTAGACATGTGAAATGCATGAACTAGGGCAAAAAAAGTGAATAAAAATTGGTCTGATTTTTTTTAGTACTTTAAAGTTTTTCTTAGTTTTCACATAAGGTCCGGGGTCAGGACAAAAGACAGATTTCTGACAAATTTCAAAATCTGTCAGATATTGTCCAAATCATTTTTTATTTCATTTCTAGACATGTGAAATGCATGAACTAAGGCAAAAAAGTGTAAAAAAATTGGTTTGATTTTTTTTAGTACCTTTCAGTTTTTCTTAGTTTTCACATAAGGTCCGGGGTCAGGATAAAAAACAGATTTTTGACAAATTTCAAAATCTGTCAGATATTGTCCAAATCATTTTTTATTTCATTTCTAGACATGTGAAATGCATGAACTAGTGCAAAAAAGTGTGAAAAAATTGGTTTGATTTTTTTTTAGTACTTTTCAGTTTTTCTTAGTTTTCACATAAGGTCCGGGGTCAGGACAAAAGACAGATTTTTGACAAATTTCAAAATCTGTCAGATATTATCCAAATCATTTTTTATTTCATTTCTAGACATGTGAAATGCATGAACTAGTGCAAAAAAGTGTAACAAATTGGTTTGATTTTTTTTAGTACTTTTCAGATTTTCTTAGTTTTCACATAAGGTCCGGGGTCAGGACAAAAGACAGATTTTTGACAAATTTCAAAATCTGTCAGATATTGTCCAAATCATTTTTTATTTCATTTCTAGACATGTGAAATGCATGAACTAGTGCAAAAAAGTGTAACAAAATTGGTTTGATTTTTTTAGTACTTTTCAGTTTTTCTTAGTTTTCACATAAGGTCCGGGGTCAGGACAAAAGACAGATTTTTTACAAATTTCAAAATATGTCAGATATTGTCCAAATCATTTTTTATTTCACTTCTAGACATGTGAAATGCATGAACTAGGGCAAAAAAGTGTAAAAAAAATTGGTTTGATTTTTTTTAGTACCTTTCAGTTTTTCTTAGTTTTCACATAAGGTCCGGGGTCAGGACAAAAGACAGATTTTTGACAAATTTCAAAATCTGTCAGATATTGTCCAAATCATTTTTTATTTCATTTCTAGACATGTGAAATGCATGAACTAGTGCAAAAAAGTGTAACAAAATTGGTTTGATTTTTTTTAGTACTTTTCAGTTTTTCTTAGTTTTCACATATGGTCCGGGGTCAGGATAAAAGACAGATTTTTGACAAATTTCAAAATCTGTCAGATATTGTCCAAATCATTTTTTATTTCATTTCTAGACATGTGAAATGCATGAACTAGTGCAAAAAAGTGTGAAAAAATTGGTTTGATTTTTTTTTAGTACTTTTCAGTTTTTCTTAGTTTTCACATAAGGTCCGGGGTCAGGACAAAAGACAGATTTTTGACAAATTTCAAAATCTGTCAGATATTGTCCAAATCATTTTTTATTTAATTTCTAGACATGTGAAATGCATGAACTAGGGCAAAAAAAGTGAATAAAAATTGGTCTGATTTTTTGTAGTACTTTTCAGTTTTTCTTAGTTTTCACATAAGGTCCGGGGTCAGGACAAAAGACAGATTTTTGACAAATTTCAAAATCTGTCAGATATTGTCCAAATTATTTTTTATTTCACGTCTAGACATGTGAAATGCATGAACTAGTGCAAAAAAGTGTAACAAAATTGGTTTGATTTTTTTTTAGTACTTTTCAGTTTTTCTTAGTTTTCACATAAGGTCCGGGGTCAGGATAAAAGACAGATTTTTGACAAATTTCAAAATATGTCAGATATTGTCCAAATTATTTTTTATTTCACGTCTAGACATGTGAAATGCATGAACTAGTGCAAAAAAGTGTAACAAAATTGATTTGATTTTTTTTTAGTACTTTTCAGTTTTTTTTAGTTTTCACACAAGGTCCGGGGTCAGGACAAAAGACAGATTTTTGACAAATTTCAAAATATGTCAGATATTGTCCAAATTATTTTTTATTTCACGTCTAGACATGTGAAATGCATGAACTAGTGCAAAAAAGTGTAACAAAATTGGTTTGATTTTTTTTTAGTACTTTTCAGTTTTTCTTAGTTTTCACATAAGGTCCGGGGTCAGGACAAAAGACAGATTTTTGACAAATTTCAAAATCTGTCAGATATTGTCCAAATTATTTTTTATTTCACGTCTAGACATGTGAAATGCATGAACTAGTGCAAAAAAGTGTAACAAAATTGGTTTGATTTTTTTTTAGTACTTTTCAGTTTTTCTTAGTTTTCACATAAGGTCCGGGGTCAGGATAAAAGACAGATTTTTGACAAATTTCAAAATATGTCAGATATTGTCCAAATTATTTTTTATTTCACGTCTAGACATGTGAAATGCATGAACTAGTGCAAAAAAGTGTAACAAAATTGATTTGATTTTTTTTTAGTACTTTTCAGTTTTTTTTAGTTTTCACACAAGGTCCGGGGTCAGGACAAAAGACAGATTTTTGACAAATTTCAAAATATGTCAGATATTGTCCAAATTATTTTTTATTTCACGTCTAGACATGTGAAATGCATGAACTAGTGCAAAAAAGTGTAAAAAAAATTGGTTTGATTTTTTTTAGTACCTTTCAGTTTTTCTTAGTTTTCACATAAGGTCCGGGGTCAGGACAAAAGACAGATTTTTGACAAATTTCAAAATCTGTCAGATATTGTCCAAATCATTTTTTATTTCATTTCTAGACATGTGAAATGCATGAACTAGTGCAAAAAAGTGTAACAAAATTGGTTTGATTTTTTTTAGTACTTTTCAGTTTTTCTTAGTTTTCACATATGGTCCGGGGTCAGGATAAAAGACAGATTTTTGACAAATTTCAAAATCTGTCAGATATTGTCCAAATCATTTTTTATTTCATTTCTAGACATGTGAAATGCATGAACTAGTGCAAAAAAGTGTGAAAAAATTGGTTTGATTTTTTTTTAGTACTTTTCAGTTTTTCTTAGTTTTCACATAAGGTCCGGGGTCAGGACAAAAGACAGATTTTTGACAAATTTCAAAATCTGTCAGATATTGTCCAAATCATTTTTTATTTAATTTCTAGACATGTGAAATGCATGAACTAGGGCAAAAAAAGTGAATAAAAATTGGTCTGATTTTTTGTAGTACTTTTCAGTTTTTCTTAGTTTTCACATAAGGTCCGGGGTCAGGACAAAAGACAGATTTTTGACAAATTTCAAAATCTGTCAGATATTGTCCAAATTATTTTTTATTTCACGTCTAGACATGTGAAATGCATGAACTAGTGCAAAAAAGTGTAACAAAATTGGTTTGATTTTTTTTTAGTACTTTTCAGTTTTTCTTAGTTTTCACATAAGGTCCGGGGTCAGGATAAAAGACAGATTTTTGACAAATTTCAAAATATGTCAGATATTGTCCAAATTATTTTTTATTTCACGTCTAGACATGTGAAATGCATGAACTAGTGCAAAAAAGTGTAACAAAATTGATTTGATTTTTTTTTAGTACTTTTCAGTTTTTTTTAGTTTTCACACAAGGTCCGGAGTCAGGACAAAAGACAGATTTTTGACAAATTTCAAAATATGTCAGATATTGTCCAAATTATTTTTTATTTCACGTCTAGACATGTGAAATGCATGAACTAGTGCAAAAAAGTGTAACAAAATTGGTTTGATTTTTTTTTAGTACTTTTCAGTTTTTCTTAGTTTTCACATAAGGTCCGGGGTCAGGACAAAAGACAGATTTTTGACAAATTTCAAAATCTGTCAGATATTGTCCAAATTATTTTTTATTTCACGTCTAGACATGTGAAATGCATGAACTAGTGCAAAAAAGTGTAACAAAATTGGTTTGATTTTTTTTTAGTACTTTTCAGTTTTTCTTAGTTTTCACATAAGGTCCGGGGTCAGGACAAAAGACAGATTTTTGACAAATTTCAAAATATGTCAGATATTGTCCAAATTATTTTTTATTTCACGTCTAGACATGTGAAATGCATGAACTAGTGCAAAAAAGTGTAACAAAATTGGTTTGATTTTTTTTAGTACTTTTCAGTTTTTCTTAGTTTTCACATAAGGTCCGGGGTCAGGACAAAAGACAGATTTTTGACAAATTTCAAAATATGTCAGATATTGTCCAAATTATTTTTTATTTCACGTCTAGACATGTGAAATGCATGAACTAGTGCAAAAAAGTGTAACAAAATTGGTTTGATTTTTTTTTAGTACTTTTCAGTTTTTCTTAGTTTTCACATAAGGTCCGGGGTCAGGATAAAAGACAGATTTTTGACAAATTTCAAAATATGTCAGATATTGTCCAAATTATTTTTTATTTCACGTCTAGACATGTGAAATGCATGAACTAGTGCAAAAAAGTGTAACAAAATTGATTTGATTTTTTTTTAGTACTTTTCAGTTTTTTTTAGTTTTCACACAAGGTCCGGGGTCAGGACAAAAGACAGATTTTTGACAAATTTCAAAATATGTCAGATATTGTCCAAATTATTTTTTATTTTACGTCTAGACATGTGAAATGCATGAACTAGTGCAAAAAAGTGTAACAAAATTGATTGATTTTTTTTTAGTACTTTTCAGTTTTTCTTAGTTTTCACATAAGGTCCGGGGTCAGGACAAAAGACAGATTTTTGACAAATTTCAAAATCTGTCAGATATTGTCCAAATTATTTTTTATTTCACGTCTAGACATGTGAAATGCATGAACTAGTGCAAAAAAGTGTAACAAAATTGGTTTGATTTTTTTTTAGTACTTTTCAGTTTTTCTTAGTTTTCACATAAGGTCCGGGGTCAGGATAAAAGACAGATTTTTGACAAATTTCAAAATATGTCAGATATTGTCCAAATTATTTTTTATTTCACGTCTAGACATGTGAAATGCATGAACTAGTGCAAAAAAGTGTAACAAAATTGATTTGATTTTTTTTTAGTACTTTTCAGTTTTTTTTAGTTTTCACACAAGGTCCGGGGTCAGGACAAAAGACAGATTTTTGACAAATTTCAAAATATGTCAGATATTGTCCAAATTATTTTTTATTTCACGTCTAGACATGTGAAATGCATGAACTAGTGCAAAAAAGTGTAACAAAATTGATTGATTTTTTTTTAGTACTTTTCAGTTTTTCTTAGTTTTCACATAAGGTCCGGGGTCAGGACAAAAGACAGATTTTTGACAAATATCAAAATCTGTCAGATATTGTCCAAATTATTTTTTATTTCACTTCTAGACATGTGAAATGCATGAACTAGGGCAAAAAAAGTGAAAAAAAATTGGTCTGATTTTTTTTAGTACTTTTCAGTTTTTCTTAGTTTTCACATAAGGTCCGGGGTCAGGACAAAAGACAGATTTTTGACAAATATCAAAATCTGTCAGATATTGTCCAAATTATTTTTTATTTCACTTCTAGACATGTGAAATGCATGAACTAGGGCAAAAAAAGTGAAAAAAAAATTGGTCTGATTTTTTTTAGTACTTTTCAGTTTTTCTTAGTTTTCACATAAGGTCCGGGGTCAGGACAAAAGACAGATTTTTGACAAATTTCAAAATCTGTCAGATATTGTCCAAATCATTTTTTATTTCATTTCTAGACATGTGAAATGCATGAACTAGGGCAAAAAAGTGTAAAAATATTGGTTTGATTTTTTTTAGTACCTTTCAGTTTTTCTTAGTTTTCACATAAGGTCCAAGGTCAGGACAAAAGACAGATTTTTGACAAATTTCAAAATCTGTCAGATATTGTCCAAATCATTTTTTATTTCATTTCTAGACATGTGAAATGCATGAACTAGGGCAAAAAAAGTGAATAAAAATTGGTCTGATTTTTTTTAGTACTTTTCAGTTTTTCTTAGTTTTCACATAAGGTCCGGGGTCAGGACAAAAGACAGATTTCTGACAAATTTCAAAATCTGTCAGATATTGTCCAAATCATTTTTTATTTAATTTCTAGACATGTGAAATGCATGAACTAGGGCAAGAAAGTGTGAAAAAATTGGTTTGATTTTTTTTTAGTACCTTGCAGTTTTTCTTAGTTTTCACATAAGGTCCGGGGTCAGGATAAAAGACAGATTTTTGACAAATTTCAAAATATGTCAGATATTGTCCAAATCATTTTTTATTTCACTTCTAGACATGTGAAATGCATGAACTAGGGCAAAAAAGTGTAAAAAAATTGGTTTGATTTGTTTTAGTTACTTGCAGTTTTTCTTAGTTTTCACATCAGGTCCGGGGTCAGGACAAAAGACAGAATTTTGACAAATTTCAAAATATGTCAGATATTGTCCAAATCATTTTTTATTTCACTAATAGACATGTGAAATGCATGAACTAGGGCAAAAAAGTGTAAAAAAATTGGTTTGATTTTTTTTAGTACCTTTCAGTTTTTTTTAGTTTTCACATAAGGTCCGGGGTCAGGACAAAAGACAGATTTTTGACAAATTTCAAAATATGTCAGATATTGTCCAAATAATTTTTTATTTCACGTCTAGACATGTGAAATGCATGAACTAGTGCAAAAAAGTGTAACAAAATTGGTTTGATTTTTTTTAGTACTTTTCAGTTTTTCTTAGTTTTCACATAAGGTCCGGGGTCAGGACAAAAGACAGATTTTTGACAAATTTCAAAATATGTCAGATATTGTCCAAATTATTTTTTATTTCACGTCTAGACATGTGAAATGCATGAACTAGTGCAAAAAAGTGTAACAAAATTGATTTGATTTTTTTTTTAGTACTTTTCAGTTTTTCTTAGTTTTCACATAAGGTCCGGGGTCAGGACAAAAGACAGATTTTTGACAAATTTCAAAATCTATCAGATATTGTCTAAATTATTTTTTATTTCACGTCTAGACATGTGAAATGCATGAACTAGTGCAAAAAAGTGTAACAAAATTGATTTGATTTTTTTTTAGTACTTTTCAGTTTTTCTTAGTTTTCACATAAGGTCCGGGGTCAGGACAAAAGACAGATTTTTGACAAATTTCAAAATCTATCAGATATTGTCTAAATTATTTTTTATTTCACGTCTAGACATGTGAAATGCATGAACTAGTGCAAAAAAGTGTAACAAAATTGATTTGATTTTTTTTTAGTACTTTTCAGTTTTTCTTAGTTTTCACATAAGGTCCGGGGTCAGGACAAAAGACAGATTTTTGACAAATATCAAAATCTGTCAGATATTGTCCAAATTATTTTTTATTTCACTTCTAGACATGTGAAATGCATGAACTAGGGCAAAAAAAGTGAAAAAAAATTGGTCTGATTTTTTTTAGTACTTTTCAGTTTTTCTTAGTTTTCACATAAGGTCCGGGGTCAGGACAAAAGACAGATTTTTGACAAATATCAAAATCTGTCAGATATTGTCCAAATTATTTTTTATTTCACTTCTAGACATGTGAAATGCATGAACTAGGGCAAAAAAGTGTAAAAATATTGGTTTGATTTTTTTTAGTACCTTTCAGTTTTTCTTAGTTTTCACATAAGGTCCAAGGTCAGGACAAAAGACAGATTTTTGACAAATTTCAAAATCTGTCAGATATTGTCCAAATCATTTTTTATTTCATTTCTAGACATGTGAAATGCATGAACTAGGGCAAAAAAAGTGAATAAAAATTGGTCTGATTTTTTTTAGTACTTTTCAGTTTTTCTTAGTTTTCACATAAGGTCCGGGGTCAGGACAAAAGACAGATTTCTGACAAATTTCAAAATCTGTCAGATATTGTCCAAATCATTTTTTATTTAATTTCTAGACATGTGAAATGCATGAACTAGGGCAAGAAAGTGTGAAAAAATTGGTTTGATTTTTTTTTAGTACCTTGCAGTTTTTCTTAGTTTTCACATAAGGTCCGGGGTCAGGATAAAAGACAGATTTTTGACAAATTTCAAAATATGTCAGATATTGTCCAAATCATTTTTTATTTCACTTCTAGACATGTGAAATGCATGAACTAGGGCAAAAAAGTGTAAAAAAATTGGTTTGATTTGTTTTAGTTACTTGCAGTTTTTCTTAGTTTTCACATCAGGTCTGGGGTCAGGACAAAAGACAGAATTTTGACAAATTTCAAAATATGTCAGATATTGTCCAAATCATTTTTTATTTCACTAATAGACATGTGAAATGCATGAACTAAGGCAAAAAAGTGTAAAAAAATTGGTTTGATTTTTTTTAGTACCTTTCAGTTTTTTTTAGTTTTCACATAAGGTCCGGGGTCAGGACAAAAGACAGATTTTTGACAAATTTCAAAATATGTCAGATATTGTCCAAATAATTTTTTATTTCACGTCTAGACATGTGAAATGCATGAACTAGTGCAAAAAAGTGTAACAAAATTGGTTTGATTTTTTTTAGTACTTTTCAGTTTTTCTTAGTTTTCACATAAGGTCCAGGGTCAGGACAAAAGACAGATTTTTGACAAATTTCAAAATATGTCAGATATTGTCCAAATTATTTTTTATTTCACGTCTAGACATGTGAAATGCATGAACTAGTGCAAAAAAGTGTAACAAAATTGATTTGATTTTTTTTTAGTACTTTTCAGTTTTTCTTAGTTTTCACATAAGGTCCGGGGTCAGGACAAAAGACAGATTTTTGACAAATATCAAAATCTGTCAGATATTGTCCAAATTATTTTTTATTTCACTTCTAGACATGTGAAATGCATGAACTAGGGCAAAAAAAGTGAAAAAAAATTGGTCTGATTTTTTTTAGTACTTTTCAGTTTTTCTTAGTTTTCACATAAGGTCCGGGGTCAGGACAAAAGACAGATTTTTGACAAATATCAAAATCTGTCAGATATTGTCCAAATTATATTTATTTCACTTCTAGACATGTGAAATGCATGAACTAGGGCAAAAAAAGTGAAAAAAAATTGGTCTGATTTTTTTTAGTACTTTTCAGTTTTTCTTAGTTTTCACATAAGGTCCGGGGTCAGGACAAAAGACAGATTTTTGACAAATTTCAAAATCTGTCAGATATTGTCGAAATGATTTTTTATTTCACTTCTAGACATGTGAAATGCATGAACTAGGGCAAAAAAGTGTAAAAATATTGGTTTGATTTTTTTTAGTACCTTTCAGTTTTTCTTAGTTTTCACATAAGGTCCAGGGTCAGGACAAAAGACAGATTTTTGACAAATTTCAAAATCTGTCAGATATTGTCCAAATCATTTTTTATTTCATTTCTAGACATGTGAAATGCATGAACTAGGGCAAAAAAAGTGAATAAAAATTGGTCTGATTTTTTTTAGTACTTTTCAGTTTTTCTTAGTTTTCACATAAGGTCCGGGGTCAGGACAAAAGACAGATTTCTGACAAATTTCAAAATCTGTCAGATATTGTCCAAATCATTTTTTATTTAATTTCTAGACATGTGAAATGCATGAACTAGGGCAAGAAAGTGTGAAAAAATTGGTTTGATTTTTTTTTAGTACCTTGCAGTTTTTCTTAGTTTTCACATAAGGTCCGGGGTCAGGATAAAAGACAGATTTTTGACAAATTTCAAAATATGTCAGATATTGTCCAAATCATTTTTTATTTCACTTCTAGACATGTGAAATGCATGAACTAGGGCAAAAAAGTGTAAAAAAATTGGTTTGATTTGTTTTAGTTACTTGCAGTTTTTCTTAGTTTTCACATCAGGTCCGGGGTCAGGACAAAAGACAGAATTTTGACAAATTTCAAAATATGTCAGATATTGTCCAAATCATTTTTTATTTAACTAATAGACATGTGAAATGCATGAACTAGGGCAAAAAAGTGTAAAAAAATTGGTTTGATTTTTTTTAGTACCTTTCAGTTTTTTTTAGTTTTCACATAAGGTCCGGGGTCAGGACAAAAGACAGATTTTTGACAAATTTCAAAATATGTCAGATATTGTCCAAATAATTTTTTATTTCACGTCTAGACATGTGAAATGCATGAACTAGTGCAAAAAAGTGTAACAAAATTGGTTTGATTTTTTTTAGTACTTTTCAGTTTTTCTTAGTTTTCACATAAGGTCCGGGGTCAGGATAAAAGACAGATTTTTGACAAATTTCAAAATATGTCAGATATTGTCCAAATTATTTTTTATTTCACGTCTAGACATGTGAAATGCATGAACTAGTGCAAAAAAGTGTAACAAAATTGATTTGATTTTTTTTTAGTACTTTTCAGTTTTTTTTAGTTTTCACACAAGGTCCGGGGTCAGGACAAAAGACAGATTTTTGACAAATTTCAAAATATGTCAGATATTGTCCAAATTATTTTTTATTTCACGTCTAGACATGTGAAATGCATGAACTAGTGCAAAAAAGTGTAACAAAATTGGTTTGATTTTTTTTTAGTACTTTTCAGTTTTTCTTAGTTTTCACATAAGGTCCGGGGTCATGACAAAAGACAGATTTTTGACAAATTTCAAAATATGTCAGATATTGTCCAAATTATTTTTTATTTCACGTCTAGACATGTGAAATGCATGAACTAGTGCAAAAAAGTGTAACAAAATTGGTTTGATTTTTTTTTAGTACTTTTCAGTTTTTCTTAGTTTTCACATAAGGTCCGGGGTCAGGATAAAAGACAGATTTTTGACAAATTTCAAAATATGTCAGATATTGTCCAAATTATTTTTTATTTCACGTCTAGACATGTGAAATGCATGAACTAGTGCAAAAAAGTGTAACAAAATTGATTTGATTTTTTTTTAGTACTTTTCAGTTTTTCTTAGTTTTCACATAAGGTCCGGGGTCAGGACAAAAGACAGATTTTTGACAAATTTCAAAATATGTCAGATATTGTCCAAATTATTTTTTATTTCACGTCTAGACATGTGAAATGCATGAACTAGTGCAAAAAAGTGTAACAAAATTGGTTTGATTTTTTTTTAGTACTTTTCAGTTTTTCTTAGTTTTCACATAAGGTCCGGGGTCATGAGAAAAGACAGATTTTTGACAAATTTCAAAATATGTCAGATATTGTCCAAATTATTTTTTATTTCACGTCTAGACATGTGAAATGCATGAACTAGTGCAAAAAAGTGTAACAAAATTGGTTTGATTTTTTTTTAGTACTTTTCAGTTTTTCTTAGTTTTCACATAAGGTCCGGGGTCAGGATAAAAGACAGATTTTTGACAAATTTCAAAATATGTCAGATATTGTCCAAATTATTTTTTATTTCACGTCTAGACATGTGAAATGCATGAACTAGTGCAAAAAAGTGTAACAAAATTGATTTGATTTTTTTTTAGTACTTTTCAGTTTTTCTTAGTTTTCACATAAGGTCCGGGGTCAGGACAAAAGACAGATTTTTGACAAATTTCAAAATCTATCAGATATTGTCTAAATTATTTTTTATTTCACGTCTAGACATGTGAAATGCATGAACTAGTGCAAAAAAGTGTAACAAAATTGATTTGATTTTTTTTTAGTACTTTTCAGTTTTTCTTAGTTTTCACATAAGGTCCGGGGTCAGGACAAAAGACAGATTTTTGACAAATTTCAAAATCTATCAGATATTGTCTAAATTATTTTTTATTTCACGTCTAGACATGTGAAATGCATGAACTAGTGCAAAAAAGTGTAACAAAATTGATTTGATTTTTTTTTAGTACTTTTCAGTTTTTCTTAGTTTTCACATAAGGTCCGGGGTCAGGACAAAAGACAGATTTTTGACAAAAATCAAAATCTGTCAGATATTGTCCAAATTATTTTTTATTTCACTTCTAGACATGTGAAATGCATGAACTAGGGCAAAAAAAGTGAAAAAAAATTGGTCTGATTTTTTTTAGTACTTTTCAGTTTTTCTTAGTTTTCACATAAGGTCCGGGGTCAGGACAAAAGACAGATTTTTGACAAATATCAAAATCTGTCAGATATTGTCCAAATTATTTTTTATTTCACTTCTAGACATGTGAAATGCATGAACTAGGGCAAAAAAAGTGAAAAAAAATTGGTCTGATTTTTTTTAGTACTTTTCAGTTTTTCTTAGTTTTCACATAAGGTCCGGGGTCAGGACAAAAGACAGATTTTTGACAAATTTCAAAATCTGTCAGATATTGTCCAAATCATTTTTTATTTCATTTCTAGACATGTGAAATGCATGAACTAAGGCAAAAAAAGTGAAAAAAAAATGGTCTGAATTTTTTTAGTACTTTTCAGTTTTTCTTAGTTTTCACGTAAGGTCCGGGGTCAGGACAAAAGACAGATTTTTGACAAATTTCAAAATCTGTCAGATATTGTCCAAATGATTTTTTATTTCACTTCTAGACATGTGAAATGCATGAACTAGGGCAAAAAAGTGTAAAAATATTGGTTTGATTTTTTTTAGTACCTTTCAGTTTTTCTTAGTTTTCACATAAGGTCCAGGGTCAGGACAAAAGACAGATTTTTGACAAATTTCAAAATCTGTCAGATATTGTCCAAATCATTTTTTATTTCATTTCTAGACATGTGAAATGCATGAACTAGGGCAAAAAAAGTGAATAAAAATTGGTCTGATTTTTTTAGTACTTTTCAGTTTTTCTTAGTTTTCACATAAGGTCCGGGGTCAGGACAAAAGACAGATTTCTGACAAATTTCAAAATCTGTCAGATATTGTCCAAATCATTTTTTATTTAATTTCTAGACATGTGAAATGCATGAACTAGGGCAAGAAAGTGTGAAAAAATTGGTTTGATTTGTTTTAGTTACTTGCAGTTTTTCTTAGTTTTCACATCAGGTCCGGGGTCAGGACAAAAGACAGAATTTTGACAAATTTCAAAATATGTCAGATATTGTCCAAATCATTTTTTATTTCACTAATAGACATGTGAAATGCATGAACTAGGGCAAAAAAGTGTAAAAAAATTGGTTTGATTTTTTTTAGTACCTTTCAGTTTTTTTTAGTTTTCACATAAGGTCCGGGGTCAGGACAAAAGACAGATTTTTGACAAATTTCAAAATATGTCAGATATTGTCCAAATAATTTTTTATTTCACGTCTAGACATGTGAAATGCATGAACTAGTGCAAAAAAGTGTAACAAAATTGGTTTGATTTTTTTTAGTACTTTTCAGTTTTTCTTAGTTTTCACATAAGGTCCGGGGTCAGGACAAAAGACAGATTTTTGACAAATTTCAAAATATGTCAGATATTGTCCAAATTATTTTTTATTTCACGTCTAGACATGTGAAATGCATGAACTAGTGCAAAAAAGTGTAACAAAATTGGTTTGATTTTTTTTAGTACTTTTCAGTTTTTCTTAGTTTTCACATAAGGTCCGGGGTCAGGACAAAAGACAGATTTTTGACAAATTTCAAAATATGTCAGATATTGTCCAAATTATTTTTTATTTCACGTCTAGACATGTGAAATGCATGAACTAGTGCAAAAAAGTGTAACAAAATTGATTTGATTTTTTTTTTAGTACTTTTCAGTTTTTCTTAGTTTTCACATAAGGTCCGGGGTCAGGACAAAAGACAGATTTTTGACAAATTTCAAAATCTATCAGATATTGTCTAAATTATTTTTTATTTCACGTCTAGACATGTGAAATGCATGAACTAGTGCAAAAAAGTGTAACAAAATTGATTTGATTTTTTTTTAGTACTTTTCAGTTTTTCTTAGTTTTCACATAAGGTCCGGGGTCAGGACAAAAGACAGATTTTTGACAAATTTCAAAATCTGTCAGATATTGTCCAAATCATTTTTTATTTCACTTCTAGACATGTGAAATGCATGAACTAGGGCAAAAAAGTGTAACAAAATTGATTTGATTTTTTTTTTAGTACTTTTCAGTTTTTCTTAGTTTTCACATAAGGTCCGGGGTCAGGACAAAAGACAGATTTTTGACAAATTTCAAAATATGTCAGATATTGTCCAAATTATTTTTTATTTCACGTCTAGACATGTGAAATGCATGAACTAGTGCAAAAAAGTGTAACAAAATTGATTTGATTTTTTTTTAGTACTTTTCAGTTTTTCTTAGTTTTCACATAAGGTCCGGGGTCAGGACAAAAGACAGATTTTTGACAAGTTTCAAAATCTGTCAGATATTGTCCAAATCATTTTTTAATTCATTTCTAGACATGTGAAATGCATGAACTAGGGCAAGAAAGTGTGAAAAAATTGGTTTGATTTTTTTTAGTACCTTGCAGTTTTTCTTAGTTTTCACATAAGGTCCGGGGTCAGGATAAAAGACAGATTTTTGACAAATTTCAAAATATGTCAGATATTGTCCAAATTATTTTTTATTTCACGTCTAGACATGTGAAATGCATGAACTAGTGCAAAAAAGTGTAACAAAATTGATTTGATTTTTTTTTAGTACTTTTCAGTTTTTTTTAGTTTTCACACAAGGTCCGGGGTCAGGACAAAAGACAGATTTTTGACAAATTTCAAAATATGTCAGATATTGTCCAAATTATTTTTTATTTCACGTCTAGACATGTGAAATGCATGAACTAGTGCAAAAAAGTGTAACAAAATTGGTTTGATTTTTTTTTAGTACTTTTCAGTTTTTCTAAATTTTCACATAAGGTCCGGGGTCATGACAAAAGACAGATTTTGACAAATTTCAAAATATGTCAGATATTGTCCAAATTATTTTTTATTTCACGTCTAGACATGTGAAATGCATGAACTAGTGCAAAAAAGTGTAACAAAATTGGTTTGATTTTTTTTTAGTACTTTTCAGTTTTTCTTAGTTTTCACATAAGGTCCGGGGTCAGGATAAAAGACAGATTTTTGACAAATTTCAAAATGTCAGATATTGTCCAAATTATTTTTTATTTCACGTCTAGACATGTGAAATGCATGAACTAGTGCAAAAAAGTGTAACAAAATTGATTTGATTTTTTTTTAGTACTTTTCAGTTTTTCTTAGTTTTCACATAAGGTCCGGGGTCAGGACAAAAGACAGATTTTTGACAAATATCAAAATCTGTCAGATATTGTCCAAATTATTTTTTATTTCACTTCTAGACATGTGAAATGCATGAACTAGGGCAAAAAAAGTGAAAAAAAATTGGTCTGATTTTTTTTAGTACTTTTCAGTTTTTCTTAGTTTTCACATAAGGTCCGGGGTCAGGACAAAAGACAGATTTTTGACAAATATCAAAATCTGTCAGATATTGTCCAAATTATATTTATTTCACTTCTAGACATGTGAAATGCATGAACTAGGGCAAAAAAAGTGAAAAAAAATTGGTCTGATTTTTTTTAGTACTTTTCAGTTTTTCTTAGTTTTCACATAAGGTCCGGGGTCAGGACAAAAGACAGATTTTTGACAAATTTCAAAATCTGTCAGATATTGTCGAAATGATTTTTTATTTCACTTCTAGACATGTGAAATGCATGAACTAGGGCAAAAAAGTGTAAAAATATTGGTTTGATTTTTTTTAGTACCTTTCAGTTTTTCTTAGTTTTCACATAAGGTCCAGGGTCAGGACAAAAGACAGATTTTTGACAAATTTCAAAATCTGTCAGATATTGTCCAAATCATTTTTTATTTCATTTCTAGACATGTGAAATGCATGAACTAGGGCAAAAAAAGTGAATAAAAATTGGTCTGATTTTTTTTAGTACTTTTCAGTTTTTCTTAGTTTTCACATAAGGTCCGGGGTCAGGACAAAAGACAGATTTCTGACAAATTTCAAAATCTGTCAGATATTGTCCAAATCATTTTTTATTTAATTTCTAGACATGTGAAATGCATGAACTAGGGCAAGAAAGTGTGAAAAAATTGGTTTGATTTTTTTTTAGTACCTTGCAGTTTTTCTTAGTTTTCACATAAGGTCCGGGGTCAGGATAAAAGACAGATTTTTGACAAATTTCAAAATATGTCAGATATTGTCCAAATCATTTTTTATTTCACTTCTAGACATGTGAAATGCATGAACTAGGGCAAAAAAGTGTAAAAAAATTGGTTTGATTTGTTTTAGTTACTTGCAGTTTTTCTTAGTTTTCACATCAGGTCCGGGGTCAGGACAAAAGACAGAATTTTGACAAATTTCAAAATATGTCAGATATTGTCCAAATCATTTTTTATTTAACTAATAGACATGTGAAATGCATGAACTAGGGCAAAAAAGTGTAAAAAAATTGGTTTGATTTTTTTTAGTACCTTTCAGTTTTTTTTAGTTTTCACATAAGGTCCGGGGTCAGGACAAAAGACAGATTTTTGACAAATTTCAAAATATGTCAGATATTGTCCAAATAATTTTTTATTTCACGTCTAGACATGTGAAATGCATGAACTAGTGCAAAAAAGTGTAACAAAATTGGTTTGATTTTTTTTAGTACTTTTCAGTTTTTCTTAGTTTTCACATAAGGTCCGGGGTCAGGATAAAAGACAGATTTTTGACAAATTTCAAAATATGTCAGATATTGTCCAAATTATTTTTTATTTCACGTCTAGACATGTGAAATGCATGAACTAGTGCAAAAAAGTGTAACAAAATTGATTTGATTTTTTTTTAGTACTTTTCAGTTTTTTTTAGTTTTCACACAAGGTCCGGGGTCAGGACAAAAGACAGATTTTTGACAAATTTCAAAATATGTCAGATATTGTCCAAATTATTTTTTATTTCACGTCTAGACATGTGAAATGCATGAACTAGTGCAAAAAAGTGTAACAAAATTGGTTTGATTTTTTTTTAGTACTTTTCAGTTTTTCTTAGTTTTCACATAAGGTCCGGGGTCATGACAAAAGACAGATTTTTGACAAATTTCAAAATATGTCAGATATTGTCCAAATTATTTTTTATTTCACGTCTAGACATGTGAAATGCATGAACTAGTGCAAAAAAGTGTAACAAAATTGGTTTGATTTTTTTTTAGTACTTTTCAGTTTTTCTTAGTTTTCACATAAGGTCCGGGGTCAGGATAAAAGACAGATTTTTGACAAATTTCAAAATATGTCAGATATTGTCCAAATTATTTTTTATTTCACGTCTAGACATGTGAAATGCATGAACTAGTGCAAAAAAGTGTAACAAAATTGATTTGATTTTTTTTTAGTACTTTTCAGTTTTTCTTAGTTTTCACATAAGGTCCGGGGTCAGGACAAAAGACAGATTTTTGACAAATTTCAAAATCTATCAGATATTGTCTAAATTATTTTTTATTTCACGTCTAGACATGTGAAATGCATGAACTAGTGCAAAAAAGTGTAACAAAATTGATTTGATTTTTTTTTAGTACTTTTCAGTTTTTCTTAGTTTTCACATAAGGTCCGGGGTCAGGACAAAAGACAGATTTTTGACAAATTTCAAAATCTATCAGATATTGTCTAAATTATTTTTTATTTCACGTCTAGACATGTGAAATGCATGAACTAGTGCAAAAAAGTGTAACAAAATTGATTTGATTTTTTTTTAGTACTTTTCAGTTTTTCTTAGTTTTCACATAAGGTCCGGGGTCAGGACAAAAGACAGATTTTTGACAAAAATCAAAATCTGTCAGATATTGTCCAAATTATTTTTTATTTCACTTCTAGACATGTGAAATGCATGAACTAGGGCAAAAAAAGTGAAAAAAAATTGGTCTGATTTTTTTTAGTACTTTTCAGTTTTTCTTAGTTTTCACATAAGGTCCGGGGTCAGGACAAAAGACAGATTTTTGACAAATATCAAAATCTGTCAGATATTGTCCAAATTATTTTTTATTTCACTTCTAGACATGTGAAATGCATGAACTAGGGCAAAAAAAGTGAAAAAAAATTGGTCTGATTTTTTTTAGTACTTTTCAGTTTTTCTTAGTTTTCACATAAGGTCCGGGGTCAGGACAAAAGACAGATTTTTGACAAATTTCAAAATCTGTCAGATATTGTCCAAATCATTTTTTATTTCATTTCTAGACATGTGAAATGCATGAACTAAGGCAAAAAAAGTGAAAAAAAAATGGTCTGAATTTTTTTAGTACTTTTCAGTTTTTCTTAGTTTTCACGTAAGGTCCGGGGTCAGGACAAAAGACAGATTTTTGACAAATTTCAAAATCTGTCAGATATTGTCCAAATGATTTTTTATTTCACTTCTAGACATGTGAAATGCATGAACTAGGGCAAAAAAGTGTAAAAATATTGGTTTGATTTTTTTTAGTACCTTTCAGTTTTTCTTAGTTTTCACATAAGGTCCAGGGTCAGGACAAAAGACAGATTTTTGACAAATTTCAAAATCTGTCAGATATTGTCCAAATCATTTTTTATTTCATTTCTAGACATGTGAAATGCATGAACTAGGGCAAAAAAAGTGAATAAAAATTGGTCTGATTTTTTTAGTACTTTTCAGTTTTTCTTAGTTTTCACATAAGGTCCGGGGTCAGGACAAAAGACAGATTTCTGACAAATTTCAAAATCTGTCAGATATTGTCCAAATCATTTTTTATTTAATTTCTAGACATGTGAAATGCATGAACTAGGGCAAGAAAGTGTGAAAAAATTGGTTTGATTTGTTTTAGTTACTTGCAGTTTTTCTTAGTTTTCACATCAGGTCCGGGGTCAGGACAAAAGACAGAATTTTGACAAATTTCAAAATATGTCAGATATTGTCCAAATCATTTTTTATTTCACTAATAGACATGTGAAATGCATGAACTAGGGCAAAAAAGTGTAAAAAAATTGGTTTGATTTTTTTTAGTACCTTTCAGTTTTTTTTAGTTTTCACATAAGGTCCGGGGTCAGGACAAAAGACAGATTTTTGACAAATTTCAAAATATGTCAGATATTGTCCAAATAATTTTTTATTTCACGTCTAGACATGTGAAATGCATGAACTAGTGCAAAAAAGTGTAACAAAATTGGTTTGATTTTTTTTAGTACTTTTCAGTTTTTCTTAGTTTTCACATAAGGTCCGGGGTCAGGACAAAAGACAGATTTTTGACAAATTTCAAAATATGTCAGATATTGTCCAAATTATTTTTTATTTCACGTCTAGACATGTGAAATGCATGAACTAGTGCAAAAAAGTGTAACAAAATTGGTTTGATTTTTTTTAGTACTTTTCAGTTTTTCTTAGTTTTCACATAAGGTCCGGGGTCAGGACAAAAGACAGATTTTTGACAAATTTCAAAATATGTCAGATATTGTCCAAATTATTTTTTATTTCACGTCTAGACATGTGAAATGCATGAACTAGTGCAAAAAAGTGTAACAAAATTGATTTGATTTTTTTTTTAGTACTTTTCAGTTTTTCTTAGTTTTCACATAAGGTCCGGGGTCAGGACAAAAGACAGATTTTTGACAAATTTCAAAATCTATCAGATATTGTCTAAATTATTTTTTATTTCACGTCTAGACATGTGAAATGCATGAACTAGTGCAAAAAAGTGTAACAAAATTGATTTGATTTTTTTTTAGTACTTTTCAGTTTTTCTTAGTTTTCACATAAGGTCCGGGGTCAGGACAAAAGACAGATTTTTGACAAATTTCAAAATCTGTCAGATATTGTCCAAATCATTTTTTATTTCACTTCTAGACATGTGAAATGCATGAACTAGGGCAAAAAAGTGTAACAAAATTGATTTGATTTTTTTTTTAGTACTTTTCAGTTTTTCTTAGTTTTCACATAAGGTCCGGGGTCAGGACAAAAGACAGATTTTTGACAAATTTCAAAATATGTCAGATATTGTCCAAATTATTTTTTATTTCACGTCTAGACATGTGAAATGCATGAACTAGTGCAAAAAAGTGTAACAAAATTGATTTGATTTTTTTTTAGTACTTTTCAGTTTTTCTTAGTTTTCACATAAGGTCCGGGGTCAGGACAAAAGACAGATTTTTGACAAGTTTCAAAATCTGTCAGATATTGTCCAAATCATTTTTTAATTCATTTCTAGACATGTGAAATGCATGAACTAGGGCAAGAAAGTGTGAAAAAATTGGTTTGATTTTTTTTAGTACCTTGCAGTTTTTCTTAGTTTTCACATAAGGTCCGGGGTCAGGATAAAAGACAGATTTTTGACAAATTTCAAAATATGTCAGATATTGTCCAAATTATTTTTTATTTCACGTCTAGACATGTGAAATGCATGAACTAGTGCAAAAAAGTGTAACAAAATTGATTTGATTTTTTTTTAGTACTTTTCAGTTTTTTTTAGTTTTCACACAAGGTCCGGGGTCAGGACAAAAGACAGATTTTTGACAAATTTCAAAATATGTCAGATATTGTCCAAATTATTTTTTATTTCACGTCTAGACATGTGAAATGCATGAACTAGTGCAAAAAAGTGTAACAAAATTGGTTTGATTTTTTTTTAGTACTTTTCAGTTTTTCTAAATTTTCACATAAGGTCCGGGGTCATGACAAAAGACAGATTTTGACAAATTTCAAAATATGTCAGATATTGTCCAAATTATTTTTTATTTCACGTCTAGACATGTGAAATGCATGAACTAGTGCAAAAAAGTGTAACAAAATTGGTTTGATTTTTTTTTAGTACTTTTCAGTTTTTCTTAGTTTTCACATAAGGTCCGGGGTCAGGATAAAAGACAGATTTTTGACAAATTTCAAAATGTCAGATATTGTCCAAATTATTTTTTATTTCACGTCTAGACATGTGAAATGCATGAACTAGTGCAAAAAAGTGTAACAAAATTGATTTGATTTTTTTTTAGTACTTTTCAGTTTTTTTTAGTTTTCACACAAGGTCCGGGGTCAGGACAAAAGACAGATTTTTGACAAATTTCAAAATATGTCAGATATTGTCCAAATTATTTTTTATTTCACGTCTAGACATGTGAAATGCATGAACTAGTGCAAAATTGTGTAACAAAATTGATTGATTTTTTTTTAGTACTTTTCAGTTTTTCTTAGTTTTCACATAAGGTCCGGGGTCAGGACAAAAGACAGATTTTTGACAAATATCAAAATCTGTCAGATATTGTCCAAATCATTTTTTATTTCACTTATAGACATGTGAAATGCATGAACTAGGGCAAAAAAGTGTAAAAAAATTGGTTTGATTTTTTTTTAGTACCTTGCAGTTTTTCTTAGTTTTCACATAAGGTCCGGGGTCAGGACAAAAGACAGATTTTTGACAAATTTCAAAATATGTCAGATATTGTCCAAATCATTTTTTATTTCACTTATAGACATGTGAAATGCATGAACTAGGGCAAAAAAGTGTAAAAAAATTGGTTTGATTTTTTTTTAGTACCTTGCAGTTTTTCTTAGTTTTCACATAAGGTCCGGGGTCAGGACAAAAGACAGATTTTTGACAAATTTCAAAATATGTCAGATATTGTCCAAATTATTTTTTATTTCACTTCTAGACATGTGAAATGCATGAACTAGGGCAAAAAAGTGTAAAAAAATTGGTTTGATTTTTTTTAGTACCTTTCAGTTTTTCTTAGTTTTCACATAAGGTCCGGGGTCAGGACAAAAGATAGATTTTTGACAAATTTCAAAATATGACAGATATTGTCCAAATCATTTTTTATTTCACTTATAGACATGTGAAATGCATGAACTAGGGCAAAAAAGTGTAAAAAAATTGGTTTGATTTTTTTTAGTACCTTGCAGTTTTTCTTAGTTTTCACATAAGGTCCGGGGTCAGGACAAAAGACAGATTTTTGATAAATTTCAAAATATGTCAGATATTGTCCAAATTATTTTTTATTTCACTTCTAGACATGTGAAATGCATGAACTAGGGCAAAAAAAGTGAAAAAAAATTGGTCTGATTTTTTTTAGTACTTTTCAGTTTTTCTTAGTTTTCACATAAGGTCCGGGGTCAGGACAAAAGACAGATTTTTGACAAATTTCAAAATCTGTCAGATATTGTCCAAATCATTTTTTATTTCACTTCTAGACATGTGAAATGCATGAACTAGGGCAAAAAAGTGTAAAAAAATTGGTTTGATTTTTTTTAGTCCCTTTCAGTTTTTCTTAGTTTTCACATAAGGTCCGGGGTCAGGACAAAAGATAGATTTTTGACAAATTTCAAAATCTGTCAGATATTGTCCAAATCATTTTTTATTTAATTTCTAGACATGTGAAATGCATGAACTAGGGCAAGAAAGTGTGAAAAAATTGGTTTGATTTTTTTTTAGTACCTTGCAGTTTTTCTTAGTTTTCACATAAGGTCCGGGGTCAGGACAAAAGACAGATTTTTGACAAATTTCAAAATATGTCAGATATTGTCCAAATAATTTTTTATTTCACGTCTAGACATGTGAAATGCATGAACTAGTGCAAAAAAGTGTAACAAAATTGGTTTGATTTTTTTTAGTACTTTTCAGTTTTTCTTAGTTTTCACATAAGGTCCGGGGTCAGGACAAAAGACAGATTTTTGACAAATTTCAAAATATGTCAGATATTGTCCAAATTATTTTTTATTTCACGTCTAGACATGTGAAATGCATGAACTAGTGCAAAAAAGTGTAACAAAATTGATTTGATTTTTTTTTAGTACTTTTCAGTTTTTCTTAGTTTTCACATAAGGTCCGGGGTCAGGACAAAAGACAGATTTTTGACAAATTTCAAAATCTATCAGATATTGTCTAAATTATTTTTTATTTCACGTCTAGACATGTGAAATGCATGAACTAGTGCAAAAAAGTGTAACAAAATTGATTTGATTTTTTTTTAGTACTTTTCAGTTTTTCTTAGTTTTCACATAAGGTCCGGGGTCAGGACAAAAGACAGATTTTTGACAAATTTCAAAATCTGTCAGATATTGTCCAAATCATTTTCTATTTAATTTCTAGACATGTGAAATGCATGAACTAGGGCAAGAAAGTGTAAAAAAATTGGTTTGATTTTTTTTTAGTACCTTGCAGTTTTTCTTAGTTTTCACATAAGGTCCGGGGTCAGGATAAAAGACAGATTTTTGACAAATTTCAAAATCTCTCAGATATTGTCCAAATTATTTTTTATTTCACTTCTAGACATGTGAAATGCATGAACTAGGGCAAAAAAAGTGAAAAAAAATTGGTCTGAATTTTTTTAGTACTTTTCAGTTTTTCTTAGTTTTCACGTAAGGTCCGGGGTCAGGACAAAAGACAGATTTTTGACAAATTTCAAAATCTGTCAGATATTGTCCAAATGATTTTTTATTTCACGTCTAGACATGTGAAATGCATGAACTAGTGCAAAAAAGTGTAACAAAATTGGTTTGATTTTTTTTTAGTACTTTTCAGTTTTTCTTAGTTTTCACATAAGGTCCGGGGTCATGACAAAAGACAGATTTTTGACAAATTTCAAAATATGTCAGATATTGTCCAAATTATTTTTTATTTCACGTCTAGACATGTGAAATGCATGAACTAGTGCAAAAAAGTGTAACAAAATTGGTTTGATTTTTTTTTAGTACTTTTCAGTTTTTCTTAGTTTTCACATAAGGTCCGGGGTCAGGATAAAAGACAGATTTTTGACAAATTTCAAAATATGTCAGATATTGTCCAAATTATTTTTTATTTCACGTCTAGACATGTGAAATGCATGAACTAGTGCAAAAAAGTGTAACAAAATTGATTTGATTTTTTTTAGTACTTTTCAGTTTTTTTTAGTTTTCACACAAGGTCCGGGGTCAGGACAAAAGACAGATTTTTGACAAATTTCAAAATATGTCAGATATTGTCCAAATTATTTTTTATTTCACGTCTAGACATGTGAAATGCATGAACTAGGGCAAAAAAAGTGAAAAAAAATTGGTCTGATTTTTTTTAGTACTTTTCAGTTTTTCTTAGTTTTCACATAAGGTCCGGGGTCAGGACAAAAGACAGATTTTTGACAAATTTCAAAATCTGTCAGATATTGTCCAAATCATTTTTTATTTCACTTCTAGACATGTGAAATGCATGAACTAGGGCAAAAAAGTGTAAAAAAATTGGTTTGATTTTTTTTAGTCCCTTTCAGTTTTTCTTAGTTTTCACATAAGGTCCGGGGTCAGGACAAAAGATAGATTTTTGACAAATTTCAAAATCTGTCAGATATTGTCCAAATCATTTTTTATTTAATTTCTAGACATGTGAAATGCATGAACTAGGGCAAGAAAGTGTGAAAAAATTGGTTTGATTTTTTTTTAGTACCTTGCAGTTTTTCTTAGTTTTCACATAAGGTCCGGGGTCAGGACAAAAGACAGATTTCTGACAAATTTCAAAATCTGTCAGATATTGTCCAAATCATTTTTTATTTAATTTCTAGACATGTGAAATGCATGAACTAGGGCAAGAAAGTGTGAAAAAATTGGTTTGATTTTTTTTTAGTACCCTGCAGTTTTTCTTAGTTTTCACATAAGGTCCGGGGTCAGGATAAAAGACAGATTTTTGACAAATTTCAAAATATGTCAGATATTGTCCAAATCATTTTTTATTTCACTTCTAGACATGTGAAATGCATGAACTAGGGCAAAAAAGTGTATAAAAATTGGTTTGATTTGTTTTAGTTCCTTGCAGTTTTTCTTAGTTTTCACATCAGGTCCGGGGTCAGGACAAAAGACAGAATTTTGACAAATTTCAAAATATGTCAGATATTGTCCAAATCATTTTTTATTTCACTAATAGACATGTGAAATGCATGAACTAGGGCAAAAAAGTGTAACAAAATTGGTTTGATTTTTTTTAGTACTTTTCAGTTTTTCTTAGTTTTCACATAAGGTCCGGGGTCAGGACAAAAGACAGATTTTTGACAAATTTCAAAATATGTCAGATATTGTCCAAATTATTTTTTATTTCACGTCTAGACTTGTGAAATGCATGAACTAGTGCAAAAAAGTGTAACAAAATTGATTTGATTTTTTTTTAGTACTTTTCAGTTTTTCTTAGTTTTCACATAAGGTCCGGGGTCAGGACAAAAGACAGATTTTTGACAAATTTCAAAATATGTCAGATATTGTCCAAATCATTTTTTATTTCATTTCTAGACATGTGAAATGCATGAACTAGGGCAAAAAAAGTGAAAAAAAAATGGTCTGAATTTTTTTAGTACTTTTCAGTTTTTCTTAGTTTTCACGTAAGGTCCGGGGTCAGGACAAAAGACAGATTTTTGACAAATTTCAAAATCTGTCAGATATTGTCCAAATTATTTTTTATTTCACGTCTAGACATGTGAAATGCAAGAACTAGTGCAAAAAAGTGTAACAAAATTGATTGATTTTTTTTTAGTACTTTTCAGTTTTTCTTAGTTTTCACATAAGGTCCGGGGTCAGGACAAAAGACAGATTTTTGACAAATTTCAAAATCTCTCAGATATTGTCCAAATTATTTTTTATTTCACTTCTAGACATGTGAAATGCATGAACCAGGGCAAAAAAGTGTAAAAAAATTGGTTTGATTTTTTTTAGTACCTTTCAGTTTTTCTTAGTTTTCACATAAGGTCCGGGGTCAGGACAAAAGACAGATTTTTGACAAATTTCAAAATCTGTCAGATATTGTCCAAATCATTTTTTATTTCACTTCTAGACATGTGAAATGCATGAACTAGGGCAAAAAAGTATAAAAAAATTGGTTTGATTTTTTTTAGTCCCTTTCAGTTTTTCTTAGTTTTCACATAAGGTCCGGGGTCAGGACAAAAGATAGATTTTTGACAAATTTCAAAATCTGTCAGATATTGTCCAAATCATTTTTTATTTAATTTCTAGACATGTGAAATGCATGAACTAGGGCAAGAAAGTGTGAAAAAATTGGTTTGATTTTTTTTTAGTACCTTGCAGTTTTTCTTAGTTTTCACATAAGGTCCGGGGTCAGGACAAAAGACAGATTTCTGACAAATTTCAAAATCTGTCAGATATTGTCCAAATCATTTTTTATTTAATTTCTAGACATGTGAAATGCATGAACTAGGGCAAGAAAGTGTGAAAAAATTGGTTTGATTTTTTTTTAGTACCCTGCAGTTTTTCTTAGTTTTCACATAAGGTCCGGGGTCAGGATAAAAGACAGATTTTTGACAAATTTCAAAATATGTCAGATATTGTCCAAATCATTTTTTATTTCACTTCTAGACATGTGAAATGCATGAACTAGGGCAAAAAAGTGTATAAAAATTGGTTTGATTTGTTTTAGTTCCTTGCAGTTTTTCTTAGTTTTCACATCAGGTCCGGGGTCAGGACAAAAGACAGAATTTTGACAAATTTCAAAATATGTCAGATATTGTCCAAATCATTTTTTATTTCACTAATAGACATGTGAAATGCATGAACTAGGGCAAAAAAGTGTAACAAAATTGGTTTGATTTTTTTTAGTACTTTTCAGTTTTTCTTAGTTTTCACATAAGGTCCGGGGTCAGGACAAAAGACAGATTTTTGACAAATTTCAAAATATGTCAGATATTGTCCAAATTATTTTTTATTTCACGTCTAGACTTGTGAAATGCATGAACTAGTGCAAAAAAGTGTAACAAAATTGATTTGATTTTTTTTTAGTACTTTTCAGTTTTTCTTAGTTTTCACATAAGGTCCGGGGTCAGGACAAAAGACAGATTTTTGACAAATTTCAAAATATGTCAGATATTGTCCAAATCATTTTTTATTTCATTTCTAGACATGTGAAATGCATGAACTAGGGCAAAAAAAGTGAAAAAAAAATGGTCTGAATTTTTTTAGTACTTTTCAGTTTTTCTTAGTTTTTACGTAAGGTCCGGGGTCAGGACAAAAGACAGATTTTTGACAAATTTCAAAATCTGTCAGATATTGTCCAAATTATTTTTTATTTCACGTCTAGACATGTGAAATGCAAGAACTAGTGCAAAAAAGTGTAACAAAATTGATTGATTTTTTTTTAGTACTTTTCAGTTTTTCTTAGTTTTCACATAAGGTCCGGGGTCAGGACAAAAGACAGATTTTTGACAAATTTCAAAATCTGTCAGATATTGTCCAAATCATTTTTTATTTCATTTCTAGACATGTGAAATGCATGAACTAGGGCAAAAAAAGTGAAAAAAAATTGGTCTGATTTTTTTTAGTACTTTTCAGTTTTTCTTAGTTTTCACATAAGGTCCGGGGTCAGGACAAAAGACAGATTTTTGACAAATTTCAAAATATGTCAGATATTGTCCAAATTATTTTTTATTTCACGTCTAGACATGTGAAATGCATGAACTAGTGCAAAAAAGTGTAACAAAATTGGTTTGATTTTTTTTTAGTACTTTTCAGTTTTTCTTAGTTTTCACATAAGGTCCGGGGTCAGGACAAAAGACAGATTTTTGACAAATTTCAAAATATGTCAGATATTGTCCAAATCATTTTTTATTTCACTTCTAGACATGTGAAATGCATGAACTAGTGCAAAAAAGTGTAAAAAAATTGGTTTGATTTTTTTTAGTACCTTGCAGTTTTTCTTAGTTTTCACATAAGGTCCGGGGTCAGGACAAAAGACAGATTTTTGACAAATTTCAAAATCTGTCAGATATTGTCCAAATTATTTTTTATTTCACGTCTAGACATGTGAAATGCATGAACTAGTGCAAAAAAGTGTAACAAAATTGGTTTGATTTTTTTTTTAGTACTTTTCAGTTTTTCTTAGTTTTCACATAAGGTCCGGGGTCAGGACAAAAGACAGATTTTTGACAAATTTCAAAATCTGTCAGATATTGTCCAAATTATTTTTTATTTCACGTCTAGACATGTGAAATGCATGAACTAGTGCAAAAAAGTGTAACAAAATTGGTTTGATTTTTTTTTAGTACTTTTCAGTTTTTCTTAGTTTTCACATAAGGTCCGGGGTCAGGACAAAAGACAGATTTCTGACAAATTTCAAAATCTGTCAGATATTGTCCAAATCATTTTTTATTTAATTTCTAGACATGTGAAATACATGAACTAGGGCAAGAAAGTGTGAAAAAATTGGTTTGATTTTTTTTAGTACCTTGCAGTTTTTCTTAGTTTTCCCATAAGGTCCGGGGTCAGGACAAAAGACAGATTTCTGACAAATTTCAAAATATGTCAGATATTGTCCAAATCATTTTTTATTTCACTTATAGACATGTGAAATGCATGAAATAGGGCAAGAAAGTGTGAAAAAATTGGTTTGATTTTTTTTTAGTACTTTTCAGTTTTTCTTAGTTTTCACATAAGGTCCGGGGTCAGGACAAAAGACAGATTTTTGACAAATTTCAAAATATGTCAGATATTGTCCAAATTATTTTTTATTTCACGTCTAGACATGTGAAATGCATGAACTAGTGCAAAAAAGTGTAACAAAATTGGTTTGATTTTTTTTTAGTACTTTTCAGTTTTTCTTAGTTTTCACATAAGGTCCGGGGTCAGGATAAAAGACAGATTTTTGACAAATTTCAAAATCTCTCAGATATTGTCCAAATTATTTTTTATTTCACTTCTAGACATGTGAAATGCATGAACTAGGGCAAGAAAGTGTGAAAAAATTGGTTTGATTTTTTTTTAGTACCCTGCAGTTTTTCTTAGTTTTCACATAAGGTCCGGGGTCAGGACAAAAGACAGATTTTTGACAAATTTCAAAATATGTCAGATATTGTCCAAATTATTTTTTATTTCACGTCTAGACATGTGAAATGCATGAACTAGTGCAAAAAAGTGTAACAAAATTGGTTTGATTTTTTTTTAGTACTTTTCAGTTTTTCTTAGTTTTCACATAAGGTCCGGGGTCAGGATAAAAGACAGATTTTTGACAAATTTCAAAATCTCTCAGATATTGTCCAAATTATTTTTTATTTCACTTCTAGACATGTGAAATGCATGAACTAGGGCAAAAAAAGTGAAAAAAAATTGGTCTGATTTTTTTTTAGTACTTTTCAGTTTTTCTTAGTTTTCACATAAGGTCCGGGGTCAGGACAAAAGACAGATTTTTTACAAATTTCAAAATATGTCAGATATTGTCCAAATCATTTTTTATTTCACTTCTAGACATGTGAAATGCATGAACTAGGGCAAACAAGTGTAAAAAAATTGGTTTGATTTTTTTTAGTACCTTGCAGTTTTTCTTAGTTTTCACATAAGGTCCGGGGTCAGGACAAAAGACAGATTTTTGACAAATTTCAAAATATGTCAGATATTGTCCAAATTATTTTTTATTTCACGTCTAGACATGTGAAATGCATGAACTAGTGCAAAAAAGTGTAACAAAATTGGTTTGATTTTTTTTTAGTACTTTTCAGTTTTTCTTAGTTTTCACATAAGGTCCGGGGTCAGGACAAAAGACAGATTTTTGACAAATTTCAAAATATGTCAGATATTGTCCAAATTATTTTTTATTTCACGTCTAGACATGTGAAATGCATGAACTAGTGCAAAAAAGTGTAACAAAATTGGTTTGATTTTTTTTTTAGTACTTTTCAGTTTTTCTTAGTTTTCACATAAGGTCCGGGGTCAGGACAAAAGACAGATTTTTTACAAATTTCAAAATATGTCAGATATTGTCCAAATCATTTTTTATTTCACTTCTAGACATGTGAAATGCATGAACTAGGGCAAAAAAGTGTAAAAAAATTTTTTTGATTTTTTTTAGTACCTTTCAGTTTTTCTTAGTTTTCACATAAGGTCCGGGGTCAGGACAAAAGACAGATTTTTGACAAATTTCAAAATATGTCAGATATTGTCCAAATTATTTTTTATTTCACGTCTAGACATGTGAAATGCATGAACTAGTGCAAAAAAGTGTAACAAAATTGGTTTGATTTTTTTTTAGTACTTTTCAGTTTTTCTTAGTTTTCACATAAGGTCCGGGGTCAGGACAAAAGACAGATTTTTGACAAATTTCAAAATCTGTCAGATATTGTCCAAATTATTTTTTATTTCACGTCTAGACATGTGAAATGCATGAACTAGTGCAAAAAAGTGTAACAAAATTGGTTTGATTTTTTTTTTAGTACTTTTCAGTTTTTCTTAGTTTTCACATAAGGTCCGGGGTCAGGACAAAAGACAGATTTTTTACAAATTTCAAAATATGTCAGATATTGTCCAAATCATTTTTTATTTCACTTCTAGACATGTGAAATGCATGAACTAGGGCAAAAAAGTGTAAAAAAATTTTTTTGATTTTTTTTAGTACCTTTCAGTTTTTCTTAGTTTTCACATAAGGTCCGGGGTCAGGACAAAAGACAGATTTTTGACAAATTTCAAAATATGTCAGATATTGTCCAAATTATTTTTTATTTCACGTCTAGACATGTGAAATGCATGAACTAGTGCAAAAAAGTGTAACAAAATTGGTTTGATTTTTTTTTAGTACTTTTCAGTTTTTCTTAGTTTTCACATAAGGTCCGGGGTCAGGATAAAAGACAGATTTTTGACAAATTTCAAAATCTGTCAGATATTGTCCAAATTATTTTTTATTTCACGTCTAGACATGTGAAATGCATGAACTAGTGCAAAAAAGTGTAACAAAATTGGTTTGATTTTTTTTTTAGTACTTTTCAGTTTTTCTTAGTTTTCACATAAGGTCCGGGGTCAGGACAAAAGACAGATTTTTTACAAATTTCAAAATATGTCAGATATTGTCCAAATCATTTTTTATTTCACTTCTAGACATGTGAAATGCATGAACTAGGGCAAAAAAGTGTAAAAAATTTTTTTTGATTTTTTTTAGTACCTTTCAGTTTTTCTTAGTTTTCACATAAGGTCCGGGGTCAGGACAAAAGACAGATTTTTGACAAATTTCAAAATATGTCAGATATTGTCCAAATTATTTTTTATTTCACGTCTAGACATGTGAAATGCATGAACTAGTGCAAAAAAGTGTAACAAAATTGGTTTGATTTTTTTTTAGTACTTTTCAGTTTTTCTTAGTTTTCACATAAGGTCCGGGGTCAGGATAAAAGACAGATTTTTGACAAATTTCAAAATCTCTCAGATATTGTCCAAATTATTTTTTATTTCACTTCTAGACATGTGAAATGCATGAACTAGGGCAAAAAAGTGTAAAAAAATTGGTTTGATTTTTTTTTAGTACCTTGCAGTTTTTCTTAGTTTTCACATAAGGTCCGGGGTCAAGACAAAAGACAGATTTTTGACAAATTTCAAAATATGTCAGATATTGTCCAAATCATTTTTTATTTCACTTCTAGACATGTGAAATGCATGAACTAGGGCAAACAAGTGTAAAAAAATTGGTTTGATTTTTTTTAGTACCTTGCAGTTTTTCTTAGTTTTCACATAAGGTCCGGGGTCAGGACAAAAGACAGATTTTTGACAAATTTCAAAATATGTCAGATATTGTCCAAATTATTTTTTATTTCACGTCTAGACATGTGAAATGCATGAACTAGTGCAAAAAAGTGTAACAAAATTGGTTTGATTTTTTTTTAGTACTTTTCAGTTTTTCTTAGTTTTCACATAAGGTCCGGGGTCAGGACAAAAGACAGATTTTTGACAAATTTCAAAATCTGTCAGATATTGTCCAAATTATTTTTTATTTCACGTCTAGACATGTGAAATGCATGAACTAGTGCAAAAAAGTGTAACAAAATTGGTTTGATTTTTTTTTTAGTACTTTTCAGTTTTTCTTAGTTTTCACATAAGGTCCGGGGTCAGGACAAAAGACAGATTTTTTACAAATTTCAAAATATGTCAGATATTGTCCAAATCATTTTTTATTTCACTTCTAGACATGTGAAATGCATGAACTAGGGCAAAAAAGTGTAAAAAATTTTTTTTGATTTTTTTTAGTACCTTTCAGTTTTTCTTAGTTTTCACATAAGGTCCGGGGTCAGGACAAAAGATAGATTTTTGACAAATTTCAAAATCTGTCAGATATTGTCCAAATCATTTTTTATTTCACTTCTAGACATGTGAAATGCATGAACTAGGGCAAAAAAGTGTAAAAAAATTGATTTGATTTTTTTTTAGTACCTTGCAGTTTTTCTTAGTTTTCACATAAGGTCCGGGGTCAGGACAAAAGACAGATTTTTGACAAATTTCAAAATATGTCAGATATTGTCCAAATCATTTTTTATTTCACTTATAGACATGTGAAATGCATGAACTAGGGCAAAAAAAGTTTAAAAAAATTGGTCTGATTTTTTTTAGTACCTTTCAGTTTTTCTTAGTTTTCACATAAGGTCTGGGGTCAGGACAAAAGACAGATTTTTGACAAATTTCTAAATATGTCAGATATTGTCCAAATCATTTTTTATTTCACTTCTAGACATGTGAAATGCATGAACTAGGGCAAAAAAGTGTAAAAAAATTGGTTTGATTTTTTTTTAGTACCTTGCAGTTTTTCTTAGTTTTCACATAAGGTCCGGGGTCAGGACAAAAGACAGATTTTTGACAAATTTCAAAATATGTCAGATATTGTCCAAATTATTTTTTATTTCACGTCTAGACATGTGAAATGCATGAACTAGTGCAAAAAAGTGTAACAAAATTGGTTTGATTTTTTTTTAGTACTTTTCAGTTTTTCTTAGTTTTCACATAAGGTCCGGGGTCAGGACAAAAGACAGATTTTTGACAAATTTCAAAATCTCTCAGATATTGTCCAAATTATTTTTTATTTCACGTCTAGACATGTGAAATGCATGAACTAGTGCAAAAAAGTGTAACAAAATTGGTTTGATTTTTTTTTTAGTACTTTTCAGTTTTTCTTAGTTTTCACATAAGGTCCGGGGTCAGGACAAAAGACAGATTTTTTACAAATTTCAAAATATGTCAGATATTGTCCAAATCATTTTTTATTTCACTTCTAGACATGTGAAATGCATGAACTAGGGCAAAAAAGTGTAAAAAAATTTTTTTGATTTTTTTTAGTACCTTTCAGTTTTTCTTAGTTTTCACATAAGGTCCGGGGTCAGGACAAAAGACAGATTTTTGACAAATTTCAAAATATGTCAGATATTGTCCAAATTATTTTTTATTTCACGTCTAGACATGTGAAATGCATGAACTAGTGCAAAAAAGTGTAACAAAATTGGTTTGATTTTTTTTTAGTACTTTTCAGTTTTTCTTAGTTTTCACATAAGGTCCGGGGTCAGGATAAAAGACAGATTTTTGACAAATTTCAAAATCTCTCAGATATTGTCCAAATTATTTTTTATTTCACTTCTAGACATGTGAAATGCATGAACTAGGGCAAGAAAGTGTGAAAAAATTGGTTTGATTTTTTTTTAGTACCCTGCAGTTTTTCTTAGTTTTCACATAAGGTCCGGGGTCAGGACAAAAGACAGATTTTTGACAAATTTCAAAATATGTCAGATATTGTCCAAATTATTTTTTATTTCACGTCTAGACATGTGAAATGCATGAACTAGTGCAAAAAAGTGTAACCAAATTGGTTTGATTTTTTTTTAGTACTTTTCAGTTTTTCTTAGTTTTCACATAAGGTCCGGGGTCAGGATAAAAGACAGATTTTTGACAAATTTCAAAATCTCTCAGATATTGTCCAAATTATTTTTTATTTCACTTCTAGACATGTGAAATGCATGAACTAGGGCAAAAAAAGTGAAAAAAAATTGGTCTGATTTTTTTTTAGTACTTTTCAGTTTTTCTTAGTTTTCACATAAGGTCCGGGGTCAGGACAAAAGACAGATTTTTTACAAATTTCAAAATATGTCAGATATTGTCCAAATCATTTTTTATTTCACTTCTAGACATGTGAAATGCATGAACTAGGGCAAAAAAGTGTAAAAAAATTGGTTTGATTTTTTTTTAGTACCTTGCAGTTTTTCTTAGTTTTCACATAAGGTCCGGGGTCAAGACAAAAGACAGATTTTTGACAAATTTCAAAATATGTCAGATATTGTCCAAATCATTTTTTATTTCACTTCTAGACATGTGAAATGCATGAACTAGGGCAAACAAGTGTAAAAAAATTGGTTTGATTTTTTTTAGTACCTTGCAGTTTTTCTTAGTTTTCACATAAGGTCCGGGGTCAAGACAAAAGACAGATTTTTGACAAATTTCAAAATCTGTCAGATATTGTCCAAATTATTTTTTATTTCACGTCTAGACATGTGAAATGCATGAACTAGTGCAAAAAAGTGTAACAAAATTGGTTTGATTTTTTTTTTAGTACTTTTCAGTTTTTCTTAGTTTTCACATAAGGTCCGGGGTCAGGACAAAAGACAGATTTTTTACAAATTTCAAAATATGTCAGATATTGTCCAAATCATTTTTTATTTCACTTCTAGACATGTGAAATGCATGAACTAGGGCAAAAAAGTGTAAAAAATTTTTTTTGATTTTTTTTAGTACCTTTCAGTTTTTCTTAGTTTTCACATAAGGTCCGGGGTCAGGACAAAAGATAGATTTTTGACAAATTTCAAAATCTGTCAGATATTGTCCAAATCATTTTTTATTTCACTTCTAGACATGTGAAATGCATGAACTAGGGCAAAAAAGTGTAAAAAAATTGATTTGATTTTTTTTTAGTACCTTGCAGTTTTTCTTAGTTTTCACATAAGGTCCGGGGTCAGGACAAAAGACAGATTTTTGACAAATTTCAAAATATGTCAGATATTGTCCAAATCATTTTTTATTTCACTTATAGACATGTGAAATGCATGAACTAGGGCAAAAAAAGTTTAAAAAAATTGGTCTGATTTTTTTTAGTACCTTTCAGTTTTTCTTAGTTTTCACATAAGGTCTGGGGTCAGGACAAAAGACAGATTTTTGACAAATTTCTAAATATGTCAGATATTGTCCAAATCATTTTTTATTTCACTTCTAGACATGTGAAATGCATGAACTAGGGCAAAAAAGTGTAAAAAAATTGGTTTGATTTTTTTTTAGTACCTTGCAGTTTTTCTTAGTTTTCACATAAGGTCCGGGGTCAGGACAAAAGACAGATTTTTGACAAATTTCAAAATATGTCAGATATTGTCCAAATTATTTTTTATTTCACTTCTAGACATGTGAAATGCATGAACTAGGGCAAAAAAAGTGAAAAAAAATTGGTCTGATTTTTTTTAGTACTTTTCAGTTTTTCTTAGTTTTCACATAAGGTCCGGGGTCAGGACAAAAGACAGATTTTTGACAAATTTCAAAATCTGTCAGATATTGTCCAAATCATTTTTTATTTCACTTCTAGACATGTGAAATGCATGAACTAGGGCAAAAAAGTGTAAAAAAATTAGTTAGATTTTTTTTAGTACCTTTCAGTTTTTCTTAGTTTTCACATAAGGTCCGGGGTCAGGACAAAAGACAGATTTTTGACAAATTTCAAAATATGTCAGATATTGTCCAAATCATTTTTTATTTCACTAATAGACATGTGAAATGCATGAACTAGGGCAAAAAAGTGTAAAAAAATTGGTTTGATTTTTTTTAGTACCTTTCAGTTTTTTTTAGTTTTCACATAAGGTCCGGGGTCAGGACAAAAGACAGATTTTTGACAAATTTCAAAATATGTCAGATATTGTCCAAATAATTTTTTATTTCACGTCTAGACATGTGAAATGCATGAACTAGTGCAAAAAAGTGTAACAAAATTGGTTTGATTTTTTTTAGTACTTTTCAGTTTTTCTTAGTTTTCACATAAGGTCCGGGGTCAGGACAAAAGACAGATTTTTGACAAATTTCAAAATATGTCAGATATTGTCCAAATAATTTTTTATTTCACGTCTAGACATGTGAAATGCATGAACTAGTGCAAAAAAGTGTAACAAAATTGATTGATTTTTTTTTAGTACTTTTCAGTTTTTCTTAGTTTTCACATAAGGTCCGGGGTCAGGACAAAAGACAGATTTTTGACAAATATCAAAATCTGTCAGATATTGTCCAAATCATTTTTTATTTCATTTCTAGACATGTGAAATGCATGAACTAGGGCAAAAAAAGTGAATAAAAATTGGTCTGATTTTTTTTAGTACTTTTCAGTTTTTCTTAGTTTTCACGTAAGGTCCGGGGGTCAGGACAAAAGACAGATTTTTGACAAATTTCAAAATCTGTCAGATATTGTCCAAATGATTTTTTATTTCACTTCTAGACATGTGAAATGCATGAACTAGGGCAAAAAAGTGTAAAAAAATTGGTTTGATTTTTTTTAGTACCTTTCAGTTTTTCTTAGTTTTCACATAAGGTCCGGGGTCAGGACAAAAGACAGAATTTTGACAAATTTCAAAATATGTCAGATATTGTCCAAATCATTTTTTATTTCACTTATAGACATGTGAAATGCATGAACTAGGGCAAAAAAGTGTAAAAAAATTGGTTTGATTTTTTTTAGTACCTTTCAGTTTTTTTTAGTTTTCACATAAGGTCCGGGGTCAGGACAAAAGACAGATTTTTGACAAATTTTAAAATCTGTCAGATATTGTCCAAATCATTTTTTATTTCATTTCTAGACATGTGAAATGCATGAACTAGGGCAAAAAAAGTGAAAAAAAATTGGTCTGATTTTTTTTAGTACTTTTCAGTTTTTCTTAGTTTTCACATAAGGTCCGGGGTCAGGACGAAAGACAGATTTTTGACAAATTTCAAAATCTGTCAGATATTGTCCAAATCATTTTCTATTTAATTTCTAGACATGTGAAATGCATGAACTAGGGCAAGAAAGTGTAAAAAAATTGGTTTGAATTTTTTTTTAGTACCTTGCAGTTTTTCTTAGTTTTCACATAAGGTCCGGGGTCAGGACAAAAGACAGAATTTTGACAAATTTCAAAATATGTCAGATATTGTCCAAATCATTTTTTATTTCATTTCTAGACATGTGAAATGCATGAACTAGGGCAAAAAAAGTGAATAAAAATTGGTCTGATTTTTTTTAGTACTTTTCAGTTTTTCTTAGTTTTCACATAAGGTCCGGGGTCAGGACAAAAGACAGATTTCTGACAAATTTCAAAATCTGTCAGATATTGTCCAAATCATTTTTTATTTAATTTCTAGACATGTGAAATGCATGAACTAGGGCAAGAAAGTGTGAAAAAATTGGTTTGATTTTTTTTTAGTACTTTTCAGTTTTTCTTAGTTTTCACATAAGGTCCGGGGTCAGGAAAAAAGACAGATTTTTGACAAATTTCAAAATCTGTCAGATATTGTCCAAATCATTTTCTATTTAATTTCTAGACATGTGAAATGCATGAACTAGGGCAAGAAAGTGTAAAAAAATTGGTTTGAATTTTTTTTAGTACCTTGCAGTTTTTCTTAGTTTTCACATAAGGTCCGGGGTCAGGACAAAAGACAGATTTTTGACAAATTTCAAAATCTGTCAGATATTGTCCAAATTATTTTTTATTTCACGTCTAGACATGTGAAATGCATGAACTAGGGCAAAAAAAGTGAAAAAAAATTGGTCTGATTTTTTTTAGTACTTTTCAGTTTTTCTTAGTTTTCACATAAGGTCCGGGGTCAGGACAAAAGACAGAATTTTGACAAATTTCAAAATATGTCAGATATTGTCCAAATCATTTTTTATTTCACTTATAGACATGTGAAATGCATGAACTAGGGCAAAAAAGTGTAAAAAAATTGGTTTGATTTTTTTTAGTACGTTTCAGTTTTTTTTAGTTTTCACATAAGGTCCGGGGTCAGGACAAAAGACAGATTTTTGACAAATTTCAAAATCTGTCAGATATTGTCCAAATTATTTTTTATTTCACGTCTAGACATGTGAAATGCATGAACTAGGGCAAAAAAAGTGAAAAAAAATTGGTCTGATTTTTTTTAGTACTTTTCAGTTTGTCTTAGTTTTCACATAAGGTCCGGGGTCAGGACAAAAGACAGAATTTTGACAAATTTCAAAATATGTCAGATATTGTCCAAATCATTTTTTATTTCACTTATAGACATGTGAAATGCATGAACTAGGGCAAAAAAGTGTAAAAAAATTGGTTTGATTTTTTTTAGTACCTTTCAGTTTTTTTTAGTTTTCACATAAGGTCCGGGGTCAGGACAAAAGACAGATTTTTGACAAATTTCAAAATCTGTCAGATATTGTCCAAATCATTTTTTATTTCATTTCTAGACATGTGAAATGCATGAACTAGGGTAAAAAAAAGTGAAAAAACATTGGTCTGATTTTTTTTAGTACTTTTCAGTTTTTCTTAGTTTTCACATAAGGTCCGGGGTCAGGACAAAAGACAGATTTTTTACAAATTTCAAAATATGTCAGATATTGTCCAAATCATTTTTTATTTCACTTCTAGACATGTGAAATGCATGAACCAGGGCAAAAAAGTGTAAAAATATTGGTTTGATTTTTTTTAGTACCTTTCAGTTTTTCTTAGTTTTCACATAAGGTCCGGGACAGGACAAAAGACAGATTTTTGACAAATTTCAAAATCTGTCAGATATTGTCCAAATCATTTTTTATTTCATTTCTAGACATGTGAAATGCATGAACTAGGGCAAAAAAAGTGAATAAAAATTGGTCTGATTTTTTTTAGTACTTTTCAGTTTTTCTTAGTTTTCACATAAGGTCCGGGGTCAGGACAAAAAACAGATTTCTGACAAATTTCAAAATCTGTCAGATATTGTCCAAATTATTTTTTATTTCACGTCTAGACATGTGAAATGCATGATCTAGTGCAAAAAAGTGTAACAAAATTGATTTGATTTTTTTTTAGTACTTTTCAGTTTTTCTTAGTTTTCACATAAGGTCCGGGGTCAGGATAAAAGACAGATTTTTGACAAATTTCAAAATATGTCAGATATTGTCCAAATTATTTTTTATTTCACGTCTAGACATGTGAAATGCATGAACTAGTGCAAAAAAGTGTAACAAAATTGGTTTGATTTTTTTTTAGTACTTTTCAGTTTTTCTTAGTTTTCACATAAGGTCCGGGGTCATGACAAAAGACAGATTTTTGATACATTTCAAAATCTGTCAGATATTGTCCAAATTATTTTTTATTTCACTTCTAGACATGTGAAATGCATGAACTAGGGCAAAAAAAGTGAAAAAAAATTGGTCTGATTTTTTTTAGTACTTTTCAGTTTTTCTTAGTTTTCACATAAGGTCCGGGGTCAGGACAAAAGACAGATTTTTGACAAATTTCAAAATCTGTCAGATATTGTCCAAATCATTTTTTATTTCATTTCTAGACATGTGAAATGCATGAACCAGGGCAAAAAAGTGTAACAAAATTGGTTTGATTTTTTTTAGTACCTTTCAGTTTTTCTTAGTTTTCACATAAGGTCCGGGGTCAGGACAAAAGACAGATTTTTGACAAATTTCAAAATATGTCAGATATTGTCCAAATCATTTTTTATTTCACTTCTAGACATGTGAAATGCATGAACTAGGGCAAAAAAAGTGAAAAAACATTGGTCTGATTTTTTTTAGTACTTTTCAGTTTTTCTTAGTTTTCACATAAGGTCCGGGGTCAGGACAAAAGACAGATTTTTGACAAATTTCAAAATCTGTCAGATATTGTCCAAATCATTTTTTATTTCATTTCTAGACATGTGAAATGCATGAACCAGGGCAAAAAAGTGTAAAAATATTGGTTTGATTTTTTTTAGTACCTTTCAGTTTTTCTTAGTTTTCACATAAGGTCCGGGACAGGACAAAAGACAGATTTTTGACAAATTTCAAAATCTGTCAGATATTGTCCAAATCATTTTTTATTTCATTTCTAGACATGTGAAATGCATGAACTAGGGCAAAAAAAGTGAATAAAAATTGGTCTGATTTTTTTTAGTACTTTTCAGTTTTTCTTAGTTTTCACATAAGGTCCGGGGTCAGGACAAAAAACAGATTTCTGACAAATTTCAAAATCTGTCAGATATTGTCCAAATTATTTTTTATTTCACGTCTAGACATGTGAAATGCATGATCTAGTGCAAAAAAGTGTAACAAAATTGATTTGATTTTTTTTTAGTACTTTTCAGTTTTTCTTAGTTTTCACATAAGGTCCGGGGTCAGGATAAAAGACAGATTTTTGACAAATTTCAAAATATGTCAGATATTGTCCAAATTATTTTTTATTTCACGTCTAGACATGTGAAATGCATGAACTAGTGCAAAAAAGTGTAACAAAATTGGTTTGATTTTTTTTTAGTACTTTTCAGTTTTTCTTAGTTTTCACATAAGGTCCGGGGTCATGACAAAAGACAGATTTTTGATACATTTCAAAATCTGTCAGATATTGTCCAAATTATTTTTTATTTCACTTCTAGACATGTGAAATGCATGAACTAGGGCAAAAAAAGTGAAAAAAAATTGGTCTGATTTTTTTTAGTACTTTTCAGTTTTTCTTAGTTTTCACATAAGGTCCGGGGTCAGGACAAAAGACAGATTTTTGACAAATTTCAAAATCTGTCAGATATTGTCCAAATCATTTTTTATTTCATTTCTAGACATGTGAAATGCATGAACCAGGGCAAAAAAGTGTAACAAAATTGGTTTGATTTTTTTTAGTACCTTTCAGTTTTTCTTAGTTTTCACATAAGGTCCGGGGTCAGGACAAAAGACAGATTTTTGACAAATTTCAAAATATGTCAGATATTGTCCAAATCATTTTTTATTTCACTTCTAGACATGTGAAATGCATGAACTAGGGCAAAAAAAGTGAAAAAACATTGGTCTGATTTTTTTTAGTACTTTTCAGTTTTTCTTAGTTTTCACATAAGGTCCGGGGTCAGGACAAAAGACAGATTTTTTACAAATTTCAAAATATGTCAGATATTGTCCAAATCATTTTTTATTTCACTTCTAGACATGTGAAATGCATGAACCAGGGCAAAAAAGTGTAAAAATATTGGTTTGATTTTTTTTAGTACCTTTCAGTTTTTCTTAGTTTTCACATAAGGTCCGGGGTCATGACAAAAGACAGATTTTTGATACATTTCAAAATATGTCAGATATTTTCCAAATTATTTTTTATTTCACTTCTAGACATGTGAAATGTATGAACTAGGGCAAAAAAAGTGAAAAAAAATTGGTCTGATTTTTTTTAGTACTTTTCAGTTTTTCTTAGTTTTCACATAAGGTCCGGGGTCAGGACAAAAGACAGATTTTTGACAAATTTCAAAATATGTCAGATATTGTCCAAATCATTTTTTATTTCACTTATAGACATGTGAAATGCATGAACTAGGGCAAAAAAGTGTAAAAAAATTGGTTTGATTTTTTTTAGTACCTTTCAGTTTTTTTTTAGTTTTCACATAAGGTCCGGGGTCAGGACAAAAGACAGATTTTTGACAAATTTCAAAATATGTCAGATATTGTCCAAATCATTTTTTATTTCACTTCTAGACATGTGAAATGCATGAATTAGGGTAAAAAAAAGTGAAAAAACATTGGTCTGATTTTTTTTAGTACTTTTCAGTTTTTCTTAGTTTTCACATAAGGTCCGGGGTCAGGACAAAAAACAGATTTCTGACAAATTTCAAAATCTGTCAGATATTGTCCAAATTATTTTTTATTTCACGTCTAGACATGTGAAATGCATGATCTAGTGCAAAAAAGTGTAACAAAATTGATTTGATTTTTTTTTAGTACTTTTCAGTTTTTCTTAGTTTTCACATAAGGTCCGGGGTCAGGATAAAAGACAGATTTTTGACAAATTTCAAAATATGTCAGATATTGTCCAAATTATTTTTTATTTCACGTCTAGACATGTGAAATGCATGAACTAGTGCAAAAAAGTGTAACAAAATTGGTTTGATTTTTTTTTAGTACTTTTCAGTTTTTCTTAGTTTTCACATAAGGTCCGGGGTCATGACAAAAGACAGATTTTTGATACATTTCAAAATCTGTCAGATATTGTCCAAATTATTTTTTATTTCACTTCTAGACATGTGAAATGCATGAACTAGGGCAAAAAAAGTGAAAAAAAATTGGTCTGATTTTTTTTAGTACTTTTCAGTTTTTCTTAGTTTTCACATAAGGTCCGGGGTCAGGACAAAAGACAGATTTCTGACAAATTTCAAAATCTGTCAGATATTGTCCAAATCATTTTTTATTTCATTTCTAGACATGTGAAATGCATGAACTAGGGCAAAAAAAGTGAATAAAAATTGGTCTGATTTTTTTTAGTACTTTTCAGTTTTTCTTAGTTTTCACATAAGGTCCGGGGTCAGGACAAAAGACAGATTTCTGACAAATTTCAAAATCTGTCAGATATTGTCCAAATCATTTTTTATTTAATTTCTAGACATGTGAAATGCATGAACTAGGGCAAGAAAGTGTGAAAAAATTGGTTTGATTTTTTTTTAGTACCTTGCAGTTTTTCTTAGTTTTCACATAAGGTCCGGGGTCAGGATAAAAGACAGATTTTTGACAAATTTCAAAATATGTCAGATATTGTCCAAATCATTTTTTATTTCACTTCTAGACATGTGAAATGCATGAACTAGGGCAAAAAAGTGTAAAAAAATTGGTTTGATTTGTTTTAGTTCCTTGCAGTTTTTCTTAGTTTTCACATAAGGTCCGGGGTCAGGACAAAAGACAGATTTTTGACAAATTTCAAAATCTGTCAGATATTGTCCAAATCATTTTTTATTTCACTTCTAGACATGTGAAATGCATGAACTAGGGCAAAAAAGTGTAAAAAAATTGGTTTGATTTTTTTTAGTACCTTGCAGTTTTTCTTAGTTTTCACATAAGGTCCGGGGTCAGGACAAAATATAGATTTTTGACAAATTTCAAAATCTGTCAGATATTGTCTAAATCATTTTTTATTTCATTTCTAGACATGTGAAATGCATGAACTAGGGCAAGAAAGTGTGAAAAAATTGGTTTGATTTTTTTTTAGTACCTTGCAGTTTTTCTTAGTTTTCACATAAGGTCCGGGGTCAGGACAAAAGACAGATTTTTGACAAATTTCAAAATATGACAGATATTGTCCAAATCATTTATTATTTCACTTATAGACATGTGAAATGCATGAACTAGGGCAAAAAAGTGTAAAAAAATTGGTTTGATTTTTTTTAGTACCTTGCAGTTTTTCTTAGTTTTCACATAAGGTCCGGGGTCAGGACAAAATATAGATTTTTGACAAATTTCAAAATCTGTCAGATATTGTCTAAATCATTTTTTATTTCATTTCTAGACATGTGAAATGCATGAACTAGGGCAAGAAAGTGTGAAAAAATTGGTTTGATTTTTTTTTAGTACCTTGCAGTTTTTCTTAGTTTTCACATAAGGTCCGGGGTCAGGACAAAAGACAGATTTTTGACAAATTTCAAAATATGACAGATATTGTCCAAATCATTTATTATTTCACTTATAGACATGTGAAATGCATGAACTAGGGCAAAAAAGTGTAAAAAAATTGGTTTGATTTTTTTTAGTACCTTTCAGTTTTTTTTAGTTTTCACATAAGGTCCGGGGTCAGGACAAAAGACAGATTTTTGACAAATTTCAAAATATGTCAGATATTGTCCAAATTATTTTTTATTTCATTTCTTGACATGTGAAATGCATGAACTAGGGCAAAAAAAGTGAATAAAAATTGGTCTGATTTTTTTTAGTACTTTTCAGTTTTTCTTAGTTTTCACATAAGGTCCGGGGTCAGGACAAAAGACAGATTTCTGACAAATTTCAAAATCTGTCAGATATTGTCCAAATAATTTTTTATTTCATTTCTAGACATGTGAAATGCATGAACTAGTGCAAAAAAGTGTAACAAAATTGGTTTGATTTTTTTTAGTACTTTTCAGTTTTTCTTAGTTTTCACATAAGGTCCGGGGTCAGGACAAAAGACAGATTTTTGACAAATTTCAAAATATGTCAGATATTGTCCAAATTATTTTTTATTTCACGTTTAGACATGTGAAATGCATGAACTAGTGCAAAAAAGTGTAACAAAATTGATTTGATTTTTTTTTAGTACTTTTCAGTTTTTCTTAGTTTTCACATAAGGTCCGGGGTCAGGACAAAAGACAGATTTTTGACAAATTTCAAAATCTGTCAGATATTGTCCAAATCATTTTTTATTTCACTTCTAGACATGTGAAATGCATGAACTAGGGCAAAAAAGTGTAAAAAAATTGGTTTGATTTTTTTTAGTACCTTGCAGTTTTTCTTAGTTTTCACATAAGGTCCGGGGTCAGGACAAAATATAGATTTTTGACAAATTTCAAAATCTGTCAGATATTGTCTAAATCATTTTTTATTTCATTTCTAGACATGTGAAATGCATGAACTAGGGCAAAAAAGTGTAAAAAAATTGGTTTGATTTTTTTTAGTACCTTGCAGTTTTTCTTAGTTTTCACATAAGGTCCGGGGTCAGGACAAAAGACAGATTTTTGACAAATTTCAAAATATGACAGATATTGTCCAAATCATTTATTATTTCACTTATAGACATGTGAAATGCATGAACTAGGGCAAAAAAGTGTAAAAAAATTGGTTTGATTTTTTTTAGTACCTTGCAGTTTTTCTTAGTTTTCACATAAGGTCCGGGGTCAGGACAAAATATAGATTTTTGACAAATTTCAAAATCTGTCAGATATTGTCTAAATCATTTTTTATTTCATTTCTAGACATGTGAAATGCATGAACTAGGGCAAGAAAGTGTAAAAAAATTGGTTTGATTTTTTTTTAGTACCTTGCAGTTTTTCTTAGTTTTCACAAAAGGTCCGGGGTCAGGACAAAATATAGATTTTTGACAAATTTCAAAATATGTCAGATATTGTCCAAATCATTTTTTATTTCACTTATAGACATGTGAAATGCATGAACTAGGGCAAAAAAGTGTAAAAAAATTGGTTTGATTTTTTTTAGTACCTTGCAGTTTTTCTTAGTTTTCACATATGGTCCGGGGTCAGGACAAAAGACAGATTTTTGACAAATTTCAAAATATGTCAGATATTGTCCAAATTATTTTTTATTTCACTTCTAGACATGTGAAATGCATGAACTAGGGCAAAAAAAGTGAAAAAAAATTGGTCTGATTTTTTTTAGTACTTTTCAGTTTTTCTTAGTTTTCACATAAGGTCCGGGGTCAGGACAAAAGACAGATTTTTGACAAATTTCAAAATATGTCAGATATTGTCTAAATCATTTTTTATTTCATTTCTAGACATGTGAAATGCATGAACTAGGGCAAGAAAGTGTGAAAAAATTGGTTTGATTTTTTTTTAGTACCTTGCAGTTTTTCTTAGTTTTCACATAAGGTCCGGGGTCAGGACAAAATATAGATTTTTGACAAATTTCAAAATCTGTCAGATATTGTCTAAATCATTTTTTATTTCATTTCTAGACATGTGAAATGCATGAACTAGGGCAAAAAAGTGTAAAAAAATTGGTTTGATTTTTTTTAGTACCTTGCAGTTTTTCTTAGTTTTCACATAAGGTCCGCGGTCAGGACAAAATATAGATTTTTGACAAATTTCAAAATATGACAGATATTGTCCAAATCATTTATTATTTCACTTATAGACATGTGAAATGCATGAACTAGGGCAAAAAAGTGTAAAAAAATTGGTTTGATTTTTTTTAGTACCTTGCAGTTTTTCTTAGTTTTCACATAAGGTCCGGGGTCAGGACAAAATATAGATTTTTGACAAATTTCAAAATCTGTCAGATATTGTCTAAATCATTTTTTATTTCATTTCTAGACATGTGAAATGCATGAACTAGGGCAAGAAAGTGTAAAAAAATTGGTTTGATTTTTTTTTAGTACCTTGCAGTTTTTCTTAGTTTTCACATAAGGTCCGGGGTCAGGACAAAATATAGATTTTTGACAAATTTCAAAATCTGTCAGATATTGTCTAAATCATTTTTTATTTCATTTCTAGACATGTGAAATGCATGAACTAGGGCAAGAAAGTGTGAAAAAATTGGTTTGATTTTTTTTTAGTACCTTGCAGTTTTTCTTAGTTTTCACATAAGGTCCGGGGTCAGGACAAAAGACAGATTTTTGACAAATTTCAAAATATGACAGATATTGTCCAAATCATTTATTATTTCACTTATAGACATGTGAAATGCATGAACTAGGGCAAAAAAGTGTAAAACAATTGGTTTGATTTTTTTTAGTACCTTGCAGTTTTTCTTAGTTTTCACATAAGGTCCGGGGTCAGGACAAAAGACAGATTTTTGACAAATTTCAAAATCTGTCAGATATTGTCCAAATTATTTTTTATTTCACTTCTAGACATGTGAAATGCATGAACTAGTGCAAAAAAGTGTAACAAAATTGATTTGATTTTTTTTTAGTACTTTTCAGTTTTTCTTAGTTTTCACATAAGGTCCGGGGTCAGGACAAAAGACAGATTTTTGACAAATTTCAAAATCTGTCAGATATTGTCCAAATCATTTTTTATTTCATTTCTAGACATGTGAAATGCATGAACTAGGGCAAAAAAAGTGAAAAAAAAATTGGTCTGATTTTGTAGTACTTTTCAGTTTTTCTTAGTTTTCACATAAGGTCCGGGTTCAGGACAAAAGACAAATTTTTGACAAATTTCAAAATCTGTCAGATATTGTCCAAATCATTTTTTATTTCACTTCTAGACATGTGAAATGCATGAACTAGGGCAAAAAAGTGTAAAAAAATTGGTTTGATTTTTTTAGTACCTTTCAGTTTTTCTTAGTTTTCACATAAGGTCCGGGGTCAGGACAAAATATAGATTTTTGACAAATTTCAAAATCTGTCAGATATTGTCTAAATCATTTTTTATTTCATTTCTAGACATGTGAAATGCATGAACTAGGGCAAGAAAGTGTGAAAAAATTGGTTTGATTTTTTTTTAGTACCTTGCAGTTTTTCTTAGTTTTCACATAAGGTCCGGGGTCAGGACAAAAGACAGATTTTTGACAAATTTCAAAATATGACAGATATTGTCCAAATCATTTATTATTTCACTTATAGACATGTGAAATGCATGAACTAGGGCAAAAAAGTGTAAAACAATTGGTTTGATTTTTTTTAGTACCTTGCAGTTTTTCTTAGTTTTCACATAAGGTCCGGGGTCAGGACAAAAGACAGATTTTTGACAAATTTCAAAATCTGTCAGATATTGTCCAAATTATTTTTTATTTCACTTCTAGACATGTGAAATGCATGAACTAGTGCAAAAAAGTGTAACAAAATTGATTTGATTTTTTTTTAGTACTTTTCAGTTTTTCTTAGTTTTCACATAAGGTCCGGGGTCAGGACAAAAGACAGATTTTTGACAAATTTCAAAATCTGTCAGATATTGTCCAAATCATTTTTTATTTCATTTCTAGACATGTGAAATGCATGAACTAGGGCAAAAAAAGTGAAAAAAAAATTGGTCTGATTTTGTAGTACTTTTCAGTTTTTCTTAGTTTTCACATAAGGTCCGGGTTCAGGACAAAAGACAAATTTTTGACAAATTTCAAAATCTGTCAGATATTGTCCAAATCATTTTTTATTTCACTTCTAGACATGTGAAATGCATGAACTAGGGCAAAAAAGTGTAAAAAAATTGGTTTGATTTTTTTAGTACCTTTCAGTTTTTCTTAGTTTTCACATAAGGTCCGGGGTCAGGACAAAATATAGATTTTTGACAAATTTCAAAATCTGTCAGATATTGTCTAAATCATTTTTTATTTCATTTCTAGACATGTGAAATGCATGAACTAGGGCAAGAAAGTGTGAAAAAATTGGTTTGATTTTTTTTTAGTACCTTGCAGTTTTTCTTAGTTTTCACATAAGGTCCGGGGTCAGGACAAAAGACAGATTTTTGACAAATTTCAAAATATGACAGATATTGTCCAAATCATTTATTATTTCACTTATAGACATGTGAAATGCATGAACTAGGGCAAAAAAGTGTAAAAAAATTGGTTTGATTTTTTTTAGTACCTTTCAGTTTTTTTTAGTTTTCACATAAGGTCCGGGGTCAGGACAAAAGACAGATTTTTGACAAATTTCAAAATATGTCAGATATTGTCCAAATTATTTTTTATTTCATTTCTTGACATGTGAAATGCATGAACTAGGGCAAAAAAAGTGAATAAAAATTGGTCTGATTTTTTTTAGTACTTTTCAGTTTTTCTTAGTTTTCACATAAGGTCCGGGGTCAGGACAAAAGACAGATTTCTGACAAATTTCAAAATCTGTCAGATATTGTCCAAATAATTTTTTATTTCATTTCTAGACATGTGAAATGCATGAACTAGTGCAAAAAAGTGTAACAAAATTGGTTTGATTTTTTTTAGTACTTTTCAGTTTTTCTTAGTTTTCACATAAGGTCCGGGGTCAGGACAAAAGACAGATTTTTGACAAATTTCAAAATATGTCAGATATTGTCCAAATTATTTTTTATTTCACGTCTAGACATGTGAAATGCATGAACTAGTGCAAAAAAGTGTAACAAAATTGATTTGATTTTTTTTTAGTACTTTTCAGTTTTTCTTAGTTTTCACATAAGGTCCGGGGTCAGGACAAAAGACAGATTTTTGACAAATTTCAAAATATGTCAGATATTGTCCAAATTATTTTTTATTTCACGTCTAGACATGTGAAATGCATGAACTAGTGCAAAAAAGTGTAACAAAATTGGTTTGATTTTTTTTTAGTACTTTTCAGTTTTTCTTAGTTTTCACATAAGGTCCGGGGTCAGGACAAAAGACAGAATTTTGACAAATTTCAAAATATGTCAGATATTGTCCAAATCATTTTTTATTTCACTTATAGACATGTGAAATGCATGAACTAGGGCAAAAAAGTGTAAAAAAATTGGTTTGATTTTTTTTAGTACCTTTCAGTTTTTTTTAGTTTTCACATAAGGTCCGGGGTCAGGACAAAAGACAGATTTTTGACAAATTTCAAAATATGTCAGATATTGTCCAAATTATTTTTTATTTCACGTCTAGACATGTGAAATGCATGAACTAGTGCAAAAAAGTGTAACAAAATTGATTTGATTTTTTTTTAGTACTTTTCAGTTTTTCTTAGTTTTCACATAAGGTCCGGGGTCAGGACAAAATATAGATTTTTGACAAATTTCAAAATCTGTCAGATATTGTCTAAATCATTTTTTATTTCATTTCTAGACATGTGAAATGCATGAACTAGGCAAGAAAGTGTGAAAAAATTGGTTTGATTTTTTTTTAGTACCTTGCAGTTTTTCTTAGTTTTCACATAAGGTCCGGGGTCAGGACAAAAGACAGATTTTTGACAAATTTCAAAATATGACAGATATTGTCCAAATCATTTATTATTTCACTTATAGACATGTGAAATGCATGAACTAGGGCAAAAAAGTGTAAAAAAATTGGTTTGATTTTTTTTAGTACCTTGCAGTTTTTCTTAGTTTTCACATATGGTCCGGGGTCAGGACAAAAGACAGATTTTTGACAAATTTCAAAATATGTCAGATATTGTCCAAATTATTTTTTATTTCACTTCTAGACATGTGAAATGCATGAACTAGGGCAAAAAAAGTGAAAAAAAATTGGTCTGATTTTTTTTAGTACTTTTCAGTTTTTCTTAGTTTTCACATAAGGTCCGGGGTCAGGACAAAAGACAGATTTTTGACAAATTTCAAAATCTGTCAGATATTGTCCAAATCATTTTTTATTTCACTTCTAGACATGTGAAATGCATGAACTAGGGCAAAAAAGTGTAAAAAAATTGGTTTGATTTTTTTTAGTACCTTGCAGTTTTTCTTAGTTTTCACATAAGGTCCGGGGTCAGGACAAAAGACAGATTTTTGACAAATTTCAAAATATGTCAGATATTGTCCAAATTATTTTTTATTTCACTTCTAGACATGTGAAATGCATGAACTAGGGCAAAAAAAGTGAAAAAAAATTGGTCTGATTTTTTTTAGTACTTTTCAGTTTTTCTTAGTTTTCACATAAGGTCCGGGGTCAGGACAAAAGACAGATTTTTGACAAATTTCAAAATCTGTCAGATATTGTCCAAATCATTTTTTATTTCATTTCTAGACATGTGAAATGCATGAACTAGGGCAAAAAAGTGTAAAAAAATTGGTTTGATTTTTTTTAGTACCTTGCAGTTTTTCTTAGTTTTCACATAAGGTCCGCGGTCAGGACAAAATATAGATTTTTGACAAATTTCAAAATATGACAGATATTGTCCAAATCATTTATTATTTCACTTATAGACATGTGAAATGCATGAACTAGGGCAAAAAAGTGTAAAAAAATTGGTTTGATTTTTTTTAGTACCTTGCAGTTTTTCTTAGTTTTCACATAAGGTCCGGGGTCAGGACAAAATATAGATTTTTGACAAATTTCAAAATCTGTCAGATATTGTCTAAATCATTTTTTATTTCATTTCTAGACATGTGAAATGCATGAACTAGGGCAAGAAAGTGTAAAAAAATTGGTTTGATTTTTTTTTAGTACCTTGCAGTTTTTCTTAGTTTTCACATAAGGTCCGGGGTCAGGACAAAATATAGATTTTTGACAAATTTCAAAATCTGTCAGATATTGTCTAAATCATTTTTTATTTCATTTCTAGACATGTGAAATGCATGAACTAGGGCAAGAAAGTGTGAAAAAATTGGTTTGATTTTTTTTTAGTACCTTGCAGTTTTTCTTAGTTTTCACATAAGGTCCGGGGTCAGGACAAAAGACAGATTTTTGACAAATTTCAAAATATGACAGATATTGTCCAAATCATTTATTATTTCACTTATAGACATGTGAAATGCATGAACTAGGGCAAAAAAGTGTAAAACAATTGGTTTGATTTTTTTTAGTACCTTGCAGTTTTTCTTAGTTTTCACATAAGGTCCGGGGTCAGGACAAAAGACAGATTTTTGACAAATTTCAAAATCTGTCAGATATTGTCCAAATTATTTTTTATTTCACTTCTAGACATGTGAAATGCATGAACTAGTGCAAAAAAGTGTAACAAAATTGATTTGATTTTTTTTTAGTACTTTTCAGTTTTTCTTAGTTTTCACATAAGGTCCGGGGTCAGGACAAAAGACAGATTTTTGACAAATTTCAAAATCTGTCAGATATTGTCCAAATCATTTTTTATTTCATTTCTAGACATGTGAAATGCATGAACTAGGGCAAAAAAAGTGAAAAAAAAATTGGTCTGATTTTGTAGTACTTTTCAGTTTTTCTTAGTTTTCACATAAGGTCCGGGGTCAGGATAAAAGACAGATTTTTGACAAATTTCAAAATCTGTCAGATATTGTCCAAATCATTTTTTATTTCATTTCTAGACATGTGAAATGCATGAACTAGGGCAAAAAAAGTGAAAAAAATTGGTCTGATTTTTTTTAGTACTTTTCAGTTTTTCTTAGTTTTCACATAAGGTCCGGGTTCAGGACAAAAGACAAATTTTTGACAAATTTCAAAATCTGTCAGATATTGTCCAAATCATTTTTTATTTCACTTCTAGACATGTGAAATGCATGAACTAGGGCAAAAAAGTGTAAAAAAATTGGTTTGATTTTTTTAGTACCTTTCAGTTTTTCTTAGTTTTCACATAAGGTCCGGGGTCAGGACAAAATATAGATTTTTGACAAATTTCAAAATCTGTCAGATATTGTCTAAATCATTTTTTATTTCATTTCTAGACATGTGAAATGCATGAACTAGGGCAAGAAAGTGTGAAAAAATTGGTTTGATTTTTTTTTAGTACCTTGCAGTTTTTCTTAGTTTTCACATAAGGTCCGGGGTCAGGACAAAAGACAGATTTTTGACAAATTTCAAAATATGACAGATATTGTCCAAATCATTTATTATTTCACTTATAGACATGTGAAATGCATGAACTAGGGCAAAAAAGTGTAAAAAAATTGGTTTGATTTTTTTTAGTACCTTTCAGTTTTTTTTAGTTTTCACATAAGGTCCGGGGTCAGGACAAAAGACAGATTTTTGACAAATTTCAAAATATGTCAGATATTGTCCAAATTATTTTTTATTTCATTTCTTGACATGTGAAATGCATGAACTAGGGCAAAAAAAGTGAATAAAAATTGGTCTGATTTTTTTTAGTACTTTTCAGTTTTTCTTAGTTTTCACATAAGGTCCGGGGTCAGGACAAAAGACAGATTTCTGACAAATTTCAAAATCTGTCAGATATTGTCCAAATAATTTTTTATTTCATTTCTAGACATGTGAAATGCATGAACTAGTGCAAAAAAGTGTAACAAAATTGGTTTGATTTTTTTTAGTACTTTTCAGTTTTTCTTAGTTTTCACATAAGGTCCGGGGTCAGGACAAAAGACAGATTTTTGACAAATTTCAAAATATGTCAGATATTGTCCAAATTATTTTTTATTTCACGTCTAGACATGTGAAATGCATGAACTAGTGCAAAAAAGTGTAACAAAATTGATTTGATTTTTTTTTAGTACTTTTCAGTTTTTCTTAGTTTTCACATAAGGTCCGGGGTCAGGACAAAAGACAGATTTTTGACAAATTTCAAAATATGTCAGATATTGTCCAAATTATTTTTTATTTCACGTCTAGACATGTGAAATGCATGAACTAGTGCAAAAAAGTGTAACAAAATTGGTTTGATTTTTTTTTAGTACTTTTCAGTTTTTCTTAGTTTTCACATAAGGTCCGGGGTCAGGACAAAAGACAGAATTTTGACAAATTTCAAAATATGTCAGATATTGTCCAAATCATTTTTTATTTCACTTATAGACATGTGAAATGCATGAACTAGGGCAAAAAAGTGTAAAAAAATTGGTTTGATTTTTTTTAGTACCTTTCAGTTTTTTTTAGTTTTCACATAAGGTCCGGGGTCAGGACAAAAGACAGATTTTTGACAAATTTCAAAATATGTCAGATATTGTCCAAATTATTTTTTATTTCACGTCTAGACATGTGAAATGCATGAACTAGTGCAAAAAAGTGTAACAAAATTGATTTGATTTTTTTTTAGTACTTTTCAGTTTTTCTTAGTTTTCACATAAGGTCCGGGGTCAGGACAAAATATAGATTTTTGACAAATTTCAAAATCTGTCAGATATTGTCTAAATCATTTTTTATTTCATTTCTAGACATGTGAAATGCATGAACTAGGCAAGAAAGTGTGAAAAAATTGGTTTGATTTTTTTTTAGTACCTTGCAGTTTTTCTTAGTTTTCACATAAGGTCCGGGGTCAGGACAAAAGACAGATTTTTGACAAATTTCAAAATATGACAGATATTGTCCAAATCATTTATTATTTCACTTATAGACATGTGAAATGCATGAACTAGGGCAAAAAAGTGTAAAAAAATTGGTTTGATTTTTTTTAGTACCTTGCAGTTTTTCTTAGTTTTCACATATGGTCCGGGGTCAGGACAAAAGACAGATTTTTGACAAATTTCAAAATATGTCAGATATTGTCCAAATTATTTTTTATTTCACTTCTAGACATGTGAAATGCATGAACTAGGGCAAAAAAAGTGAAAAAAAATTGGTCTGATTTTTTTTAGTACTTTTCAGTTTTTCTTAGTTTTCACATAAGGTCCGGGGTCAGGACAAAAGACAGATTTTTGACAAATTTCAAAATCTGTCAGATATTGTCCAAATCATTTTTTATTTCACTTCTAGACATGTGAAATGCATGAACTAGGGCAAAAAAGTGTAAAAAAATTGGTTTGATTTTTTTTAGTACCTTGCAGTTTTTCTTAGTTTTCACATAAGGTCCGGGGTCAGGACAAAAGACAGATTTTTGACAAATTTCAAAATATGTCAGATATTGTCCAAATTATTTTTTATTTCACTTCTAGACATGTGAAATGCATGAACTAGGGCAAAAAAAGTGAAAAAAAATTGGTCTGATTTTTTTTAGTACTTTTCAGTTTTTCTTAGTTTTCACATAAGGTCCGGGGTCAGGACAAAAGACAGATTTTTGACAAATTTCAAAATCTGTCAGATATTGTCCAAATCATTTTTTATTTCACTTCTAGACATGTGAAATGCATGAACTAGGGCAAAAAAGTGTAAAAAAATTGGTTTGATTTTTTTTAGTACCTTGCAGTTTTTCTTAGTTTTCACATAAGGTCCGGGGTCAGGACAAAATATAGATTTTTGACAAATTTCAAAATCTGTCAGATATTGTCTAAATCATTTTTTATTTCATTTCTAGACATGTGAAATGCATGAACTAGGGCAAAAAAGTGTAAAAAAATTGGTTTGATTTTTTTTAGTACCTTGCAGTTTTTCTTAGTTTTCACATAAGGTCCGGGGTCAGGACAAAATATAGATTTTTGACAAATTTCAAAATATGTCAGATATTGTCCAAATTATTTTTTATTTCACTTCTAGACATGTGAAATGCATGAACTAGGGCAAAAAAAGTGAAAAAAAATTGGTCTGATTTTTTTTAGTACTTTTCAGTTTTTCTTAGTTTTCACATAAGGTCCGGGGTCAGGACAAAAGACAGATTTTTGACAAATTTCAAAATCTGTCAGATATTGTCCAAATCATTTTTTATTTCACTTCTAGACATGTGAAATGCATGAACTAGGGCAAAAAAGTGTAAAAAAATTGGTTTGATTTTTTTTAGTACCTTGCAGTTTTTCTTAGTTTTCACATAAGGTCCGGGGTCAGGACAAAATATAGATTTTTGACAAATTTCAAAATCTGTCAGATATTGTCTAAATCATTTTTTATTTCATTTCTAGACATGTGAAATGCATGAACTAGGGCAAAAAAGTGTAAAAAAATTGGTTTGATTTTTTTTAGTACCTTGCAGTTTTTCTTAGTTTTCACATAAGGTCCGGGGTCAGGACAAAATATAGATTTTTGACAAATTTCAAAATATGACAGATATTGTCCAAATCATTTATTATTTCACTTATAGACATGTGAAATGCATGAACTAGGGCAAAAAAGTGTAAAAAAATTGGTTTGTTTTTTTTTATTACCTTGCAGTTTTTCTTAGTTTTCACATAAGGTCCGGGGTCAGGACAAAATATAGATTTTTGACAAATTTCAAAATCTGTCAGATATTGTCTAAATCATTTTTTATTTCATTTCTAGACATGTGAAATGCATGAACTAGGGCAAGAAAGTGTAAAAAAATTGGTTTGATTTTTTTTTAGTACCTTGCAGTTTTTCTTAGTTTTCACATAAGGTCCGGGGTCAGGACAAAATATAGATTTTTGACAAATTTCAAAATCTGTCAGATATTGTCTAAATCATTTTTTATTTCATTTCTAGACATGTGAAATGCATGAACTAGGGCAAGAAAGTGTGAAAAAATTGGTTTGATTTTTTTTAGTACCTTGCAGTTTTTCTTAGTTTTCACATAAGGTCCGGGGTCAGGACAAAAGACAGATTTTTGACAAATTTCAAAATATGACAGATATTGTCCAAATCATTTATTATTTCACTTATAGACATGTGAAATGCATGAACTAGGGCAAAAAAGTGTAAAACAATTGGTTTGATTTTTTTTAGTACCTTGCAGTTTTTCTTAGTTTTCACATAAGGTCCGGGGTCAGGACAAAATATAGATTTTTGACAAATTTCAAAATCTGTCAGATATTGTCTAAATCATTTTTTATTTCATTTCTAGACATGTGAAATGCATGAACTAGGGCAAGAAAGTGTGAAAAAATTGGTTTGATTTTTTTTTAGTACCTTGCAGTTTTTCTTAGTTTTCACATAAGGTCCGGGGTCAGGACAAAAGACAGATTTTTGACAAATTTCAAAATATGACAGATATTGTCCAAATCATTTATTATTTCACTTATAGACATGTGAAATGCATGAACTAGGGCAAAAAAGTGTAAAAAAATTGGTTTGATTTTTTTTATTACCTTGCAGTTTTTCTTAGTTTTCACATAAGGTCCGGGGTCAGGACAAAAGACAGATTTTTGACAAATTTCAAAATATGTCAGATATTGTCCAAATTATTTTTTATTTCACGTCTAGACATGTGAAATGCATGAACTAGTGCAAAAAAGTGTAACAAAATTGATTTGATTTTTTTTTAGTACTTTTCAGTTTTTCTTAGTTTTCACATAAGGTCCGGGGTCAGGACAAAAGACAGATTTTTGACAAATTTCAAAATCTGTCAGATATTGTCCAAATCATTTTTTATTTCACTTCTAGACATGTGAAATGCATGAACTAGGGCAAAAAAGTGTAAAAAAATTGGTTTGATTTTTTTTAGTACCTTTCAGTTTTTCTTAGTTTTCACATAAGGTCCGGGGTCAGGACAAAATATAGATTTTTGACAAATTTCAAAATCTGTCAGATATTGTCTAAATCATTTTTTATTTCATTTCTAGACATGTGAAATGCATGAACTAGGGCAAGAAAGTGTGAAAAAATTGGTTTGATTTTTTTTTAGTACCTTGCAGTTTTTCTTAGTTTTCACATAAGGTCCGGGGTCAGGACAAAAGACAGATTTTTGACAAATTTCAAAATATGACAGATATTGTCCAAATCATTTATTATTTCACTTATAGACATGTGAAATGCATGAACTAGGGCAAAAAAGTGTAAAAAAATTGGTTTGATTTTTTTTAGTACCTTGCAGTTTTTCTTAGTTTTCACATAAGGTCCGGGGTCAGGACAAAAGACAGATTTTTGACAAATTTCAAAATATGTCAGATATTGTCCAAATTATTTTTTATTTCACTTCTAGACATGTGAAATGCATGAACTAGGGCAAAAAAAGTGAAAAAAAATTGGTCTGATTTTTTTTAGTACTTTTCAGTTTTTCTTAGTTTTCACATAAGGTCCGGGTTCAGGACAAAAGACAGATTTTTGACAAATTTCAAAATCTGTCAGATATTGTCCAAATTATTTTTTATTTCACTTCTAGACATGTGAAATGCATGAACTAGTGCAAAAAAGTGTAACAAAATTGATTTGATTTTTTTTTAGTACTTTTCAGTTTTTCTTAGTTTTCACATAAGGTCCGGGGTCAGGACAAAAGACAGATTTTTGACAAATTTCAAAATCTGTCAGATATTGTCCAAATCATTTTTTATTTCATTTCTAGACATGTGAAATGCATGAACTAGGGCAAAAAAAGTGAAAAAAAAATTGGTCTGATTTTGTAGTACTTTTCAGTTTTTCTTAGTTTTCACATAAGGTCCGGGGTCAGGATAAAAGACAGATTTTTGACAAATTTCAAAATCTGTCAGATATTGTCCAAATCATTTTTTATTTCATTTCTAGACATGTGAAATGCATGAACTAGGGCAAGAAAGTGTGAAAAAATTGGTTTGATTTTTTTTTAGTACCTTGCAGTTTTTCTTAGTTTTCACATAAGGTCCGGGGTCAGGACAAAAGACAGATTTTTGACAAATTTCAAAATATGACAGATATTGTCCAAATCATTTATTATTTCACTTATAGACATGTGAAATGCATGAACTTGGGCAAAAAAGTGTAAAACAATTGGTTTGATTTTTTTTTAGTACCTTGCAGTTTTTCTTAGTTTTCACATAAGGTCCGGGGTCAGGACAAAATATAGATTTTTGACAAATTTCAAAATCTGTCAGATATTGTCTAAATCATTTTTTATTTCATTTCTAGACATGTGAAATGCATGAACTAGGGCAAGAAAGTGTGAAAAAATTGGTTTGATTTTTTTTTAGTACCTTGCAGTTTTTCTTAGTTTTCACATAAGGTCCGGGGTCAGGACAAAAGACAGATTTTTGACAAATTTCAAAATATGACAGATATTGTCCAAATCATTTATTATTTCACTTATAGACATGTGAAATGCATGAACTAGGGCAAAAAAGTGTAAAAAAATTGGTTTGATTTTTTTTATTACCTTGCAGTTTTTCTTAGTTTTCACATAAGGTCCGGGGTCAGGACAAAAGACAGATTTTTGACAAATTTCAAAATATGTCAGATATTGTCCAAATTATTTTTTATTTCACGTCTAGACATGTGAAATGCATGAACTAGTGCAAAAAAGTGTAACAAAATTGATTTGATTTTTTTTTAGTACTTTTCAGTTTTTCTTAGTTTTCACATAAGGTCCGGGTTCAGGACAAAAGACAAATTTTTGACAAATTTCAAAATCTGTCAGATATTGTCCAAATCATTTTTTATTTCACTTCTAGACATGTGAAATGCATGAACTAGGGCAAAAAAGTGTAAAAAAATTGGTTTGATTTTTTTAGTACCTTTCAGTTTTTCTTAGTTTTCACATAAGGTCCGGGGTCAGGACAAAATATAGATTTTTGACAAATTTCAAAATCTGTCAGATATTGTCTAAATCATTTTTTATTTCATTTCTAGACATGTGAAATGCATGAACTAGGGCAAGAAAGTGTGAAAAAATTGGTTTGATTTTTTTTAGTACCTTGCAGTTTTTCTTAGTTTTCACATAAGGTCCGGGGTCAGGACAAAAGACAGATTTTTGACAAATTTCAAAATATGACAGATATTGTCCAAATCATTTATTATTTCACTTATAGACATGTGAAATGCATGAACTAGGGCAAAAAAGTGTAAAAAAATTGGTTTGATTTTTTTTAGTACCTTGCAGTTTTTCTTAGTTTTCACATAAGGTCCGGGGTCAGGACAAAATATAGATTTTTGACAAATTTCAAAATCTGTCAGATATTGTCTAAATCATTTTTTATTTCATTTCTAGACATTTTAAATGCATGAACTAGGGCAAGAAAGTGTAAAAAAATTGGTTTGATTTTTTTTTAGTACCTTGCAGTTTTTCTTAGTTTTCACATAAGGTCCGGGGTCAGGACAAAATATAGATTTTTGACAAATTTCAAAATCTGTCAGATATTGTCTAAATCATTTTTTATTTCATTTCTAGACATGTGAAATGCATGAACTAGGGCAAGAAAGTGTGAAAAAATTGGTTTGATTTTTTTTTAGTACCTTGCAGTTTTTCTTAGTTTTCACATAAGGTCCGGGGTCAGGACAAAAGACAGATTTTTGACAAATTTCAAAATATGACAGATATTGTCCAAATCATTTATTATTTCACTTATAGACATGTGAAATGCATGAACTTGGGCAAAAAAGTGTAAAACAATTGGTTTGATTTTTTTTTAGTACCTTGCAGTTTTTCTTAGTTTTCACATAAGGTCCGGGGTCAGGACAAAATATAGATTTTTGACAAATTTCAAAATCTGTCAGATATTGTCTAAATCATTTTTTATTTCATTTCTAGACATGTGAAATGCATGAACTAGGGCAAGAAAGTGTGAAAAAATTGGTTTGATTTTTTTTTAGTACCTTGCAGTTTTTCTTAGTTTTCACATAAGGTCCGGGGTCAGGACAAAAGACAGATTTTTGACAAATTTCAAAATATGACAGATATTGTCCAAATCATTTATTATTTCACTTATAGACATGTGAAATGCATGAACTAGGGCAAAAAAGTGTAAAAAAATTGGTTTGATTTTTTTTATTACCTTGCAGTTTTTCTTAGTTTTCACATAAGGTCCGGGGTCAGGACAAAAGACAGATTTTTGACAAATTTCAAAATATGTCAGATATTGTCCAAATTATTTTTTATTTCACGTCTAGACATGTGAAATGCATGAACTAGTGCAAAAAAGTGTAACAAAATTGATTTGATTTTTTTTTAGTACTTTTCAGTTTTTCTTAGTTTTCACATAAGGTCCGGGGTCAGGACAAAAGACAGATTTTTGACAAATTTCAAAATCTGTCAGATATTGTCCAAATCATTTTTTATTTCACTTCTAGACATGTGAAATGCATGAACTAGGGCAAAAAAGTGTAAAAAAATTGGTTTGATTTTTTTTAGTACCTTTCAGTTTTTCTTAGTTTTCACATAAGGTCCGGGGTCAGGACAAAATATAGATTTTTGACAAATTTCAAAATCTGTCAGATATTGTCTAAATCATTTTTTATTTCATTTCTAGACATGTGAAATGCATGAACTAGGGCAAGAAAGTGTGAAAAAATTGGTTTGATTTTTTTTTAGTACCTTGCAGTTTTTCTTAGTTTTCACATAAGGTCCGGGGTCAGGACAAAAGACAGATTTTTGACAAATTTCAAAATATGACAGATATTGTCCAAATCATTTATTATTTCATTTCTAGACATGTGAAATGCATGAACTAGGGCAAGAAAGTGTAAAAAAATTGGTTTGATTTTTTTTTAGTACCTTGCAGTTTTTCTTAGTTTTCACATAAGGTCCGGGGTCAGGACAAAATATAGATTTTTGACAAATTTCAAAATCTGTCAGATATTGTCTAAATCATTTTTTATTTCATTTCTAGACATGTGAAATGCATGAACTAGGGCAAGAAAGTGTGAAAAAATTGGTTTGATTTTTTTTTAGTACCTTGCAGTTTTTCTTAGTTTTCACATAAGGTCCGGGGTCAGGACAAAAGACAGATTTTTGACAAATTTCAAAATATGACAGATATTGTCCAAATCATTTATTATTTCACTTATAGACATGTGAAATGCATGAACTAGGGCAAAAAAGTGTAAAAAAATTGGTTTGATTTTTTTTATTACCTTGCAGTTTTTCTTAGTTTTCACATAAGGTCCGGGGTCAGGACAAAAGACAGATTTTTGACAAATTTCAAAATCTGTCAGATATTGTCTAAATCATTTTTTATTTCATTTCTAGACATGTGAAATGCATGAACTAGGGCAAGAAAGTGTGAAAAAATTGGTTTGATTTTTTTTTAGTACCTTGCAGTTTTTCTTAGTTTTCACATAAGGTCCGGGGTCAGGACAAAAGACAGATTTTTGACAAATTTCAAAATATGACAGATATTGTCCAAATCATTTATTATTTCACTTATAGACATGTGAAATGCATGAACTAGGGCAAAAAAGTGTAAAAAAATTGGTTTGATTTTTTTTAGTACCTTGCAGTTTTTCTTAGTTTTCACATAAGGTCCGGGGTCAGGACAAAATATAGATTTTTGACAAATTTCAAAATCTGTCACATATTGTCTAAATCATTTTTTATTTCATTTCTAGACATGTGAAATGCATGAACTAGGGCAAGAAAGTGTAAAAAAATTGGTTTGATTTTTTTTATTACCTTGCAGTTTTTCTTAGTTTTCACATAAGGTCCGGGGTCAGGACAAAAGACAGATTTTTGACAAATTTCAAAATATGTCAGATATTGTCCAAATTATTTTTTATTTCACGTCTAGACATGTGAAATGCATGAACTAGTGCAAAAAAGTGTAACAAAATTGATTTGATTTTTTTTTAGTACTTTTCAGTTTTTCTTAGTTTTCACATAAGGTCCGGGGTCAGGACAAAAGACAGATTTTTGACAAATTTCAAAATCTGTCAGATATTGTCCAAATCATTTTTTATTTCACTTCTAGACATGTGAAATGCATGAACTAGGGCAAAAAAGTGTAAAAAAATTGGTTTGATTTTTTTTAGTACCTTTCAGTTTTTCTTAGTTTTCACATAAGGTCCGGGGTCAGGACAAAATATAGATTTTTGACAAATTTCAAAATCTGTCAGATATTGTCTAAATCATTTTTTATTTCATTTCTAGACATGTGAAATGCATGAACTAGGGCAAGAAAGTGTGAAAAAATTGGTTTGATTTTTTTTTAGTACCTTGCAGTTTTTCTTAGTTTTCACATAAGGTCCGGGGTCAGGACAAAAGACAGATTTTTGACAAATTTCAAAATATGACAGATATTGTCCAAATCATTTATTATTTCACTTATAGACATGTGAAATGCATGAACTAGGGCAAAAAAGTGTAAAAAAATTGGTTTGATTTTTTTTAGTACCTTGCAGTTTTTCTTAGTTTTCACATAAGGTCCGGGGTCAGGACAAAAGACAGATTTTTGACAAATTTCAAAATATGTCAGATATTGTCCAAATTATTTTTTATTTCACTTCTAGACATGTGAAATGCATGAACTAGGGCAAAAAAAGTGAAAAAAAATTGGTCTGATTTTTTTTAGTACTTTTCAGTTTTTCTTAGTTTTCACATAAGGTCCGGGTTCAGGACAAAAGACAGATTTTTGACAAATTTCAAAATCTGTCAGATATTGTCCAAATTATTTTTTATTTCACTTCTAGACATGTGAAATGCATGAACTAGTGCAAAAAAGTGTAACAAAATTGATTTGATTTTTTTTTAGTACTTTTCAGTTTTTCTTAGTTTTCACATAAGGTCCGGGGTCAGGACAAAAGACAGATTTTTGACAAATTTCAAAATCTGTCAGATATTGTCCAAATCATTTTTTATTTCATTTCTAGACATGTGAAATGCATGAACTAGGGCAAAAAAAGTGAAAAAAAAATTGGTCTGATTTTGTAGTACTTTTCAGTTTTTCTTAGTTTTCACATAAGGTCCGGGGTCAGGATAAAAGACAGATTTTTGACAAATTTCAAAATCTGTCAGATATTGTCCAAATCATTTTTTATTTCATTTCTAGACATGTGAAATGCATGAACTAGGGCAAAAAAAGTGAAAAAAATTGGTCTGATTTTTTTTAGTACTTTTCAGTTTTTCTTAGTTTTCACATAAGGTCCGGGTTCAGGACAAAAGACAAATTTTTGACAAATTTCAAAATCTGTCAGATATTGTCCAAATCATTTTTTATTTCACTTCTAGACATGTGAAATGCATGAACTAGGGCAAAAAAGTGTAAAAAAATTGGTTTGATTTTTTTAGTACCTTTCAGTTTTTCTTAGTTTTCACATAAGGTCCGGGGTCAGGACAAAATATAGATTTTTGACAAATTTCAAAATCTGTCAGATATTGTCTAAATCATTTTTTATTTCATTTCTAGACATGTGAAATGCATGAACTAGGGCAAGAAAGTGTGAAAAAATTGGTTTGATTTTTTTTTAGTACCTTGCAGTTTTTCTTAGTTTTCACATAAGGTCCGGGGTCAGGACAAAAGACAGATTTTTGACAAATTTCAAAATCTGTCAGATATTGTCCAAATCATTTTTTATTTCACTTCTAGACATGTGAAATGCATGAACTAGGGCAAAAAAGTGTAAAAAAATTGGTTTGATTTTTTTTAGTACCTTGCAGTTTTTCTTAGTTTTCACATAAGATCCGGGGTCAGGACAAAATATAGATTTTTGACAAATTTCAAAATCTGTCAGATATTGTCTAAATCATTTTTTATTTCATTTCTAGACATGTGAAATGCATGAACTAGGGCAAGAAAGTGTGAAAAAATTGGTTTGATTTTTTTTTAGTACCTTGCAGTTTTTCTTAGTTTTCACATAAGGTCCGGGGTCAGGACAAAAGACAGATTTTTGACAAATTTCAAAATATGACAGATATTGTCCAAATCATTTATTATTTCACTTATAGACATGTGAAATGCATGAACTAGGGCAAAAAAGTGTAAAAAAATTGGTTTGATTTTTTTTAGTACCTTGCAGTTTTTCTTAGTTTTCACATAAGGTCCGGGGTCAGAACAAAATATAGATTTTTGACAAATTTCAAAATCTGTCAGATATTGTCTAAATCATTTTTTATTTCATTTCTAGACATGTGAAATGCATGAACTAGGGCAAGAAAGTGTAAAAAAATTGGTTTGATTTTTTTTTAGTACCTTGCAGTTTTTCTTAGTTTTCACATAAGGTCCGGGGTCAGGACAAAATATAGATTTTTGACAAATTTCAAAATCTGTCAGATATTGTCTAAATCATTTTTTATTTCATTTCTAGACATGTGAAATGCATGAACTAGGGCAAGAAAGTGTGAAAAAATTGGTTCGATTTTTTTTTAGTACCTTGCAGTTTTTCTTAGTTTTCACATAAGGTCCGGTCAGGACAAAAGACAGATTTTTGACAAATTTCAAAATATGACAGATATTGTCCAAATCATTTATTATTTCACTTATAGACATGTGAAATGCATGAACTAGGGCAAAAAAGTGTAAAAAAATTGGTTTGATTTTTTTTAGTACCTTGCAGTTTTTCTTAGTTTTCACATAAGGTCCGGGGTCAGGACAAAATATAGATTTTTGACAAATTTCAAAATCTGTCAGATATTGTCTAAATCATTTTTTATTTCATTTCTAGACATGTGAAATGCATGAACTAGGGCAAGAAAGTGTGAAAAAATTGGTTTGATTTTTTTTTAGTACCTTGCAGTTTTTCTTAGTTTTCACATAAGGTCCGGGGTCAGGACAAAAGACAGATTTTTGACAAATTTCAAAATATGACAGATATTGTCCAAATCCTTTATTAATTCACTTATAGACATGTGAAATGCATGAACTAGGGCCAAAAAGTGTAAAAAAATTGGTTTGATTTTTTTTAGTACCTTGCAGTTTTTCTTAGTTTTCACATAAGGTCCGGGGTCAGGACAAAAGACAGATTTTTGACAAATTTCAAAATATGTCAGATATTGTCCAAATTATTTTTTATTTCACGTCTAGACATGTGAAATGCATGAACTAGTGCAAAAAAGTGTAACAAAATTGATTTGATTTTTTTTTAGTACTTTTCAGTTTTTCTTAGTTTTCACATAATGTCCGGGGTCAGGACAAAAGACAGATTTTTTACAAATTTCAAAATATGTCAGATATTGTCCAAATCATTTTTTATTTCACTTCTAGACATGTGAAATGCATGAACCAGGGCAAAAAAGTGTAAAAATATTGGTTTGATTTTTTTTAGTACCTTTCAGTTTTCTTAGTTTTCACATAATGTCCTGGGTCAGGACAAAAGACAGATTTTTGACAAATTTCAAAATCTGTCAGATATTGTCCAAATCATTTTTTATTTCATTTCTAGACATGTGAAATGCATGAACTAGGGCAAAAAAAGTGAATAAAAATTGGTCTGATTTTTTTTAGTACTTTTCAGTTTTTCTTAGTTTTCACATAAGGTCCGGGGTCAGGACAAAAAACAGATTTCTGACAAATTTCAAAATCTGTCAGATATTGTCCAAATCATTTTTTATTTAATTTCTAGACATGTGAAATGCATGAACTAGGGCAAGAAAGTGTGAAAAAATTGGTTTGATTTTTTTTTAGTACCTTGCAGTTTTTCTTAGTTTTCACATAAGGTCCGGGGTCAGGATAAAAGACAGATTTTTGACAAATTTCAAAATATGTCAGATATTGTCCAAATTATTTTTTATTTCACGTCTAGACATGTGAAATGCATGAACTAGTGCAAAAAAGTGTAACAAAATTGGTTTGATTTTTTTTAGTACTTTTCAGTTTTTCTTAGTTTTCACATAAGGTCCGGGGTCAGGACAAAAGACAGATTTTTGACAAATTTCAAAATATGTCAGATATTGTCCAAATTATTTTTTATTTCACTTCTAGACATGTGAAATGCATGAACTAGGGCAAAAAAAGTGAAAAAAAATTGGTCTGATTTTTTTTAGTACTTTTCAGTTTTTCTTAGTTTTCACATAAGGTCCGGGGTCAGGACAAAAGACAGAATTTTGACAAATTTCAAAATATGTCAGATATTGTCCAAATCATTTTTTATTTCACTTATAGACATGTGAAATGCATGAACTAGGGCAAAAAAGTGTAAAAAAATTGGTTTGATTTTTTTTAGTACCTTTCAGTTTTTTTTAGTTTTCACATAAGATCCGGGGTCAGGACAAAATATAGATTTTTGACAAATTTCAAAATCTGTCAGATATTGTCTAAATCATTTTTTATTTAATTTCTAGACATGTGAAATGCATGAACTAGGGCAAGAAAGTGTGAAAAAATTGGTTTGATTTTTTTTTAGTACCTTGCAGTTTTTCTTAGTTTTCACATAAGGTCCGGGGTCAGGACAAAAGACAGATTTTTGACAAATTTCAAAATATGACAGATATTGTCCAAATCATTTATTATTTCACTTATAGACATGTGAAATGCATGAACTAGGGCAAAAAAGTGTAAAAAAATTGGTTTGATTTTTTTTAGTACCTTGCAGTTTTTCTTAGTTTTCACATAAGGTCCGGGGTCAGGACAAAATATAGATTTTTGACAAATTTCAAAATCTGTCAGATATTGTCTAAATCATTTTTTATTTCATTTCTAGACATGTGAAATGCATGAACTAGGGCAAGAAAGTGTAAAAAAATTGGTTTGATTTTTTTTTAGTACCTTGCAGTTTTTCTTAGTTTTCACATAAGGTCCGGGGTCAGGACAAAATATAGATTTTTGACAAATTTCAAAATCTGTCAGATATTGTCTAAATCATTTTTTATTTCATTTCTAGACATGTGAAATGCATGAACTAGGGCAAGAAAGTGTGAAAAAATTGGTTTGATTTTTTTTTAGTACCTTGCAGTTTTTCTTAGTTTTCACATAAGGTCCGGGGTCAGGACAAAAGACAGATTTTTGACAAATTTCAAAATATGACAGATATTGTCCAAATCATTTATTAATTCACTTATAGACATGTGAAATGCATGAACTAGGGCCAAAAAGTGTAAAAAAATTGGTTTGATTTTTTTTAGTACCTTGCAGTTTTTCTTAGTTTTCACATAAGGTCCGGGGTCAGGACAAAAGACAGATTTTTGACAAATTTCAAAATATGTCAGATATTGTCCAAATTATTTTTTATTTCACGTCTAGACATGTGAAATGCATGAACTAGTGCAAAAAAGTGTAACAAAATTGATTTGATTTTTTTTTAGTACTTTTCAGTTTTTCTTAGTTTTCACATAATGTCCGGGGTCAGGACAAAAGACAGATTTTTGACAAATTTCAAAATATGACAGATATTGTCCAAATCATTTATTATTTCACTTATAGACATGTGAAATGCATGAACTAGGGCAAAAAAATTTAAAAAAATTGGTTTGATTTTTTTTAGTACCTTGCAGTTTTTCTTAGTTTTCACATAAGGTCCGGGGTCAGGACAAAATATAGATTTTTGACAAATTTCAAAATCTGTCAGATATTGTCTAAATCATTTTTTATTTCATTTCTAGACATGTGAAATGCATGAACTAGGGCAAAAAAGTGTAAAAAAATTGGTTTGATTTTTTTTAGTTCCTTGCAGTTTTTCTTAGTTTTCACATAAGGTCCGGGGTCAGGACAAAAGACAGAATTTTGACAAATTTCAAAATATGTCAGATATTGTCCAAATCATTTTTTATTTCACTTATAGACATGTGAAATGCATGAACTAGGGCAAAAAAGTGTAAAAAAATTGGTTTGATTTTTTTTAGTACCTTTCAGTTTTTTTTAGTTTTCACATAAGGTCCGGGGTCAGGACAAAAGACAGATTTTTTACAAATTTCAAAATATGTCAGATATTGTCCAAATCATTTTTTATTTCACTTCTAGACATGTGAAATGCATGAACCAGGGCAAAAAAGTGTAAAAATATTGGTTTGATTTTTTTTAGTACCTTTCAGTTTTTCTTAGTTTTCACATAATGTCCTGGGTCAGGACAAAAGACAGATTTTTGACAAATTTCAAAATCTGTCAGATATTGTCCAAATCATTTTTTATTTCATTTCTAGACATGTGAAATGCATGAACTAGGGCAAAAAAAGTGAATAAAAATTGGTCTGATTTTTTTTAGTACTTTTCAGTTTTTCTTAGTTTTCACATAAGGTCCGGGGTCAGGACAAAAAACAGATTTCTGACAAATTTCAAAATCTGTCAGATATTGTCCAAATCACTTTTTATTTAATTTCTAGACATGTGAAATGCATGAACTAGGGCAAGAAAGTGTGAAAAAATTGGTTTGATTTTTTTTTAGTACCTTGCAGTTTTTCTTAGTTTTCACATAAGGTCCGGGGTCAGGATAAAAGACAGATTTTTGACAAATTTCAAAATATGTCAGATATTGTCCAAATTATTTTTTATTTCACGTCTAGACATGTGAAATGCATGAACTAGTGCAAAAAAGTGTAACAAAATTGGTTTGATTTTTTTTTAGTACTTTTCAGTTTTTCTTAGTTTTCACATAAGGTCCGGGGTCAGGACAAAAGACAGATTCCTGACAAATTTCAAAATCTGTCAGATATTGTCCAAATAATTTTTTATTTCATTTCTAGACATGTGAAATGCATGAACTAGTGCAAAAAAGTGTAACAAAATTGGTTTGATTTTTTTTAGTACTTTTCAGTTTTTCTTAGTTTTCACATAAGGTCCGGGGTCAGGACAAAAGACAGATTTTTGACAAATTTCAAAATATGTCAGATATTGTCCAAATTATTTTTTATTTCACTTCTAGACATGTGAAATGCATGAACTAGGGCAAAAAAAGTGAAAAAAAATTGGTCTGATTTTTTTTAGTACTTTTCAGTTTTTCTTAGTTTTCACATAAGGTCCGGGGTCAGGACAAAAGACAGAATTTTGACAAATTTCAAAATATGTCAGATATTGTCCAAATCATTTTTTATTTCACTTATAGACATGTGAAATGCATGAACTAGGGCAAAAAAGTGTAAAAAAATTGGTTTGATTTTTTTTAGTACCTTTCAGTTTTTTTTAGTTTTCACATAAGGTCCGGGGTCAGGACAAAAGACAGATTTTTTACAAATTTCAAAATATGTCAGATATTGTCCAAATCATTTTTTATTTCACTTCTAGACATGTGAAATGCATGAACCAGGGCAAAAAAGTGTAAAAATATTGGTTTGATTTTTTTTAGTACCTTTCAGTTTTTCTTAGTTTTCACATAAGGTCCGGGGTCAGGACAAAAGACAGATTTTTGACAAATTTCAAAATCTGTCAGATATTGTCCAAATAATTTTTTATTTCATTTCTAGACATGTGAAATGCATGAACTAGTGCAAAAAAGTGTAACAAAATTGGTTTGATTTTTTTTAGTACTTTTCAGTTTTTCTTAGTTTTCACATAAGGTCCGGGGTCAGGACAAAAGACAGATTTTTGACAAATTTCAAAATATGTCAGATATTGCCCAAATTATTTTTTATTTCACGTCTAGACATGTGAAATGCATGAACTAGGGCAAAAAAAGTGAAAAAAAATTGGTCTGATTTTTTTTAGTACTTTTCAGTTTTTCTTAGTTTTCACATAAGGTCCGGGGTCAGGACAAAAGACAGAATTTTGACAAATTTCAAAATATGTCAGATATTGTCCAAATCATTTTTTATTTCACTTATAGACATGTGAAATGCATGAACTAGGGCAAAAAAGTGTAAAAAAATTGGTTTGATTTTTTTTAGTACCTTTCAGTTTTTTTTAGTTTTCACATAAGGTCCGGGGTCAGGACAAAAGACAGATTTTTTACAAATTTCAAAATATGTCAGATATTGTCCAAATCATTTTTTATTTCACTTCTAGACATGTGAAATGCATGAACCAGGGCAAAAAAGTGTAAAAATATTGGTTTGATTTTTTTTAGTACCTTTCAGTTTTTCTTAGTTTTCACATAAGGTCCGGGGTCAGGACAAAAGACAGATTTTTGACAAATTTCAAAATCTGTCAGATATTGTCCAAATCATTTTTTATTTCATTTCTAGACATGTGAAATGCATGAACTAGGGCAAAAAAAGTGAATAAAAATTGGTCTGATTTTTTTTAGTACTTTTCAGTTTTTCTTAGTTTTCACATAAGGTCCGGGGTCAGGATGAAAGACAGATTTTTGACAAATTTCAAAATCTCTCAGATATTGTCCAAATTATTTTTTATTTCACTTCTAGACATGTGAAATGCATGAACTAGTGCAAAAAAGTGTAACAAAATTGATTTGATTTTTTTTTAGTACTTTTCAGTTTTTCTTAGTTTTCACATAAGGTCCGGGGTCAGGACAAAAGACAGATTTTTGACAAATTTCAAAATATGTCAGATATTGTCCAAATTATTTTTTATTTCACGTCTAGACATGTGAAATGCATGAACTAGTGCAAAAAAGTGTAACAAAATTGATTTGATTTTTTTTTAGTACTTTTCAGTTTTTCTTAGTTTTCACATAAGGTCCGGGGTCAGGACAAAAGACAGATTTTTGACAAATTTCAAAATATGTCAGATATTGTCCAAATTATTTTTTATTTCACGTCTAGACATGTGAAATGCATGAACTAGTGCAAAAAAGTGTAACAAAATTGATTTGATTTTTTTTTAGTACTTTTCAGTTTTTCTTAGTTTTCACATAAGGTCCGGGGTCAGGACAAAAGACAGATTTTTGACAAATTTCAAAATATGTCAGATATTGTCCAAATTATTTTTTATTTCACGTCTAGACATGTGAAATGCATGAACTAGTGCAAAAAAGTGTTACAAAATTGATTTGATTTTTTTTTAGTACTTTTCAGTTTTTCTTAGTTTTCACATAAGGTCCGGGGTCAGGACAAAAGACAGATTTTTGACAAATTTCAAAATCTGTCAGATATTGTCCAAATCATTTTTTATTTCATTTCTAGACATGTGAAATGCATGAACTAGTGCAAAAAAGTGTAACAAAATTGGTTTGATTTTTTTTTAGTACTTTTCAGTTTTTCTTAGTTTTCACATAAGGTCCGGGGTCAGGACAAAAGACAGATTTTTGACAAATTTCAAAATATGTCAGATATTGTCCAAATTATTTTTTATTTCACGTCTAGACATGTGAAATGCATGAACTAGTGCAAAAAAGTGTAACAAAATTGATTTGATTTTTTTTTAGTACTTTTCAGTTTTTCTTAGTTTTCACATAAGGTCCGGGGTCAGGACAAAAGACAGATTTTTGACAAATTTCAAAATATGTCAGATATTGTCCAAATTATTTTTTATTTCACGTCTAGACATGTGAAATGCATGAACTAGTGCAAAAAAGTGTTACAAAATTGATTTGATTTTTTTTTAGTACTTTTCAGTTTTTCTTAGTTTTCACATAAGGTCCGGGGTCAGGACAAAAGACAGATTTTTGACAAATTTCAAAATCTGTCAGATATTGTCCAAATCATTTTTTATTTCATTTCTAGACATGTGAAATGCATGAACTAGTGCAAAAAAGTGTAACAAAATTGGTTTGATTTTTTTTAGTACTTTTCAGTTTTTCTTAGTTTTCACATAAGGTCCGGGGTCAGGATAAAAGACAGATTTTTGACAAATTTCAAAATCTCTCAGATATTGTCCAAATTATTTTTTATTTCACTTCTAGACATGTGAAATGCATGAACTAGTGCAAAAAAGTGTAACAAAATTGGTTTGATTTTTTTTAGTACTTTTCAGTTTTTCTTAGTTTTCACATAAGGTCCGGGGTCAGGATAAAAGACAGATTTTTGACAAATTTCAAAATATGTCAGATATTGTCCAAATTATTTTTTATTTCACGTCTAGACATGTGAAATGCATGAACTAGTGCAAAAAAGTGTAACAAAATTGATTTGATTTTTTTTTAGTACTTTTCAGTTTTTCTTAGTTTTCACATAAGGTCCGGGGTCAGGACAAAAGACAGATTTTTGACAAATTTCAAAATATGTCAGATATTGTCCAAATCATTTTTTATTTAATTTCTAGACATGTGAAATGCATGAACTAGGGCAAGAAAGTGTGAAAAAATTGGTTTGATTTTTTTTTAGTACCTTGCAGTTTTTCTTAGTTTTCACATAAGGTCCGGGGTCAGGACAAAAGACAGATTTTTGACAAATTTCAAAATCTGTCAGATATTGTCCAAATCATTTTTTATTTCATTTCTAGACATGTGAAATGCATGAACTAGGGCAAAAAAAGTGAATAAAAATTGGTCTGATTTTTTTTAGTACTTTTCAGTTTTTCTTAGTTTTCACATAAGGTCCGGGGTCAGGACAAAAGACAGATTTTTGACAAATTTCAAAATATGTCAGATATTGTCCAAATTATTTTTTATTTCACGTCTAGACATGTGAAATGCATGAACTAGTGCAAAAAAGTGTAACAAAATTGGTTTGATTTTTTTTTAGTACTTTTCAGTTTTTCTTAGTTTTCACATAAGGTCCGGGGTCAGGACAAAAGACAGATTTTTGACAAATTTCAAAATATGTCTGATATTGTCCAAATTATTTTTTATTTCACTTCTAGACATGTGAAATGCATGAACTAGGGCAAAAAAAGTGAAAAAAAATTGGTCTGATTTTTTTTAGTACTTTTCAGTTTTTCTTAGTTTTCACATAAGGTCCGGGGTCAGGACAAAAGACAGATTTTTTACAAATTTCCAAATATGTCAGATATTGTCCAAATCATTTTTTATTTCACTTCTAAACATGTGAAATGCATGAACTAGGGCAAAAAAGTGTAAAAAAATTGGTTTGATTTTTTTTAGTTCCTTGCAGTTTTTCTTAGTTTTCACATAAGGTCCGGGGTCAGGACAAAAGACAGAATTTTGACAAATTTCAAAATATGTCAGATATTGTCCAAATCATTTTTTATTTCACTTATAGACATGTGAAATGCATGAACTAGGGCAAAAAAGTGTAAAAAAATTGGTTTGATTTTTTTTAGTACCTTTCAGTTTTTTTTAGTTTTCACATAAGGTCCGGGGTCAGGACAAAAGACAGATTTTTTACAAATTTCAAAATATGTCAGATATTGTCCAAATCATTTTTTATTTCATTTCTAGACATGTGAAATGCATGAACTAGTGCAAAAAAGTGTAACAAAATTGGTTTGATTTTTTTTAGTACTTTTCAGTTTTTCTTAGTTTTCACATAAGGTCCGGGGTCAGGATAAAAGACAGATTTTTGACAAATTTCAAAATCTCTCAGATATTGTCCAAATTATTTTTTATTTCACTTCTAGACATGTGAAATGCATGAACTAGTGCAAAAAAGTGTAACAAAATTGGTTTGATTTTTTTTAGTACTTTTCAGTTTTTCTTAGTTTTCACATAAGGTCCGGGGTCAGGACAAAAGACAGATTTTTTACAAATTTCCAAATATGTCAGATATTGTCCAAATCATTTTTTATTTCACTTCTAAACATGTGAAATGCATGAACTAGGGCAAAAAAGTGTAAAAAAATTGGTTTGATTTTTTTTAGTTCCTTGCAGTTTTTCTTAGTTTTCACATAAGGTCCGGGGTCAGGACAAAAGACAGAATTTTGACAAATTTCAAAATATGTCAGATATTGTCCAAATCATTTTTTATTTCACTTATAGACATGTGAAATGCATGAACTAGGGCAAAAAAGTGTAAAAAAATTGGTTTGATTTTTTTTAGTACCTTTCAGTTTTTTTTAGTTTTCACATAAGGTCCGGGGTCAGGACAAAAGACAGATTTTTTACAAATTTCAAAATATGTCAGATATTGTCCAAATCATTTTTTATTTCACTTCTAGACATGTGAAATGCATGAACCAGGGCAAAAAAGTGTAAAAATATTGGTTTGATTTTTTTTAGTACCTTTCAGTTTTTCTTAGTTTTCACATAATGTCCTGGGTCAGGACAAAAGACAGATTTTTGACAAATTTCAAAATCTGTCAGATATTGTCCAAATCATTTTTTATTTCATTTCTAGACATGTGAAATGCATGAACTAGGGCAAAAAAAGTGAATAAAAATTGGTCTGATTTTTTTTAGTACTTTTCAGTTTTTCTTAGTTTTCACATAAGGTCCGGGGTCAGGACAAAAAACAGATTTCTGACAAATTTCAAAATCTGTCAGATATTGTCCAAATCATTTTTTATTTAATTTCTAGACATGTGAAATGCATGAACTAGGGCAAGAAAGTGTGAAAAAATTGGTTTGATTTTTTTTTAGTACCTTGCAGTTTTTCTTAGTTTTCACATAAGGTCCGGGGTCAGGATAAAAGACAGATTTTTGACAAATTTCAAAATATGTCAGATATTGTCCAAATTATTTTTTATTTCACGTCTAGACATGTGAAATGCATGAACTAGTGCAAAAAAGTGTAACAAAATTGGTTTGATTTTTTTTTAGTACTTTTCAGTTTTTCTTAGTTTTCACATAAGGTCCGGGGTCAGGACAAAAGACAGATTTTTGACAAATTTCAAAATATGTCAGATATTGTCCAAATTATTTTTTATTTCACTTCTAGACATGTGAAATGCATGAACTAGGGCAAAAAAAGTGAAAAAAAATTGGTTTGATTTTTTTTAGTACCTTTCAGTTTTTTTTAGTTTTCACATAAGGTCCGGGGTCAGGACAAAAGACAGATTTTTTACAAATTTCAAAATATGTCAGATATTGTCCAAATCATTTTTTATTTCACTTCTAGACATGTGAAATGCATGAACCAGGGCAAAAAAGTGTAAAAATATTGGTTTGATTTTTTTTAGTACCTTTCAGTTTTTCTTAGTTTTCACATAAGGTCCGGGGTCAGGACAAAAGACAGATTTTTGACAAATTTCAAAATCTGTCAGATATTGTCCAAATCATTTTTTATTTCATTTCTAGACATGTGAAATGCATGAACTAGGGCAAAAAAAGTGAATAAAAATTGGTCTGATTTTTTTTAGTACTTTTCAGTTTTTCTTAGTTTTCACATAAGGTCCGGGGTCAGGATGAAAGACAGATTTTTGACAAATTTCAAAATCTCTCAGATATTGTCCAAATTATTTTTTATTTCACTTCTAGACATGTGAAATGCATGAACTAGTGCAAAAAAGTGTAACAAAATTGATTTGATTTTTTTTTAGTACTTTTCAGTTTTTCTTAGTTTTCACATAAGGTCCGGGGTCAGGACAAAAGACAGATTTTTGACAAATTTCAAAATATGTCAGATATTGTCCAAATTATTTTTTATTTCACGTCTAGACATGTGAAATGCATGAACTAGTGCAAAAAAGTGTAACAAAATTGATTTGATTTTTTTTTAGTACTTTTCAGTTTTTCTTAGTTTTCACATAAGGTCCGGGGTCAGGACAAAAGACAGATTTTTGACAAATTTCAAAATATGTCAGATATTGTCCAAATTATTTTTTATTTCACGTCTAGACATGTGAAATGCATGAACTAGTGCAAAAAAGTGTAACAAAATTGGTTTGATTTTTTTTTAGTACTTTTCAGTTTTTCTTAGTTTTCACATAAGGTCCGGGGTCAGGACAAAAGACAGATTTTTGACAAATTTCAAAATCTGTCAGATATTGTCCAAATCATTTTTTATTTCATTTCTAGACATGTGAAATGCATGAACTAGTGCAAAAAAGTGTAACAAAATTGGTTTGATTTTTTTTAGTACTTTTCAGTTTTTCTTAGTTTTCACATAAGGTCCGGGGTCAGGATAAAAGACAGATTTTTGACAAATTTCAAAATCTCTCAGATATTGTCCAAATTATTTTTTATTTCACTTCTAGACATGTGAAATGCATGAACTAGTGCAAAAAAGTGTAACAAAATTGGTTTGATTTTTTTTAGTACTTTTCAGTTTTTCTTAGTTTTCACATAAGGTCCGGGGTCAGGACAAAAGACAGATTTTTTACAAATTTCCAAATATGTCAGATATTGTCCAAATCATTTTTTATTTCACTTCTAAACATGTGAAATGCATGAACTAGGGCAAAAAAGTGTAAAAAAATTGGTTTGATTTTTTTTAGTTCCTTGCAGTTTTTCTTAGTTTTCACATAAGGTCCGGGGTCAGGACAAAAGACAGAATTTTGACAAATTTCAAAATATGTCAGATATTGTCCAAATCATTTTTTATTTCACTTATAGACATGTGAAATGCATGAACTAGGGCAAAAAAGTGTAAAAAAATTGGTTTGATTTTTTTTAGTACCTTTCAGTTTTTTTTAGTTTTCACATAAGGTCCGGGGTCAGGACAAAAGACAGATTTTTTACAAATTTCAAAATATGTCAGATATTGTCCAAATCATTTTTTATTTCACTTCTAGACATGTGAAATGCATGAACCAGGGCAAAAAAGTGTAAAAATATTGGTTTGATTTTTTTTAGTACCTTTCAGTTTTTCTTAGTTTTCACATAATGTCCTGGGTCAGGACAAAAGACAGATTTTTGACAAATTTCAAAATCTGTCAGATATTGTCCAAATCATTTTTTATTTCATTTCTAGACATGTGAAATGCATGAACTAGGGCAAAAAAAGTGAATAAAAATTGGTCTGATTTTTTTTAGTACTTTTCAGTTTTTCTTAGTTTTCACATAAGGTCCGGGGTCAGGACAAAAAACAGATTTCTGACAAATTTCAAAATCTGTCAGATATTGTCCAAATCATTTTTTATTTAATTTCTAGACATGTGAAATGCATGAACTAGGGCAAGAAAGTGTGAAAAAATTGGTTTGATTTTTTTTTAGTACCTTGCAGTTTTTCTTAGTTTTCACATAAGGTCCGGGGTCAGGATAAAAGACAGATTTTTGACAAATTTCAAAATATGTCAGATATTGTCCAAATTATTTTTTATTTCACGTCTAGACATGTGAAATGCATGAACTAGTGCAAAAAAGTGTAACAAAATTGATTTGATTTTTTTTTAGTACTTTTCAGTTTTTCTTAGTTTTCACATAAGGTCCGGGGTCAGGACAAAAGACAGATTTTTGACAAATTTCAAAATATGTCAGATATTGTCCAAATTATTTTTTATTTCACGTCTAGACATGTGAAATGCATGAACTAGTGCAAAAAAGTGTAACAAAATTGGTTTGATTTTTTTTTAGTACTTTTCAGTTTTTCTTAGTTTTCACATAAGGTCCGGGGTCAGGACAAAAGACAGATTTTTGACAAATTTCAAAATCTGTCAGATATTGTCCAAATCATTTTTTATTTCATTTCTAGACATGTGAAATGCATGAACTAGTGCAAAAAAGTGTAACAAAATTGGTTTGATTTTTTTTAGTACTTTTCAGTTTTTCTTAGTTTTCACATAAGGTCCGGGGTCAGGATAAAAGACAGATTTTTGACAAATTTCAAAATCTCTCAGATATTGTCCAAATTATTTTTTATTTCACTTCTAGACATGTGAAATGCATGAACTAGTGCAAAAAAGTGTAACAAAATTGGTTTGATTTTTTTTAGTACTTTTCAGTTTTTCTTAGTTTTCACATAAGGTCCGGGGTCAGGACAAAAGACAGATTTTTTACAAATTTCCAAATATGTCAGATATTGTCCAAATCATTTTTTATTTCACTTCTAAACATGTGAAATGCATGAACTAGGGCAAAAAAGTGTAAAAAAATTGGTTTGATTTTTTTTAGTTCCTTGCAGTTTTTCTTAGTTTTCACATAAGGTCCGGGGTCAGGATAAAAGACAGATTTTTGACAAATTTCAAAATATGTCAGATATTGTCCAAATTATTTTTTATTTCACGTCTAGACATGTGAAATGCATGATCTAGTGCAAAAAAGTGTAACAAAATTGATTTGATTTTTTTTTAGTACTTTTCAGTTTTTCTTAGTTTTCACATAAGGTCCGGGGTCAGGACAAAAGACAGATTTTTGACAAATTTCAAAATATGTCAGATATTGTCCAAATTATTTTTTATTTCACTTCTAGACATGTGAAATGCATGAACTAGGGCAAAAAAAGTGAAAAAAAATTGGTCTGATTTTTTTTAGTACTTTTCAGTTTTTCTTAGTTTTCACATAAGGTCCGGGGTCAGGACAAAAGACAGAATTTTGACAAATTTCAAAATATGTCAGATATTGTCCAAATCATTTTTTATTTCACTTATAGACATGTGAAATGCATGAACTAGGGCAAAAAAGTGTAAAAAAATTGGTTTGATTTTTTTTAGTACCTTTCAGTTTTTTTTAGTTTTCACATAAGGTCCGGGGTCAGGACAAAAGACAGATTTTTTACAAATTTCAAAATATGTCAGATATTGTCCAAATCATTTTTTATTTCACTTCTAGACATGTGAAATGCATGAACCAGGGCAAAAAAGTGTAAAAATATTGGTTTGATTTTTTTTAGTACCTTTCAGTTTTTCTTAGTTTTCACATAAGGTCCGGGGTCAGGACAAAAGACAGATTTTTGACAAATTTCAAAATCTGTCAGATATTGTCCAAATCATTTTTTATTTCATTTCTAGACATGTGAAATGCATGAACTAGGGCAAAAAAAGTGAATAAAAATTGGTCTGATTTTTTTTAGTACTTTTCAGTTTTTCTTAGTTTTCACATAAGGTCCGGGGTCAGGATGAAAGACAGATTTTTGACAAATTTCAAAATCTCTCAGATATTGTCCAAATTATTTTTTATTTCACTTCTAGACATGTGAAATGCATGAACTAGTGCAAAAAAGTGTAACAAAATTGATTTGATTTTTTTTTAGTACTTTTCAGTTTTTCTTAGTTTTCACATAAGGTCCGGGGTCAGGACAAAAGACAGATTTTTGACAAATTTCAAAATATGTCAGATATTGTCCAAATTATTTTTTATTTCACGTCTAGACATGTGAAATGCATGAACTAGTGCAAAAAAGTGTAACAAAATTGATTTGATTTTTTTTTAGTACTTTTCAGTTTTTCTTAGTTTTCACATAAGGTCCGGGGTCAGGACAAAAGACAGATTTTTGACAAATTTCAAAATATGTCAGATATTGTCCAAATTATTTTTTATTTCACGTCTAGACATGTGAAATGCATGAACTAGTGCAAAAAAGTGTAACAAAATTGGTTTGATTTTTTTTTAGTACTTTTCAGTTTTTCTTAGTTTTCACATAAGGTCCGGGGTCAGGACAAAAGACAGATTTTTGACAAATTTCAAAATCTGTCAGATATTGTCCAAATCATTTTTTATTTAATTTCTAGACATGTGAAATGCATGAACTAGTGCAAAAAAGTGTAACAAAATTGGTTTGATTTTTTTTAGTACTTTTCAGTTTTTCTTAGTTTTCACATAAGGTCCGGGGTCAGGATAAAAGACAGATTTTTGACAAATTTCAAAATCTCTCAGATATTGTCCAAATTATTTTTTATTTCACTTCTAGACATGTGAAATGCATGAACTAGTGCAAAAAAGTGTAACAAAATTGGTTTGATTTTTTTTAGTACTTTTCAGTTTTTCTTAGTTTTCACATAAGGTCCGGGGTCAGGATAAAAGACAGATTTTTGACAAATTTCAAAATATGTCAGATATTGTCCAAATTATTTTTTATTTCACGTCTAGACATGTGAAATGCATGAACTAGTGCAAAAAAGTGTTACAAAATTGATTTGATTTTTTTTTAGTACTTTTCAGTTTTTCTTAGTTTTCACATAAGGTCCGGGGTCAGGACAAAAGACAGATTTTTGACAAATTTCAAAATCTGTCAGATATTGTCCAAATTATTTTTTATTTCACGTCTAGACATGTGAAATGCATGAACTAGTGCAAAAAAGTGTAACAAAATTGGTTTGATTTTTTTTTAGTACTTTTCAGTTTTTCTTAGTTTTCACATAAGGTCCGGGGTCAGGACAAAAGACAGATTTTTGACAAATTTCAAAATATGTCAGATATTGTCCAAATTATTTTTTATTTCACTTCTAGACATGTGAAATGCATGAACTAGGGCAAAAAAAGTGAAAAAAAATTGGTCTGATTTTTTTTAGTACTTTTCAGTTTTTCTTAGTTTTCACATAAGGTCCGGGGTCAGGACAAAAGACAGAATTTTGACAAATTTCAAAATATGTCAGATATTGTCCAAATCATTTTTTATTTCACTTATAGACATGTGAAATGCATGAACTAGGGCAAAAAAGTGTAAAAAAATTGGTTTGATTTTTTTTAGTACCTTTCAGTTTTTTTTAGTTTTCACATAAGGTCCGGGGTCAGGACAAAAGACAGATTTTTTACAAATTTCAAAATATGTCAGATATTGTCCAAATCATTTTTTATTTCACTTCTAGACATGTGAAATGCATGAACCAGGGCAAAAAAGTGTAAAAATATTGGTTTGATTTTTTTTAGTACCTTTCAGTTTTTCTTAGTTTTCACATAAGGTCCGGGGTCAGGACAAAAGACAGATTTTTGACAAATTTCAAAATCTGTCAGATATTGTCCAAATCATTTTTTATTTCATTTCTAGACATGTGAAATGCATGAACTAGGGCAAAAAAAGTGAATAAAAATTGGTCTGATTTTTTTTAGTACTTTTCAGTTTTTCTTAGTTTTCACATAAGGTCCGGGGTCAGGATGAAAGACAGATTTTTGACAAATTTCAAAATCTCTCAGATATTGTCCAAATTATTTTTTATTTCACTTCTAGACATGTGAAATGCATGAACTAGTGCAAAAAAGTGTAACAAAATTGATTTGATTTTTTTTTAGTACTTTTCAGTTTTTCTTAGTTTTCACATAAGGTCCGGGGTCAGGACAAAAGACAGATTTTTGACAAATTTCAAAATATGTCAGATATTGTCCAAATTATTTTTTATTTCACGTCTAGACATGTGAAATGCATGAACTAGTGCAAAAAAGTGTAACAAAATTGATTTGATTTTTTTTTAGTACTTTTCAGTTTTTCTTAGTTTTCACATAAGGTCCGGGGTCAGGACAAAAGACAGATTTTTGACAAATTTCAAAATATGTCAGATATTGTCCAAATTATTTTTTATTTCACGTCTAGACATGTGAAATGCATGAACTAGTGCAAAAAAGTGTAACAAAATTGGTTTGATTTTTTTTTAGTACTTTTCAGTTTTTCTTAGTTTTCACATAAGGTCCGGGGTCAGGACAAAAGACAGATTTTTGACAAATTTCAAAATCTGTCAGATATTGTCCAAATCATTTTTTATTTAATTTCTAGACATGTGAAATGCATGAACTAGTGCAAAAAAGTGTAACAAAATTGGTTTGATTTTTTTTAGTACTTTTCAGTTTTTCTTAGTTTTCACATAAGGTCCGGGGTCAGGATAAAAGACAGATTTTTGACAAATTTCAAAATCTCTCAGATATTGTCCAAATTATTTTTTATTTCACTTCTAGACATGTGAAATGCATGAACTAGTGCAAAAAAGTGTAACAAAATTGGTTTGATTTTTTTTAGTACTTTTCAGTTTTTCTTAGTTTTCACATAAGGTCCGGGGTCAGGATAAAAGACAGATTTTTGACAAATTTCAAAATATGTCAGATATTGTCCAAATTATTTTTTATTTCACGTCTAGACATGTGAAATGCATGAACTAGTGCAAAAAAGTGTTACAAAATTGATTTGATTTTTTTTTAGTACTTTTCAGTTTTTCTTAGTTTTCACATAAGGTCCGGGGTCAGGACAAAAGACAGATTTTTGACAAATTTCAAAATCTGTCAGATATTGTCCAAATCATTTTTTATTTCATTTCTAGACATGTGAAATGCATGAACTAGTGCAAAAAAGTGTAACAAAATTGGTTTGATTTTTTTTAGTACTTTTCAGTTTTTCTTAGTTTTCACATAAGGTCCGGGGTCAGGATAAAAGACAGATTTTTGACAAATTTCAAAATATGTCAGATATTGTCCAAATTATTTTTTATTTCACGTCTAGACATGTGAAATGCATGAACTAGTGCAAAAAAGTGTTACAAAATTGATTTGATTTTTTTTTAGTACTTTTCAGTTTTTCTTAGTTTTCACATAAGGTCCGGGGTCAGGACAAAAGACAGATTTTTGACAAATTTCAAAATATGTCAGATATTGTCCAAATTATTTTTTATTTCACGTCTAGACATGTGAAATGCATGAACTAGTGCAAAAAAGTGTAACAAAATTGGTTTGATTTTTTTTTAGTACTTTTCAGTTTTTCTTAGTTTTCACATAAGGTCCGGGGTCAGGACAAAAGACAGATTTTTGACAAATTTCCAAATATGTCAGATATTGTCCAAATCATTTTTTATTTCACTTCTAAACATGTGAAATGCATGAACTAGGGCAAAAAAGTGTAAAAAAATTGGTTTGATTTTTTTTTAGTACTTTTCAGTTTTTCTTAATTTTCACATAAGGTCCGGGGTCAGGACAAAAGACAGATTTTTGACAAATTTCAAAATATGTCAGATATTGTCCAAATTATTTTTTATTTCATTTCTAGACATGTGAAATGCATGAACTAGTGCAAAAAAGTGTAACAAAATTGGTTTGATTTTTTTTAGTTCCTTGCAGTTTTTCTTAGTTTTCACATAAGGTCCGGGGTCAGGACAAAAGACAGAATTTTGACAAATTTCAAAATATGTCAGATATTGTCCAAATCATTTTTTATTTCACTTATAGACATGTGAAATGCATGAACTAGGGCAAAAAAGTGTAAAAAAATTGGTTTGATTTTTTTTAGTACCTTTCAGTTTTTTTTAGTTTTCACATAAGGTCCGGGGTCAGGACAAAAGACAGATTTTTGACAAATTTCAAAATATGTCAGATATTGTCCAAATCATTTTTTATTTCACTTCTAGACATGTGAAATGCATGAACCAGGGCAAAAAAGTGTAAAAATATTGGTTTGATTTTTTTTAGTACCTTTCAGTTTTTCTTAGTTTTCACATAAGGTCCGGGGTCAGGACAAAAGACAGATTTTTGAAAAATTTCAAAATCTGTCAGATATTGTCCAAATCATTTTTTATTTCATTTCTAGACATGTGAAATGCATGAACTAGGGCAAAAAAGTGAATAAAAATTGGTCTGATTTTTTTTAGTACTTTTCAGTTTTTCTTAGTTTTCACATAAGGTCCGGGGTCAGGATAAAAGACAGATTTTTGACAAATTTCAAAATATGTCAGATATTGTCCAAATTATTTTTTATTTCACGTCTAGACATGTGAAATGCATGAACTAGTGCAAAAAAGTGTTACAAAATTGATTTGATTTTTTTTTAGTACTTTTCAGTTTTTCTTAGTTTTCACATAAGGTCCGGGGTCAGGACAAAAGACAGATTTTTGACAAATTTCAAAATCTGTCAGATATTGTCCAAATCATTTTTTATTTCATTTCTAGACATGTGAAATGCATGAACTAGTGCAAAAAAGTGTAACAAAATTGGTTTGATTTTTTTTAATACCTTTCAGTTTTTTTTAGTTTTCACATAAGGTCCGGGGTCAGGACAAAAGACAGATTTTTGACAAATTTCAAAATATGTCAGATATTGTCCAAATCATTTTTTATTTCACTTCTAGACATGTGAAATGCATGAACTAGGGCAAAAAAAGTGAAAAAACATTGGTCTGATTTTTTTTTAGTACTTTTCAGTTTTTCTTAGTTTTCACATAAGGTCCGGGGTCAGGACAAAAGACAGATTTTTTACAAATTTCAAAATATGTCAGATATTGTCCAAATCATTTTTTATTTCACTTCTAGACATGTGAAATGCATGAACCAGGGCAAAAAAGTGTAAAAATATTGGTTTGATTTTTTTTAGTACCTTTCAGTTTTTCTTAGTTTTCACATAAGGTCCGGGGTCAGGACAAAAGACAGATTTTTGACAAATTTCAAAATCTGTCAGATATTGTCCAAATCATTTTTTATTTCATTTCTAGACATGTGAAATGCATGAACTAGTGCAAAAAAGTGTAACCAAATTGGTTTGATTTTTTTTAGTTCCTTGCAGTTTTTCTTAGTTTTCACATAAGGTCCGGGGTCAGGACAAAAGACAGATTTTTGACAAATTTCAAAATCTGTCAGATATTGTCCAAATCATTTTTTATTTCATTTCTAGACATGTGAAATGCATGAACTAGGGCAAAAAAAGTGAATAAAAATTGGTCTGATTTTTTTTAGTACTTTTCAGTTTTTCTTAGTTTTCACATAAGGTCCGGGGTCAGGACAAAAAACAGATTTCTGACAAATTTCAAAATCTGTCAGATATTGTCCAAATCATTTTTTATTTAATTTCTAGACATGTGAAATGCATGAACTAGGGCAAGAAAGTGTGAAAAAATTGGTTTGATTTTTTTTTAGTACCTTGCAGTTTTTCTTAGTTTTCACATAAGGTCCGGGGTCAGGATAAAAGACAGATTTTTGACAAATTTCAAAATATGTCAGATATTGTCCAAATTATTTTTTATTTCACGTCTAGACATGTGAAATGCATGATCTAGTGCAAAAAAGTGTAACAAAATTGATTTGATTTTTTTTTAGTACTTTTCAGTTTTTCTTAGTTTTCACATAAGGTCCGGGGTCAGGACAAAAGACAGATTTTTGACAAATTTCAAAATATGTCAGATATTGTCCAAATTATTTTTTATTTCACGTCTAGACATGTGAAATGCATGAACTAGTGCAAAAGAGTGTAACAAAATTGGTTTGATTTTTTTTAATACCTTTCAGTTTTTTTTAGTTTTCACATAAGGTCCGGGGTCAGGACAAAAGACAGATTTTTGACAAATTTCAAAATATGTCAGATATTGTCCAAATTATTTTTTATTTCACGTCTAGACATGTGAAATGCATGAACCAGGGCAAAAAAGTGTAAAAATATTGGTTTGATTTTTTTTAGTACCTTTCAGTTTTTCTTAGTTTTCACATAAGGTCCGGGGTCAGGACAAAAGACAGATTTTTGACAAATTTCAAAATCTGTCAGATATTGTCCAAATCATTTTTTATTTCATTTCTAGACATGTGAAATGCATGAACTAGGGCAAAAAAGTGAATAAAAATTGGTCTGATTTTTTTTAGTACTTTTCAGTTTTTCTTAGTTTTCACATAAGGTCCGGGGTCAGGACAAAAAACAGATTTCTGACAAATTTCAAAATCTGTCAGATATTGTCCAAATCATTTTTTATTTAATTTCTAGACATGTGAAATGCATGAACCAGGGCAAAAAAGTGTAAAAAAATTGGTTTGATTTTTTTTAGTACCTTTCAGTTTTTCTTAGTTTTCACATAAGGTCCGGGGTCAGGACAAAAGACAGATTTTTGACAAATTTCAAAATCTGTCAGATATTGTCCAAATCATTTTTTATTTCATTTCTAGACATGTGAAATGAATGAACTAGGGCAAAAAAAGTGAAAAAAAATTGGTCTGATTTTTTTTAGTACTTTACAGTTTTTCTTAGTTTTCACATAAGGTCCGGGGTCAGGACAAAAGACAGATTTTTGACAAATTTCAAAATCTGTCAGATATTGTCCAAATCATTTTTTATTTCATTTCTAGACATGTGAAATGCATGAACTAGTGCAAAAAAGTGTAACCAAATTGGTTTGATTTTTTTTAGTTCCTTGCAGTTTTTCTTAGTTTTCACATAAGGTCCGGGGTCAGGACAAAAGACAGATTTTTGACAAATTTCAAAATCTGTCAGATATTGTCCAAATCATTTTTTATTTCATTTCTAGACATGTGAAATGCATGAACTAGGGCAAAAAAAGTGAATAAAAATTGGTCTGATTTTTTTTAGTACTTTTCAGTTTTTCTTAGTTTTCACATAAGGTCCGGGGTCAGGACAAAAAACAGATTTCTGACAAATTTCAAAATCTGTCAGATATTGTCCAAATCATTTTTTATTTAATTTCTAGACATGTGAAATGCATGAACTAGGGCAAGAAAGTGTGAAAAAATTGGTTTGATTTTTTTTTAGTACCTTGCAGTTTTTCTTAGTTTTCACATAAGGTCCGGGGTCAGGATAAAAGACAGATTTTTGACAAATTTCAAAATATGTCAGATATTGTCCAAATTATTTTTTATTTCACGTCTAGACATGTGAAATGCATGAACTAGTGCAAAAAAGTGTTACAAAATTGATTTGATTTTTTTTTAGTACTTTTCAGTTTTTCTTAGTTTTCACATAAGGTCCGGGGTCAGGACAAAAGACAGATTTTTGACAAATTTCCAAATATGTCAGATATTGTCCAAATCATTTTTTATTTCACTTCTAAACATGTGAAATGCATGAACTAGGGCAAAAAAGTGTAAAAAAATTGGTTTGATTTTTTTTTAGTACTTTTCAGTTTTTCTTAATTTTCACATAAGGTCCGGGGTCAGGACAAAAGACAGATTTTTGACAAATTTCAAAATATGTCAGATATTGTCCAAATTATTTTTTATTTCATTTCTAGACATGTGAAATGCATGAACTAGTGCAAAAAAGTGTAACAAAATTGGTTTGATTTTTTTTAGTTCCTTGCAGTTTTTCTTAGTTTTCACATAAGGTCCGGGGTCAGGACAAAAGACAGAATTTTGACAAATTTCAAAATATGTCAGATATTGTCCAAATCATTTTTTATTTCACTTATAGACATGTGAAATGCATGAACTAGGGCAAAAAAGTGTAAAAAAATTGGTTTGATTTTTTTTAGTACCTTTCAGTTTTTTTTAGTTTTCACATAAGGTCCGGGGTCAGGACAAAAGACAGATTTTTGACAAATTTCAAAATATGTCAGATATTGTCCAAATCATTTGTTATTTCACTTCTAGACATGTGAAATGCATGAACTAAGGCAAAAAAAGTGAAAAAACATTGGTCTGATTTTTTTTAGTACTTTTCAGTTTTTCTTAGTTTTCACATAAGGTCCGGGGTCAGGACAAAAGACAGATTTTTTACAAATTTCAAAATATGTCAGATATTGTCCAAATCATTTTTTATTTCACTTCTAGACATGTGAAATGCATGAACCAGGGCAAAAAAGTGTAAAAATATTGGTTTGATTTTTTTTAGTACCTTTCAGTTTTTCTTAGTTTTCACATAAGGTCCGGGGTCAGGACAAAAGACAGATTTTTGACAAATTTCAAAATCTGTCAGATATTGTCCAAATCATTTTTTATTTCATTTCTAGACATGTGAAATGCATGAACTAGGGCAAAAAAAGTGAATAAAAATTGGTCTGATTTTTTTTAGTACTTTTCAGTTTTTCTTAGTTTTCACATAAGGTCCGGGGTCAGGACAAAAAACAGATTTCTGACAAATTTCAAAATCTGTCAGATATTGTCCAAATGATTTTTTATTTCACGTCTAGACATGTGAAATGCATGAACTAGTGCAAAAAAGTGTAACAAAATTGGTTTGATTTTTTTTTAGTACTTTTCAGTTTTTCTTAGTTTTCACATAAGGTCCGGGGTCAGGACAAAAGACAGATTTTTTACAAATTTCAAAATATGTCAGATATTGTCCAAATCATTTTTTATTTCACGTCTAGACATGTGAAATGCATGAACTAGTGCAAAAAAGTGTAACAAAATTGGTTTGATTTTTTTTTAGTACTTTTCAGTTTTTCTTAGTTTTCACATAAGGTCCGGGGTCAGGACAAAAGACAGATTTTTGACAAATTTCAAAATATGTCAGATATTGTCCAAATCATTTTTTATTTCACTTCTAAACATGTGAAATGCATGAACTAGGGCAAAAAAGTGTAAAAAAATTGGTTTGATTTTTTTTTAGTACTTTTCAGTTTTTCTTAATTTTCACATAAGGTCCGGGGTCAGGACAAAAGACAGATTTTTGACAAATTTCAAAATATGTCAGATATTGTCCAAATTATTTTTTATTTCATTTCTAGACATGTGAAATGCATGAACTAGTGCAAAAAAGTGTAACAAAATTGGTTTGATTTTTTTTAGTTCCTTGCAGTTTTTCTTAGTTTTCACATAAGGTCCGGGGTCAGGACAAAAGACAGAATTTTGACAAATTTCAAAATATGTCAGATATTGTCCAAATCATTTTTTATTTCACTTATAGACATGTGAAATGCATGAACTAGGGCAAAAAAGTGTAAAAAAATTGGTTTGATTTTTTTTAGTACCTTTCAGTTTTTTTTAGTTTTCACATAAGGTCCGGGGTCAGGACAAAAGACAGATTTTTGACAAATTTCAAAATATGTCAGATATTGTCCAAATCATTTTTTATTTCACTTCTAGACATGTGAAATGCATGAACTAGGGCAAAAAAAGTGAAAAAACATTGGTCTGATTTTTTTTAGTACTTTTCAGTTTTTCTTAGTTTTCACATAAGGTCCGGGGTCAGGACAAAAGACAGATTTTTTACAAATTTCAAAATATGTCAGATATTGTCCAAATCATTTTTTATTTCACTTCTAGACATGTGAAATGCATGAACCAGGGCAAAAAAGTGTAAAAATATTGGTTTGATTTTTTTTAGTACCTTTCAGTTTTTCTTAGTTTTCACATAAGGTCCGGGGTCAGGACAAAAGACAGATTTTTGACAAATTTCAAAATCTGTCAGATATTGTCCAAATCATTTTTTATTTCATTTCTAGACATGTGAAATGCATGAACCAGGGCAAAAAAAGTGAATAAAAATTGGTCTGATTTTTTTTAGTACTTTTCAGTTTTTCTTAGTTTTCACATAAGGTCCGGGGTCAGGACAAAAAACAGATTTCTGACAAATTTCAAAATCTGTCAGATATTGTCCAAATCATTTTTTATTTAATTTCTAGACATGTGAAATGCATGAACCAGGGCAAAAAAGTGTAAAAAAATTGGTTTGATTTTTTTTAGTACCTTTCAGTTTTTCTTAGTTTTCACATAAGGTCCGGGGTCAGGACAAAAGACAGATTTTTGACAAATTTCAAAATCTGTCAGATATTGTCCAAATCATTTTTTATTTCATTTCTAGACATGTGAAATGAATGAACTAGGGCAAAAAAAGTGAAAAAAAATTGGTCTGATTTTTTTTAGTACTTTTCAGTTTTTCTTAGTTTTCACATAAGGTCCGGGGTCAGGACAAAAGACAGATTTTTGACAAATTTCAAAATCTGTCAGATATTGTCCAAATCATTTTTTATTTCATTTCTAGACATGTGAAATGCATGAACTAGTGCAAAAAAGTGTAACCAAATTGGTTTGATTTTTTTTAGTTCCTTGCAGTTTTTCTTAGTTTTCACATAAGGTCCGGGGTCAGGACAAAAGACAGATTTTTGACAAATTTCAAAATCTGTCAGATATTGTCCAAATCATTTTTTATTTCATTTCTAGACATGTGAAATGCATGAACTAGGGCAAAAAAAGTGAATAAAAATTGGTCTGATTTTTTTTAGTACTTTTCAGTTTTTCTTAGTTTTCACATAAGGTCCGGGGTCAGGACAAAAAACAGATTTCTGACAAATTTCAAAATCTGTCAGATATTGTCCAAATCATTTTTTATTTAATTTCTAGACATGTGAAATGCATGAACTAGGGCAAGAAAGTGTGAAAAAATTGGTTTGATTTTTTTTTAGTACCTTGCAGTTTTTCTTAGTTTTCACATAAGGTCCGGGGTCAGGACAAAAGACAGATTTTTTACAAATTTCAAAATATGTCAGATATTGTCCAAATCATTTTTTATTTCACTTCTAAACATGTGAAATGCATGAACTAGGGCAAAAAAGTGTAAAAAAATTGGTTTGATTTTTTTTTAGTACTTTTCAGTTTTTCTTAATTTTCACATAAGGTCCGGGGTCAGGACAAAAGACAGATTTTTGACAAATTTCAAAATATGTCAGATATTGTCCAAATTATTTTTTATTTCATTTCTAGACATGTGAAATGCATGAACTAGTGCAAAAAAGTGTAACAAAATTGGTTTGATTTTTTTTAGTTCCTTGCAGTTTTTCTTAGTTTTCACATAAGGTCCGGGGTCAGGACAAAAGACAGAATTTTGACAAATTTCAAAATATGTCAGATATTGTCCAAATCATTTTTTATTTCACTTATAGACATGTGAAATGCATGAACTAGGGCAAAAAAGTGTAAAAAAATTGGTTTGATTTTTTTTAGTACCTTTCAGTTTTTTTTAGTTTTCACATAAGGTCCGGGGTCAGGACAAAAGACAGATTTTTGACAAATTTCAAAATATGTCAGATATTGTCCAAATCATTTGTTATTTCACTTCTAGACATGTGAAATGCATGAACTAGGGCAAAAAAAGTGAAAAAACATTGGTCTGATTTTTTTTAGTACTTTTCAGTTTTTCTTAGTTTTCACATAAGGTCCGGGGTCAGGACAAAAGACAGATTTTTTACAAATTTCAAAATATGTCAGATATTGTCCAAATCATTTTTTATTTCACTTCTAGACATGTGAAATGCATGAACCAGGGCAAAAAAGTGTAAAAATATTGGTTTGATTTTTTTTAGTACCTTTCAGTTTTTCTTAGTTTTCACATAAGGTCCGGGGTCAGGACAAAAGACAGATTTTTGACAAATTTCAAAATCTGTCAGATATTGTCCAAATCATTTTTTATTTCATTTCTAGACATGTGAAATGCATGAACTAGGGCAAAAAAAGTGAATAAAAATTGGTCTGATTTTTTTTAGTACTTTTCAGTTTTTCTTAGTTTTCACATAAGGTCCGGGGTCAGGACAAAAAACAGATTTCTGACAAATTTCAAAATCTGTCAGATATTGTCCAAATGATTTTTTATTTCACGTCTAGACATGTGAAATGCATGAACTAGTGCAAAAAAGTGTAACAAAATTGGTTTGATTTTTTTTTAGTACTTTTCAGTTTTTCTTAGTTTTCACATAAGGTCCGGGGTCAGGACAAAAGACAGATTTTTTACAAATTTCAAAATATGTCAGATATTGTCCAAATCATTTTTTATTTCACGTCTAGACATGTGAAATGCATGAACTAGTGCAAAAAAGTGTAACAAAATTGGTTTGATTTTTTTTTAGTACTTTTCAGTTTTTCTTAGTTTTCACATAAGGTCCGGGGTCAGGACAAAAGACAGATTTTTTACAAATTTCAAAATATGTCAGATATTGTCCAAATCATTTTTTATTTCACTTCTAGACATGTGAAATGCATGAACCAGGGCAAAAAAGTGTAAAAATATTGGTTTGATTTTTTTTAGTACCTTTCAGTTTTTCTTAGTTTTCACATAAGGTCCGGGGTCAGGACAAAAGACAGATTTTTGACAAATTTCAAAATCTGTCAGATATTGTCCAAATCATTTTTTATTTCATTTCTAGACATGTGAAATGCATGAACTAGGGCAAAAAAAGTGAATAAAAATTGGTCTGATTTTTTTTAGTACTTTTCAGTTTTTCTTAGTTTTCACATAAGGTCCGGGGTCATGACAAAAGACAGATTTTTGATACATTTTAAAATCTGTCAGATATTGTCCAAATTATTTTTTATTTCACTTCTAGACATGTGAAATGCATGAACTAGGGCAAAAAAAGTGAAAAAAAATTGGTCTGATTTTTTTTAGTACTTTTCAGTTTTTCTTAGTTTTCACATAAGGTCCGGGGTCAGGACAAAAGAAAGATTTTTGACAAATTTCAAAATATGTCAGATATTGTCCAAATCATTTTTTATTTCATTTCTAGACATGTGAAATGCATGAACTAGGGCAAAAAAAGTGAATAAAAATTGGTCTGATTTTTTTTAGTACTTTTCAGTTTTTCTTAGTTTTCACATAAGGTCCGGGGTCAGGACAAAAAACAGATTTCTGACAAATTTTAAAATCTGTCAGATATTGTCCAAATCATTTTTTATTTAATTTCTAGACATGTGAAGTGCATGAACTAGGGCAAGAAAGTGTGAAAAAATTGGTTTGATTTTTTTTTAGTACCTTGCAGTTTTTCTTAGTTTTCACATAAGGTCCGGGGTCAGGACAAAAGACAGATTTTTGACAAATTTCAAAATATGTCAGATATTGTCCAAATCATTTTTTATTTCATTTCTAGACATGTGAAATGCATGAACTAGGGCAAAAAAAGTGAATAAAAATTGGTCTGATTTTTTTTAGTACTTTTCAGTTTTTCTTAGTTTTCACATAAGGTCCGGGGTCAGGACAAAAGACAGATTTTTTACAAATTTCAAAATCTGTCAGATATTGTCCAAATCATTTTTTATTTAATTTCTAGACATGTGAAATGCATGAACTAGGGCAAGAAAGTGTGAAAAAATTGGTTTGATTTTTTTTTAGTACCTTGCAGTTTTTCTTAGTTTTCACATAAGGTCCGGGGTCAGGATAAAAGACAGATTTTTGACAAATTTCAAAATATGTCAGATATTGTCCAAATTATTTTTTATTTCACGTCTAGACATGTGAAATGCATGATCTAGTGCAAAAAAGTGTAACAAAATTGATTTGATTTTTTTTTAGTACTTTTCAGTTTTTCTTAGTTTTCACATAAGGTCCGGGGTCAGGATAAAAGACAGATTTTTGACAAATTTCAAAATATGTCAGATATTGTCCAAATTATTTTTTATTTCACGTCTAGACATGTGAAATGCATGAACTAGTGCAAAAAAGTGTAACAAAATTGGTTTGATTTTTTTTTAGTACTTTTCAGTTTTTCTTAGTTTTCACATAAGGTCCGGGGTCATGACAAAAGACAGATTTTTGATACATTTCAAAATATGTCAGATATTGTCCAAATTATTTTTTATTTCACTTCTAGACATGTGAAATGCATGAACTAGGGCAAAAAAAGTGAAAAAAAATTGGTCTGATTTTTTTTAGTACTTTTCAGTTTTTCTTAGTTTTCACATAAGGTCCGGGGTCAGGACAAAAGACAGATTTTTTACAAATTTCAAAATATGTCAGATATTGTCCAAATCATTTTTTATTTCACTTCTAGACATGTGAAATGCATGAACCAGGGCAAAAAAGTGTAAAAATATTGGTTTGATTTTTTTTAGTACCTTTCAGTTTTTCTTAGTTTTCACATAAGGTCCGGGGTCAGGACAAAAGACAGATTTTTGACAAATTTCAAAATCTGTCAGATATTGTCCAAATCATTTTTTATTTCATTTCTAGACATGTGAAATGCATGAACTAGGGCAAAAAAAGTGAATAAAAATTGGTCTGATTTTTTTTAGTACTTTTCAGTTTTTCTTAGTTTTCACATAAGGTCCGGGGTCAGGACAAAAAACAGATTTCTGACAAATTTCAAAATCTGTCAGATATTGTCCAAATGATTTTTTATTTCACGTCTAGACATGTGAAATGCATGAACTAGTGCAAAAAAGTGTAACAAAATTGGTTTGATTTTTTTTTAGTACTTTTCAGTTTTTCTTAGTTTTCACATAAGGTCCGGGGTCAGGACAAAAGACAGATTTTTTACAAATTTCAAAATATGTCAGATATTGTCCAAATCATTTTTTATTTCACGTCTAGACATGTGAAATGCATGAACTAGTGCAAAAAAGTGTAACAAAATTGGTTTGATTTTTTTTTAGTACTTTTCAGTTTTTCTTAGTTTTCACATAAGGTCCGGGGTCAGGACAAAAGACAGATTTTTTACAAATTTCAAAATATGTCAGATATTGTCCAAATCATTTTTTATTTCACTTCTAGACATGTGAAATGCATGAACCAGGGCAAAAAAGTGTAAAAATATTGGTTTGATTTTTTTTAGTACCTTTCAGTTTTTCTTAGTTTTCACATAAGGTCCGGGGTCAGGACAAAAGACAGATTTTTGACAAATTTCAAAATCTGTCAGATATTGTCCAAATCATTTTTTATTTCATTTCTAGACATGTGAAATGCATGAACTAGGGCAAAAAAAGTGAATAAAAATTGGTCTGATTTTTTTTAGTACTTTTCAGTTTTTCTTAGTTTTCACATAAGGTCCGGGGTCATGACAAAAGACAGATTTTTGATACATTTTAAAATCTGTCAGATATTGTCCAAATTATTTTTTATTTCACTTCTAGACATGTGAAATGCATGAACTAGGGCAAAAAAAGTGAAAAAAAATTGGTCTGATTTTTTTTAGTACTTTTCAGTTTTTCTTAGTTTTCACATAAGGTCCGGGGTCAGGACAAAAGAAAGATTTTTGACAAATTTCAAAATATGTCAGATATTGTCCAAATCATTTTTTATTTCATTTCTAGACATGTGAAATGCATGAACTAGGGCAAAAAAAGTGAATAAAAATTGGTCTGATTTTTTTTAGTACTTTTCAGTTTTTCTTAGTTTTCACATAAGGTCCGGGGTCAGGACAAAAAACAGATTTCTGACAAATTTTAAAATCTGTCAGATATTGTCCAAATCATTTTTTATTTAATTTCTAGACATGTGAAGTGCATGAACTAGGGCAAGAAAGTGTGAAAAAATTGGTTTGATTTTTTTTTAGTACCTTGCAGTTTTTCTTAGTTTTCACATAAGGTCCGGGGTCAGGATAAAAGACAGATTTTTGACAAATTTCAAAATATGTCAGATATTGTCCAAATTATTTTTTATTTCACGTCTAGACATGTGAAATGCATGATCTAGTGCAAAAAAGTGTAACAAAATTGATTTGATTTTTTTTTAGTACTTTTCAGTTTTTCTTAGTTTTCACATAAGGTCCGGGGTCAGGATAAAAGACAGATTTTTGACAAATTTCAAAATATGTCAGATATTGTCCAAATTATTTTTTATTTCACGTCTAGACATGTGAAATGCATGAACTAGTGCAAAAAAGTGTAACAAAATTGGTTTGATTTTTTTTTAGTACTTTTCAGTTTTTCTTAGTTTTCACATAAGGTCCGGGGTCATGACAAAAGACAGATTTTTGATACATTTCAAAATATGTCAGATATTGTCCAAATTATTTTTTATTTCACTTCTAGACATGTGAAATGCATGAACTAGGGCAAAAAAAGTGAAAAAAAATTGGTCTGATTTTTTTTAGTACTTTTCAGTTTTTCTTAGTTTTCACATAAGGTCCGGGGTCAGGACAAAAGACAGATTTTTGACAAATTTCAAAATATGTCAGATATTGTCCAAATCATTTTTTATTTCACTTCTAGACATGTGAAATGCATGAACCAGGGCAAAAAAGTGTAAAAATATTGGTTTGATTTTTTTTAGTACCTTTCAGTTTTTCTTAGTTTTCACATAAGGTCCGGGGTCAGGACAAAAGACAGATTTTTGACAAATTTCAAAATCTGTCAGATATTGTCCAAATCATTTTTTATTTCATTTCTAGACATGTGAAATGCATGAACTAGGGCAAAAAAAGTGAATAAAAATTGGTCTGATTTTTTTTAGTACTTTTCAGTTTTTCTTAGTTTTCACATAAGGTCCGGGGTCAGGACAAAAAACAGATTTCTGACAAATTTCAAAATCTGTCAGATATTGTCCAAATCATTTTTTATTTCACTTCTAGACATGTGAAATGCATGAACTAGGGCAAAAAAAGTAAAAAAAAATTGGTCTGATTTTTTTTAGTACTTTTCAGTTTTTCTTAGTTTTCACATAAGGTCCGGGGTCAGGACAAAAGACAGATTTTTGACAAATTTCAAAATATGTCAGATATTGTCCAAATTATTTTTTATTTCACGTCTAGACATGTGAAATGCATGAACTAGTGCAAAAAAGTGTAACAAAATTGGTTTGATTTTTTTTTAGTACTTTTCAGTTTTTCTTAGTTTTCACATAAGGTCCGGGGTCATGACAAAAGACAGATTTTTGATACATTTCAAAATATGTCAGATATTGTCCAAATTATTTTTTATTTCACTTCTAGACATGTGAAATGCATGAACTAGGGCAAAAAAAGTGAAAAAAAATTGGTCTGATTTTTTTTAGTACTTTTCAGTTTTTCTTAGTTTTCACATAAGGTCCGGGGTCATGACAAAAGACAGATTTTTGATACATTTCAAAATATGTCAGATATTGTCCAAATTATTTTTTATTTCACTTCTAGACATGTGAAATGCATGAACTAGGGCAAAAAAAGTGAAAAAAAATTGGTCTGATTTTTTTTAGTACTTTTCAGTTTTTCTTAGTTTTCACATAAGGTCCGGGGTCAGGACAAAAGACAGATTTTTGACAAATTTCAAAATATGTCAGATATTGTCCAAATCATTTTTTATTTCACTTCTAGACATGTGAAATGCATGAACCAGGGCAAAAAAGTGTAAAAATATTGGTTTGATTTTTTTTAGTACCTTTCAGTTTTTCTTAGTTTTCACATAAGGTCCGGGGTCAGGACAAAAAACAGATTTCTGACAAATTTCAAAATCTGTCAGATATTGTCCAAATCATTTTTTATTTCACTTCTAGACATGTGAAATGCATGAACTAGGGCAAAAAAAGTGAAAAAAAATTGGTCTGATTTTTTTTAGTACTTTTCAGTTTTTCTTAGTTTTCACATAAGGTCCGGGGTCAGGACAAAAGACAGATTTTTGACAAATTTCAAAATCTGTCAGATATTGTCCAAATCATTTTTTATTTCATTTCTAGACATGTGAAATGCATGAACTAGGGCAAAAAAAGTGAAAAAAAATTGGTCTGATTTTTTTTAGTACTTTTCAGTTTTTCTTAGTTTTCACATAATGTCCGGGGTCAGGACAAAAGACAGATTTTTGACAAATTTCAAAATCTATCAGATATTGTCCAAATCATTTTTTATTTCATTTCTAGACATGTGAAATGCATGAACTAGGGCAAAAAAAGTGAATAAAAATTGGTCTGATTTTTTTTAGTACTTTTCAGTTTTTCTTAGTTTTCACATAAGGTCCGGGGTCAGGACAAAAAACAGATTTCTGACAAATTTCAAAATCTGTCAGATATTGTCCAAATCATTTTTTATTTCACTTCTAGACATGTGAAATGCATGAACTAGGGCAAAAAAAGTAAAAAAAAATTGGTCTGATTTTTTTTAGTACTTTTCAGTTTTTCTTAGTTTTCACATAAGGTCCGGGGTCAGGACAAAAGACAGATTTTTGACAAATTTCAAAATCTGTCAGATATTGTCCAAATCATTTTTTATTTCATTTCTAGACATGTGAAATGCATGAACTAGGGCAAAAAAAGTGAATAAAAATTGGTCTGATTTTTTTTAGTACTTTTCAGTTTTTCTTAGTTTTCACATAAGGTCCGGGGTCAGGACAAAAAACAGATTTCTGATAAATTTCAAAATCTGTCAGATATTGTCCAAATCATTTTTTATTTAATTTCTAGACATGTGAAGTGCATGAACTAGGGCAAGAAAGTGTGAAAAAATTGGTTTGATTTTTTTTTAGTACCTTGCAGTTTTTCTTAGTTTTCACATAAGGTCCGGGGTCAGGACAAAAGACAGATTTTTGACAAATTTCAAAATATGTCAGATATTGTCCAAATTATTTTTTATTTCACGTCTAGACATGTGAAATGCATGAACTAGTGCAAAAAAGTGTAACAAAATTGATTTGATTTTTTTTTAGTACTTTTCAGTTTTTCTTAGTTTTCACATAAGGTCCGGGGTCAGGACAAAAGACAGATTTTTGACAAATTTCAAAATATGTCAGATATTGTCCAAATTATTTTTTATTTTACGTCTAGACATGTGAAATGCATGAACTAGTGCAAAAAAGTGTAACAAAATTGATTTGATTTTTTTTTAGTACTTTTCAGTTTTTCTTAGTTTTCACATAAGGTCCGGGGTCAGGACAAAAGACAGATTTTTGACAAATTTCAAAATATGTCAGATATTGTCCAAATTATTTTTTATTTCACGTCTAGACATGTGAAATGCATGAACTAGTGCAAAAAAGTGTAACAAAATTGGTTTGATTTTTTTTTAGTACTTTTCAGTTTTTCTTAGTTTTCACATAAGGTCCGGGGTCATGACAAAAGACAGATTTTTGATACATTTTAAAATCTGTCAGATATTGTCCAAATTATTTTTTATTTCACTTCTAGACATGTGAAATGCATGAACTAGGGCAAAAAAAGTGAAAAAAAATTGGTCTGATTTTTTTTAGTACTTTTAAGTTTTTCTTAGTTTTCACATAAGGTCCGGGGTCAGGACAAAAGACAGATTTTTGACAAATTTCAAAATCTGTCAGATATTGTCCAAATCATTTTTTATTTCACTTCTAGACATGTGAAATGCATGAACCAGGGCAAAAAAGTGTAAAAAAATTGGTTTGATTTTTTTTAGTACCTTTCATTTTTTTTAGTTTTCACATAAGGTCCGGGGTCAGGACAAAAGACAGATTTTTGACAAATTTCAAAATATATCAGATATTGTCCAAATCATTTTTTATTTCACTTCTAGACATGTGAAATGCATGAACTAGGGCAAAAAAAGTGAAAAAACATTGGTCTGATTTTTTTTAGTACTTTTCAGTTTTTCTTAGTTTTCACATAAGGTCCGGGGTCAGGACAAAAGACAGATTTTTTACAAATTTCAAAATATGTCAGATATTGTCCAAATCATTTTTTATTTCACTTCTAGACATGTGAAATGCATGAACCAGGGCAAAAAAGTGTAAAAATATTGGTTTGATTTTTTTTAGTACCTTTCAGTTTTTCTTAGTTTTCACATAAGGTCCGGGGTCAGGACAAAAAACAGATTTCTGACAAATTTCAAAATCTGTCAGATATTGTCCAAATCATTTTTTATTTCACTTCTAGACATGTGAAATGCATGAACTAGGGCAAAAAAAGTGAAAAAAAATTGGTCTGATTTTTTTTAGTACTTTTCAGTTTTTCTTAGTTTTCACATAAGGTCCGGGGTCAGGACAAAAGACAGATTTTTGACAAATTTCAAAATCTGTCAGATATTGTCCAAATCATTTTTTATTTCATTTCTAGACATGTGAAATGCATGAACTAGGGCAAAAAAAGTGAAAAAAAATTGGTCTGATTTTTTTTAGTACTTTTCAGTTTTTCTTAGTTTTCACATAAGGTCCGGGGTCAGGACAAAAGACAGATTTTTGACAAATTTCAAAATCTGTCAGATATTGTCCAAATCATTTTTTATTTCATTTCTAGACATGTGAAATGCATGAACTAGTGCAAAAAAGTGTAACAAAATTGGTTTGATTTTTTTTAGTACTTTTCAGTTTTTCTTAGTTTTCACATAAGGTCCGGGGTCATGACAAAAGACAGATTTTTGATACATTTTAAAATCTGTCAGATATTGTCCAAATTATTTTTTATTTCACTTCTAGACATGTGAAATGCATGAACTAGGGCAAAAAAAGTGAATAAAAATTGGTCTGATTTTTTTTAGTACTTTTCAGTTTTTCTTAGTTTTCACATAAGGTCCGGGGTCAGGACAAAAGACAGATTTCTGACAAATTTCAAAATCTGTCAGATATTGTCCAAATCATTTTTTATTTCACTTCTAGACATGTGAAATGCATGAACTAGGGCAAAAAAGTGTAAAAAAATTGGTTTGATTTTTTTTAGTACCTTTCAGTTTTTCTTAGTTTTCACATAAGGTCCGGGGTCAGGACAAAATATAGATTTTTGACAAATTTCAAAATCTGTCAGATATTGTCTAAATCATTTTTTATTTCATTTCTAGACATGTGAAATGCATGAACTAGGGCAAGAAAGTGTGAAAAAATTGGTTTGATTTTTTTTTAGTACCTTGCAGTTTTTCTTAGTTTTCACATAAGGTCCGGGGTCAGGACAAAAGACAGATTTTTGACAAATTTCAAAATATGACAGATATTGTCCAAATTATTTTTTATTTCACTTCTAGACATGTGAAATGCATGAACTAGGGCAAAAAAAGTGAAAAAAAAATGGTCTGAATTTTTTTAGTACTTTTCAGTTTTTCTTAGTTTTCACGTAAGGTCCGGGGTCAGGACAAAAGACAGATTTTTGACAAATTTCAAAATCTGTCAGATATTGTCCAAATGATTTTTTATTTCACTTCTAGACATGTGAAATGCATGAACTAGGGCAAAAAAGTGTAAAAATATTGGTTTGATTTTTTTTAGTACTTTTCAGTTTTTCTTAGTTTTCACATAAGGTCCGGGGTCAGGACAAAAGACAGATTTTTGACAAATTTCAAAATCTGTCAGATATTGTCCAAATCATTTTTTATTTCATTTCTAGACATGTGAAATGCATGAACTAGGGCAAAAAAAGTGAATAAAAATTGGTCTGATTTTTTTTAGTACTTTTCAGTTTTTCTTAGTTTTCACATAAGGTCCGGGGTCAGGACAAAAAACAGATTTCTGATAAATTTCAAAATCTGTCAGATATTGTCCAAATCATTTTTTATTTAATTTCTAGACATGTGAAGTGCATGAACTAGGGCAAGAAAGTGTGAAAAAATTGGTTTGATTTTTTTTTAGTACCTTGCAGTTTTTCTTAGTTTTCACATAAGGTCCGGGGTCAGGACAAAAGACAGATTTTTGACAAATTTCAAAATATGTCAGATATTGTCCAAATTATTTTTTATTTCACGTCTAGACATGTGAAATGCATGAACTAGTGCAAAAAAGTGTAACAAAATTGATTTGATTTTTTTTAGTACTTTTCAGTTTTTCTTAGTTTTCACATAAGGTCCGGGGTCAGGACAAAAGACAGATTTTTGACAAATTTCAAAATATGTCAGATATTGTCCAAATTATTTTTTATTTTACGTCTAGACATGTGAAATGCATGAACTAGTGCAAAAAAGTGTAACAAAATTGATTTGATTTTTTTTTAGTACTTTTCAGTTTTTCTTAGTTTTCACATAAGGTCCGGGGTCAGGACAAAAGACAGATTTTTGACAAATTTCAAAATATGTCAGATATTGTCCAAATTATTTTTTATTTCACGTCTAGACATGTGAAATGCATGAACTAGTGCAAAAAAGTGTAACAAAATTGGTTTGATTTTTTTTTAGTACTTTTCAGTTTTTCTTAGTTTTCACATAAGGTCCGGGGTCATGACAAAAGACAGATTTTTGATACATTTTAAAATCTGTCAGATATTGTCCAAATTATTTTTTATTTCACTTCTAGACATGTGAAATGCATGAACTAGGGCAAAAAAAGTGAAAAAAAATTGGTCTGATTTTTTTTAGTACTTTTAAGTTTTTCTTAGTTTTCACATAAGGTCCGGGGTCAGGACAAAAGACAGATTTTTGACAAATTTCAAAATCTGTCAGATATTGTCCAAATCATTTTTTATTTCACTTCTAGACATGTGAAATGCATGAACCAGGGCAAAAAAGTGTAAAAAAATTGGTTTGATTTTTTTTAGTACCTTTCATTTTTTTTAGTTTTCACATAAGGTCCGGGGTCAGGACAAAAGACAGATTTTTGACAAATTTCAAAATATATCAGATATTGTCCAAATCATTTTTTATTTCACTTCTAGACATGTGAAATGCATGAACTAGGGCAAAAAAAGTGAAAAAACATTGGTCTGATTTTTTTTAGTACTTTTCAGTTTTTCTTAGTTTTCACATAAGGTCCGGGGTCAGGACAAAAGACAGATTTTTTACAAATTTCAAAATATGTCAGATATTGTCCAAATCATTTTTTATTTCACTTCTAGACATGTGAAATGCATGAACCAGGGCAAAAAAGTGTAAAAATATTGGTTTGATTTTTTTTAGTACCTTTCAGTTTTTCTTAGTTTTCACATAAGGTCCGGGGTCAGGACAAAAAACAGATTTCTGACAAATTTCAAAATCTGTCAGATATTGTCCAAATCATTTTTTATTTCACTTCTAGACATGTGAAATGCATGAACTAGGGCAAAAAAAGTGAAAAAAAAATGGTCTGAATTTTTTTAGTACTTTTCAGTTTTTCTTAGTTTTCACGTAAGGTCCGGGGTCAGGACAAAAGACAGATTTTTGACAAATTTCAAAATCTGTCAGATATTGTCCAAATGATTTTTTATTTCACTTCTAGACATGTGAAATGCATGAACTAGGGCAAAAAAGTGTAAAAATATTGGTTTGATTTTTTTTAGTACTTTTCAGTTTTTCTTAGTTTTCACATAAGGTCCGGGGTCAGGACAAAAGACAGATTTTTGACAAATTTCAAAATCTGTCAGATATTGTCCAAATCATTTTTTATTTCATTTCTAGACATGTGAAATGCATGAACTAGGGCAAAAAAAGTGAATAAAAATTGGTCTGATTTTTTTTAGTACTTTTCAGTTTTTCTTAGTTTTCACATAAGGTCCGGGGTCAGGACAAAAAACAGATTTCTGATAAATTTCAAAATCTGTCAGATATTGTCCAAATCATTTTTTATTTAATTTCTAGACATGTGAAGTGCATGAACTAGGGCAAGAAAGTGTGAAAAAATTGGTTTGATTTTTTTTTAGTACCTTGCAGTTTTTCTTAGTTTTCACATAAGGTCCGGGGTCAGGACAAAAGACAGATTTTTGACAAATTTCAAAATATGTCAGATATTGTCCAAATTATTTTTTATTTCACGTCTAGACATGTGAAATGCATGAACTAGTGCAAAAAAGTGTAACAAAATTGATTTGATTTTTTTTTAGTACTTTTCAGTTTTTCTTAGTTTTCACATAAGGTCCGGGGTCAGGACAAAAGACAGATTTTTGACAAATTTCAAAATATGTCAGATATTGTCCAAATTATTTTTTATTTTACGTCTAGACATGTGAAATGCATGAACTAGTGCAAAAAAGTGTAACAAAATTGATTTGATTTTTTTTTAGTACTTTTCAGTTTTTCTTAGTTTTCACATAAGGTCCGGGGTCAGGACAAAAGACAGATTTTTGACAAATTTCAAAATATGTCAGATATTGTCCAAATTATTTTTTATTTCACGTCTAGACATGTGAAATGCATGAACTAGTGCAAAAAAGTGTAACAAAATTGGTTTGATTTTTTTTTAGTACTTTTCAGTTTTTCTTAGTTTTCACATAAGGTCCGGGGTCATGACAAAAGACAGATTTTTGATACATTTTAAAATCTGTCAGATATTGTCCAAATTATTTTTTATTTCACTTCTAGACATGTGAAATGCATGAACTAGGGCAAAAAAAGTGAAAAAAAATTGGTCTGATTTTTTTTAGTACTTTTAAGTTTTTCTTAGTTTTCACATAAGGTCCGGGGTCAGGACAAAAGACAGATTTTTGACAAATTTCAAAATCTGTCAGATATTGTCCAAATCATTTTTTATTTCACTTCTAGACATGTGAAATGCATGAACCAGGGCAAAAAAGTGTAAAAAAATTGGTTTGATTTTTTTTAGTACCTTTCATTTTTTTTAGTTTTCACATAAGGTCCGGGGTCAGGACAAAAGACAGATTTTTGACAAATTTCAAAATATATCAGATATTGTCCAAATCATTTTTTATTTCACTTCTAGACATGTGAAATGCATGAACTAGGGCAAAAAAAGTGAAAAAACATTGGTCTGATTTTTTTTAGTACTTTTCAGTTTTTCTTAGTTTTCACATAAGGTCCGGGGTCAGGACAAAAGACAGATTTTTTACAAATTTCAAAATATGTCAGATATTGTCCAAATCATTTTTTATTTCACTTCTAGACATGTGAAATGCATGAACCAGGGCAAAAAAGTGTAAAAATATTGGTTTGATTTTTTTTAGTACCTTTCAGTTTTTCTTAGTTTTCACATAAGGTCCGGGGTCAGGACAAAAAACAGATTTCTGACAAATTTCAAAATCTGTCAGATATTGTCCAAATCATTTTTTATTTCACTTCTAGACATGTGAAATGCATGAACTAGGGCAAAAAAAGTGAAAAAAAATTGGTCTGATTTTTTTTAGTACTTTTCAGTTTTTCTTAGTTTTCACATAAGGTCCGGGGTCAGGACAAAAGACAGATTTTTGACAAATTTCAAAATCTGTCAGATATTGTCCAAATCATTTTTTATTTCATTTCTAGACATGTGAAATGCATGAACTAGGGCAAAAAAAGTGAAAAAAAATTGGTCTGATTTTTTTTAGTACTTTTCAGTTTTTCTTAGTTTTCACATAAGGTCCGGGGTCAGGACAAAAGACAGATTTTTGACAAATTTCAAAATCTGTCAGATATTGTCCAAATCATTTTTTATTTCATTTCTAGACATGTGAAATGCATGAACTAGTGCAAAAAAGTGTAACAAAATTGGTTTGATTTTTTTTAGTACTTTTCAGTTTTTCTTAGTTTTCACATAAGGTCCGGGGTCATGACAAAAGACAGATTTTTGATACATTTTAAAATCTGTCAGATATTGTCCAAATTATTTTTTATTTCACTTCTAGACATGTGAAATGCATGAACTAGGGCAAAAAAAGTGAATAAAAATTGGTCTGATTTTTTTTAGTACTTTTCAGTTTTTCTTAGTTTTCACATAAGGTCCGGGGTCAGGACAAAAGACAGATTTCTGACAAATTTCAAAATCTGTCAGATATTGTCCAAATCATTTTTTATTTCACTTCTAGACATGTGAAATGCATGAACTAGGGCAAAAAAGTGTAAAAAAATTGGTTTGATTTTTTTTAGTACCTTTCAGTTTTTCTTAGTTTTCACATAAGGTCCGGGGTCAGGACAAAATATAGATTTTTGACAAATTTCAAAATCTGTCAGATATTGTCTAAATCATTTTTTATTTCATTTCTAGACATGTGAAATGCATGAACTAGGGCAAGAAAGTGTGAAAAAATTGGTTTGATTTTTTTTTAGTACCTTGCAGTTTTTCTTAGTTTTCACATAAGGTCCGGGGTCAGGACAAAAGACAGATTTTTGACAAATTTCAAAATATGACAGATATTGTCCAAATTATTTTTTATTTCACTTCTAGACATGTGAAATGCATGAACTAGGGCAAAAAAAGTGAAAAAAAAATGGTCTGAATTTTTTTAGTACTTTTCAGTTTTTCTTAGTTTTCACGTAAGGTCCGGGGTCAGGACAAAAGACAGATTTTTGACAAATTTCAAAATCTGTCAGATATTGTCCAAATGATTTTTTATTTCACTTCTAGACATGTGAAATGCATGAACTAGGGCAAAAAAGTGTAAAAATATTGGTTTGATTTTTTTTAGTACCTTTCAGTTTTTCTTAGTTTTCACATAAGGTCCGGGGTCAGGACAAAAGACAGATTTTTGACAAATTTCAAAATCTGTCAGATATTGTCTAAATCATTTTTTATTTCATTTCTAGACATGTGAAATGCATGAACTAGGGCAAAAAAAGTGAATAAAAATTGGTCTGATTTTTTTTAGTACTTTTCAGTTTTTCTTAGTTTTCACATAAGGTCCGGGGTCAGGACAAAAGACAGATTTTTGACAAATTTCAAAATCTGTCAGATATTGTCCAAATCATTTTTTATTTCATTTCTAGACATGTGAAATGCATGAACTAGGGCAAAAAAAGTGAAAAAAAAATGGTCTGAATTTTTTTAGTACTTTTCAGTTTTTCTTAGTTTTCACGTAAGGTCCGGGGTCAGGACAAAAGACAGATTTTTGACAAATTTCAAAATCTGTCAGATATTGTCCAAATCATTTTTTATTTCACTTCTAGACATGTGAAATGCATGAACTAGGGCAAAAAAAGTGAATAAAAATTGGTCTGATTTTTTTTAGTACTTTTCAGTTTTTCTTAGTTTTCACATAAGGTCCGGGGTCAGGACAAAAGACAGATTTCTGACAAATTTCAAAATCTGTCAGATATTGTCCAAATCATTTTTTATTTAATTTCTAGACATGTGAAATAGATGAACTAGGGCAAGAAAGTGTGAAAAAATTGGTTTGATTTTTTTTTAGTACCTTGCAGTTTTTCTTAGTTTTCACATAAGGTCCGGGGTCAGGATAAAAGACAGATTTTTGACAAATTTCAAAATCTGTCAGATATTGTCCAAATCATTTTTTATTTCACTTCTAGACATGTGAAATGCATGAACCAGGGCAAAAAAGTGTAAAAAAATTGGTTTGATTTTTTTTAGTACCTTTCAGTTTTTCTTAGTTTTCACATAAGGTCCGGGGTCAGGACAAAAGACAGATTTTTGACAAATTTCAAAATCTGTCAGATATTGTCCAAATCATTTTTTATTTCATTTCTAGACATGTGAAATGCATGAACTAGGGCAAAAAAAGTGAATAAAAATTGGTCTGATTTTTTTTAGTACTTTTCAGTTTTTCTTAGTTTTCACATAAGGTCCGGGGTCAGGACAAAAGACAGATTTTTGACAAATTTCAAAATCTGTCAGATATTGTCCAAATCATTTTTTATTTAATTTCTAGACATGTGAAATGCATGAACTAGGGCAAGAAAGTGTGAAAAAATTGGTTTGATTTTTTTTAGTACTTTTCAGTTTTTTTTAGTTTTCACACAAGGTCCGGGGTCAGGACAAAAGACAGATTTTTGACAAATTTCAAAATATGTCAGATATTGTCCAAATTATTTTTTATTTCACGTCTAGACATGTGAAATGCATGAACTAGTGCAAAAAAGTGTAACAAAATTGATTTGATTTTTTTTTAGTACTTTTCAGTTTTTTTTAGTTTTCACACAAGGTCCGGGGTCAGGACAAAAGACAGATTTTTGACAAATTTCAAAATATGTCAGATATTGTCCAAATTATTTTTTATTTCACGTCTAGACATGTGAAATGCATGAACTAGTGCAAAAAAGTGTAACAAAATTGATTTGATTTTTTTTTAGTACTTTTCAGTTTTTCTTAGTTTTCACATAAGGTCCGGGGTCAGGACAAAAGACAGATTTTTGACAAATTTCAAAATCTGTCAGATATTGTCCAAATCATTTTTTATTTCACTTCTAGACATGTGAAATGCATGAACTAGGGCAAAAAAGTGTAAAAAAATTGGTTTGATTTTTTTTAGTACCTTGCAGTTTTTCTTAGTTTTCACATAAGGTCCGGGGTCAGGACAAAATATAGATTTTTGACAAATTTCAAAATCTGTCAGATATTGTCTAAATCATTTTTTATTTCATTTCTAGACATGTGAAATGCATGAACTAGGGCAAGAAAGTGTGAAAAAATTGGTTTGATTTTTTTTTAGTACCTTGCAGTTTTTCTTAGTTTTCACATAAGGTCCGGGGTCAGGACAAAAGACAGATTTTTGACAAATTTCAAAATATGACAGATATTGTCCAAATCATTTATTATTTCACTTATAGACATGTGAAATGCATGAACTAGGGCAAAAAAGTGTAAAAAAATTGGTTTGATTTTTTTTAGTACCTTGCAGTTTTTCTTAGTTTTCACATAAGGTCCGGGGTCAGGACAAAAGACAGATTTTTGACAAATTTCAAAATATGTCAGATATTGTCCAAATTATTTTTTATTTCACGTCTAGACATGTGAAATGCATGAACTAGTGCAAAAAAGTGTAACAAAATTGATTTGATTTTTTTTTAGTACTTTTCAGTTTTTCTTAGTTTTCACATAAGGTCCGGGGTCAGGACAAAAGACAGATTTTTGACAAATTTCAAAATCTGTCAGATATTGTCCAAATCATTTTTTATTTCATTTCTAGACATGTGAAATGCATGAACTAGGGCAAAAAAAGTGAATAAAAATTGGTCTGATTTTTTTTAGTACTTTTCAGTTTTTCTTAGTTTTCACATAAGGTCCGGGGTCAGGACAAAAAACAGATTTCTGATAAATTTCAAAATCTGTCAGATATTGTCCAAATCATTTTTTATTTAATTTCTAGACATGTGAAGTGCATGAACTAGGGCAAGAAAGTGTGAAAAAATTGGTTTGATTTTTTTTTAGTACCTTGCAGTTTTTCTTAGTTTTCACATAAGGTCCGGGGTCAGGACAAAAGACAGATTTTTGACAAATTTCAAAATATGTCAGATATTGTCCAAATTATTTTTTATTTCACGTCTAGACATGTGAAATGCATGAACTAGTGCAAAAAAGTGTAACAAAATTGATTTGATTTTTTTTTAGTACTTTTCAGTTTTTCTTAGTTTTCACATAAGGTCCGGGGTCAGGACAAAAGACAGATTTTTGACAAATTTCAAAATATGTCAGATATTGTCCAAATTATTTTTTATTTTACGTCTAGACATGTGAAATGCATGAACTAGTGCAAAAAAGTGTAACAAAATTGATTTGATTTTTTTTTAGTACTTTTCAGTTTTTCTTAGTTTTCACATAAGGTCCGGGGTCAGGACAAAAGACAGATTTTTGACAAATTTCAAAATATGTCAGATATTGTCCAAATTATTTTTTATTTCACGTCTAGACATGTGAAATGCATGAACTAGTGCAAAAAAGTGTAACAAAATTGGTTTGATTTTTTTTTAGTACTTTTCAGTTTTTCTTAGTTTTCACATAAGGTCCGGGGTCATGACAAAAGACAGATTTTTGATACATTTTAAAATCTGTCAGATATTGTCCAAATTATTTTTTATTTCACTTCTAGACATGTGAAATGCATGAACTAGGGCAAAAAAAGTGAAAAAAAATTGGTCTGATTTTTTTTAGTACTTTTAAGTTTTTCTTAGTTTTCACATAAGGTCCGGGGTCAGGACAAAAGACAGATTTTTGACAAATTTCAAAATCTGTCAGATATTGTCCAAATCATTTTTTATTTCACTTCTAGACATGTGAAATGCATGAACCAGGGCAAAAAAGTGTAAAAAAATTGGTTTGATTTTTTTTAGTACCTTTCATTTTTTTTAGTTTTCACATAAGGTCCGGGGTCAGGACAAAAGACAGATTTTTGACAAATTTCAAAATATATCAGATATTGTCCAAATCATTTTTTATTTCACTTCTAGACATGTGAAATGCATGAACTAGGGCAAAAAAAGTGAAAAAACATTGGTCTGATTTTTTTTAGTACTTTTCAGTTTTTCTTAGTTTTCACATAAGGTCCGGGGTCAGGACAAAAGACAGATTTTTTACAAATTTCAAAATATGTCAGATATTGTCCAAATCATTTTTTATTTCACTTCTAGACATGTGAAATGCATGAACCAGGGCAAAAAAGTGTAAAAATATTGGTTTGATTTTTTTTAGTACCTTTCAGTTTTTCTTAGTTTTCACATAAGGTCCGGGGTCAGGACAAAAAACAGATTTCTGACAAATTTCAAAATCTGTCAGATATTGTCCAAATCATTTTTTATTTCACTTCTAGACATGTGAAATGCATGAACTAGGGCAAAAAAAGTGAAAAAAAATTGGTCTGATTTTTTTTAGTACTTTTCAGTTTTTCTTAGTTTTCACATAAGGTCCGGGGTCAGGACAAAAGACAGATTTTTGACAAATTTCAAAATCTGTCAGATATTGTCCAAATCATTTTTTATTTCATTTCTAGACATGTGAAATGCATGAACTAGGGCAAAAAAAGTGAAAAAAAATTGGTCTGATTTTTTTTAGTACTTTTCAGTTTTTCTTAGTTTTCACATAAGGTCCGGGGTCAGGACAAAAGACAGATTTTTGACAAATTTCAAAATCTGTCAGATATTGTCCAAATCATTTTTTATTTCATTTCTAGACATGTGAAATGCATGAACTAGTGCAAAAAAGTGTAACAAAATTGGTTTGATTTTTTTTAGTACTTTTCAGTTTTTCTTAGTTTTCACATAAGGTCCGGGGTCATGACAAAAGACAGATTTTTGATACATTTTAAAATCTGTCAGATATTGTCCAAATTATTTTTTATTTCACTTCTAGACATGTGAAATGCATGAACTAGGGCAAAAAAAGTGAATAAAAATTGGTCTGATTTTTTTTAGTACTTTTCAGTTTTTCTTAGTTTTCACATAAGGTCCGGGGTCAGGACAAAAGACAGATTTCTGACAAATTTCAAAATCTGTCAGATATTGTCCAAATCATTTTTTATTTCACTTCTAGACATGTGAAATGCATGAACTAGGGCAAAAAAGTGTAAAAAAATTGGTTTGATTTTTTTTAGTACCTTTCAGTTTTTCTTAGTTTTCACATAAGGTCCGGGGTCAGGACAAAATATAGATTTTTGACAAATTTCAAAATCTGTCAGATATTGTCTAAATCATTTTTTATTTCATTTCTAGACATGTGAAATGCATGAACTAGGGCAAGAAAGTGTGAAAAAATTGGTTTGATTTTTTTTTAGTACCTTGCAGTTTTTCTTAGTTTTCACATAAGGTCCGGGGTCAGGACAAAAGACAGATTTTTGACAAATTTCAAAATATGACAGATATTGTCCAAATTATTTTTTATTTCACTTCTAGACATGTGAAATGCATGAACTAGGGCAAAAAAAGTGAAAAAAAAATGGTCTGAATTTTTTTAGTACTTTTCAGTTTTTCTTAGTTTTCACGTAAGGTCCGGGGTCAGGACAAAAGACAGATTTTTGACAAATTTCAAAATCTGTCAGATATTGTCCAAATGATTTTTTATTTCACTTCTAGACATGTGAAATGCATGAACTAGGGCAAAAAAGTGTAAAAATATTGGTTTGATTTTTTTTAGTACCTTTCAGTTTTTCTTAGTTTTCACATAAGGTCCGGGGTCAGGACAAAAGACAGATTTTTGACAAATTTCAAAATCTGTCAGATATTGTCCAAATCATTTTTTATTTCATTTCTAGACATGTGAAATGCATGAACTAGGGCAAAAAAAGTGAATAAAAATTGGTCTGATTTTTTTTAGTACTTTTCAGTTTTTCTTAGTTTTCACATAAGGTCCGGGGTCAGGACAAAAGACAGATTTTTGACAAATTTCAAAATCTGTCAGATATTGTCCAAATCATTTTTTATTTCATTTCTAGACATGTGAAATGCATGAACTAGGGCAAAAAAAGTGAAAAAAAAATGGTCTGAATTTTTTTAGTACTTTTCAGTTTTTCTTAGTTTTCACGTAAGGTCCGGGGTCAGGACAAAAGACAGATTTTTGACAAATTTCAAAATCTGTCAGATATTGTCCAAATCATTTTTTATTTCACTTCTAGACATGTGAAATGCATGAACTAGGGCAAAAAAAGTGAATAAAAATTGGTCTGATTTTTTTTAGTACTTTTCAGTTTTTCTTAGTTTTCACATAAGGTCCGGGGTCAGGACAAAAGACAGATTTCTGACAAATTTCAAAATCTGTCAGATATTGTCCAAATCATTTTTTATTTAATTTCTAGACATGTGAAATAGATGAACTAGGGCAAGAAAGTGTGAAAAAATTGGTTTGATTTTTTTTTAGTACCTTGCAGTTTTTCTTAGTTTTCACATAAGGTCCGGGGTCAGGATAAAAGACAGATTTTTGACAAATTTCAAAATCTGTCAGATATTGTCCAAATCATTTTTTATTTCACTTCTAGACATGTGAAATGCATGAACCAGGGCAAAAAAGTGTAAAAAAATTGGTTTGATTTTTTTTAGTACCTTTCAGTTTTTCTTAGTTTTCACATAAGGTCCGGGGTCAGGACAAAAGACAGATTTTTGACAAATTTCAAAATCTGTCAGATATTGTCCAAATCATTTTTTATTTCATTTCTAGACATGTGAAATGCATGAACTAGGGCAAAAAAAGTGAATAAAAATTGGTCTGATTTTTTTTAGTACTTTTCAGTTTTTCTTAGTTTTCACATAAGGTCCGGGGTCAGGACAAAAGACAGATTTTTGACAAATTTCAAAATCTGTCAGATATTGTCCAAATCATTTTTTATTTAATTTCTAGACATGTGAAATGCATGAACTAGGGCAAGAAAGTGTGAAAAAATTGGTTTGATTTTTTTTAGTACTTTTCAGTTTTTTTTAGTTTTCACACAAGGTCCGGGGTCAGGACAAAAGACAGATTTTTGACAAATTTCAAAATATGTCAGATATTGTCCAAATTATTTTTTATTTCACGTCTAGACATGTGAAATGCATGAACTAGTGCAAAAAAGTGTAACAAAATTGATTTGATTTTTTTTTAGTACTTTTCAGTTTTTTTTAGTTTTCACACAAGGTCCGGGGTCAGGACAAAAGACAGATTTTTGACAAATTTCAAAATATGTCAGATATTGTCCAAATTATTTTTTATTTCACGTCTAGACATGTGAAATGCATGAACTAGTGCAAAAAAGTGTAACAAAATTGATTTGATTTTTTTTTAGTACTTTTCAGTTTTTCTTAGTTTTCACATAAGGTCCGGGGTCAGGACAAAAGACAGATTTTTGACAAATTTCAAAATCTGTCAGATATTGTCCAAATCATTTTTTATTTCACTTCTAGACATGTGAAATGCATGAACTAGGGCAAAAAAGTGTAAAAAAATTGGTTTGATTTTTTTTAGTACCTTGCAGTTTTTCTTAGTTTTCACATAAGGTCCGGGGTCAGGACAAAATATAGATTTTTGACAAATTTCAAAATCTGTCAGATATTGTCTAAATCATTTTTTATTTCATTTCTAGACATGTGAAATGCATGAACTAGGGCAAGAAAGTGTGAAAAAATTGGTTTGATTTTTTTTTAGTACCTTGCAGTTTTTCTTAGTTTTCACATAAGGTCCGGGGTCAGGACAAAAGACAGATTTTTGACAAATTTCAAAATATGACAGATATTGTCCAAATCATTTATTATTTCACTTATAGACATGTGAAATGCATGAACTAGGGCAAAAAAGTGTAAAAAAATTGGTTTGATTTTTTTTAGTACCTTGCAGTTTTTCTTAGTTTTCACATAAGGTCCGGGGTCAGGACAAAAGACAGATTTTTGACAAATTTCAAAATATGTCAGATATTGTCCAAATTATTTTTTATTTCACGTCTAGACATGTGAAATGCATGAACTAGTGCAAAAAAGTGTAACAAAATTGATTTGATTTTTTTTTAGTACTTTTCAGTTTTTCTTAGTTTTCACATAAGGTCCGGGGTCAGGACAAAAGACAGATTTTTGACAAATTTCAAAATCTGTCAGATATTGTCCAAATCATTTTTTATTTCACTTCTAGACATGTGAAATGCATGAACTAGGGCAAAAAAAGTGAAAAAAAATTGGTCTGATTTTTTTTAGTACTTTTCAGTTTTTCTTAGTTTTCACATAAGGTCTGGGGTCAGGACAAAAGACAGATTTTTGACAAATTTCAAAATATGTCAGATATTGTCTAAATTATTTTTTATTTCATTTCTAGACATGTGAAATGCATGAACTAGGGCAAGAAAGTGTGAAAAAATTGGTTTGATTTTTTTTTAGTACCTTGCAGTTTTTCTTAGTTTTCACATAAGGTCCGGGGTCAGGACAAAAGACAGATTTTTGACAAATTTCAAAATATGACAGATATTGTCCAAATCATTTATTATTTCACTTATAGACATGTGAAATGCATGAACTAGGGCAAAAAAGTGTAAAAAAATTGGTTTGATTTTTTTTAGTACCTTGCAGTTTTTCTTAGTTTTCACATAAGGTCCGGGGTCAGGACAAAAGACAGATTTTTGACAAATTTCAAAATATGTCAGATATTGTCCAAATTATTTTTTATTTCACGTCTAGACATGTGAAATGCATGAACTAGTGCAAAAAAGTGTAACAAAATTGATTTGATTTTTTTTTAGTACTTTTCAGTTTTTCTTAGTTTTCACATAAGGTCCGGGGTCAGGACAAAAGACAGATTTTTGACAAATTTCAAAATCTGTCAGATATTGTCCAAATCATTTTTTATTTCACTTCTAGACATGTGAAATGCATGAACTAGGGCAAAAAAGTGTAAAAAAATTGGTTTGATTTTTTTTAGTACCTTTCAGTTTTTCTTAGTTTTCACATAAGGTCCGGGGTCAGGACAAAATATAGATTTTTGACAAATTTCAAAATCTGTCAGATATTGTCTAAATCATTTTTTATTTCATTTCTAGACATGTGAAATGCATGAACTAGGGCAAGAAAGTGTGAAAAAATTGGTTTGATTTTTTTTTAGTACCTTGCAGTTTTTCTTAGTTTTCACATAAGGTCCGGGGTCAGGACAAAAGACAGATTTTTGACAAATTTCAAAATATGACAGATATTGTCCAAATCATTTATTATTTCACTTATAGACATGTGAAATGCATGAACTAGGGCAAAAAAGTGTAAAAAAATTGGTTTGATTTTTTTTAGTACCTTGCAGTTTTTCTTAGTTTTCACATAAGGTCTGGGGTCAGGACAAAAGACAGATTTTTGACAAATTTCAAAATATGTCAGATATTGTCTAAATTATTTTTTATTTCATTTCTAGACATGTGAAATGCATGAACTAGGGCAAAAAAGTGTAAAAAAATTGGTTTGATTTTTTTTAGTTCCTAGCAGTTTTTCTTAGTTTTCACATAAGGTCCGGGGTCAGGACAAAAGACAGATTTTTTACAAATTTCAAAATCTCTCAGATATTGTCCAAATTATTTTTTATTTCACTTCTAGACATGTGAAATGCATGAACTAGGGCAAAAAAAGTGAAAAAAAATTGGTCTGATTTTTTTTAGTACTTTTCAGTTTTTCTTAGTTTTCACATAAGGTCTGGGGTCAGGACAAAAGACAGATTTTTGACAAATTTCAAAATATGTCAGATATTGTCTAAATTATTTTTTATTTCATTTCTAGACATGTGAAATGCATGAACTAGGGCAAGAAAGTGTGAAAAAATTGGTTTGATTTTTTTTTAGTACCTTGCAGTTTTTCTTAGTTTTCACATAAGGTCCGGGGTCAGGACAAAAGACAGATTTTTGACAAATTTCAAAATATGACAGATATTGTCCAAATCATTTATTATTTCACTTATAGACATGTGAAATGCATGAACTAGGGCAAAAAAGTGTAAAAAAATTGGTTTGATTTTTTTTAGTACCTTGCAGTTTTTCTTAGTTTTCACATAAGGTCCGGGGTCAGGACAAAAGACAGATTTTTGACAAATTTCAAAATATGTCAGATATTGTCCAAATTATTTTTTATTTCACGTCTAGACATGTGAAATGCATGAACTAGTGCAAAAAAGTGTAACAAAATTGATTTGATTTTTTTTTAGTACTTTTCAGTTTTTCTTAGTTTTCACATAAGGTCCGGGGTCAGGACAAAAGACAGATTTTTGACAAATTTCAAAATCTGTCAGATATTGTCCAAATCATTTTTTATTTCACTTCTAGACATGTGAAATGCATGAACTAGGGCAAAAAAGTGTAAAAAAATTGGTTTGATTTTTTTTAGTACCTTTCAGTTTTTCTTAGTTTTCACATAAGGTCCGGGGTCAGGACAAAATATAGATTTTTGACAAATTTCAAAATCTGTCAGATATTGTCTAAATCATTTTTTATTTCATTTCTAGACATGTGAAATGCATGAACTAGGGCAAGAAAGTGTGAAAAAATTGGTTTGATTTTTTTTTAGTACCTTGCAGTTTTTCTTAGTTTTCACATAAGGTCCGGGGTCAGGACAAAAGACAGATTTTTGACAAATTTCAAAATATGACAGATATTGTCCAAATCATTTATTATTTCACTTATAGACATGTGAAATGCATGAACTAGGGCAAAAAAGTGTAAAAAAATTGGTTTGATTTTTTTTAGTACCTTGCAGTTTTTCTTAGTTTTCACATAAGGTCTGGGGTCAGGACAAAAGACAGATTTTTGACAAATTTCAAAATATGTCAGATATTGTCTAAATTATTTTTTATTTCATTTCTAGACATGTGAAATGCATGAACTAGGGCAAAAAAGTGTAAAAAAATTGGTTTGATTTTTTTTAGTTCCTAGCAGTTTTTCTTAGTTTTCACATAAGGTCCGGGGTCAGGACAAAAGACAGATTTTTTACAAATTTCAAAATCTCTCAGATATTGTCCAAATTATTTTTTATTTCACTTCTAGACATGTGAAATGCATGAACTAGGGCAAAAAAAGTGAAAAAAAATTGGTCTGATTTTTTTTAGTACTTTTCAGTTTTTCTTAGTTTTTACATAAGGTCCGGGGTCAGGACAAAAGACAGATTTTTTACAAATTTCAAAATATGTCAGATATTGTCCAAATTATTTTTTATTTCACGTCTAGACATGTGAAATGCATGAACTAGTGCAAAAAAGTGTAACAAAATTGATTTGATTTTTTTTTAGTACTTTTCAGTTTTTCTTAGTTTTCACATAAGGTCCGGGGTCAGGACAAAAGACAGAATTTTGACAAATTTCAAAATATGTCAGATATTGTCCAAATCATTTTTTATTTCACTTATAGACATGTGAAATGCATGAACTAGGGCAAAAAAGTGTAAAAAAATTGGTTTGATTTTTTTTAGTACCTTTCAGTTTTTTTTAGTTTTCACATAAGGTCCGGGGTCAGGACAAAAGACAGATTTTTGACAAATTTCAAAATCTGTCAGATATTGTCCAAATCATTTTTTATTTCATTTCTAGACATGTGAAATGCATGAACTAGGGCAAAAAAAGTGAATAAAAATTGGTCTGATTTTTTTTAGTACTTTTCAGTTTTTCTTAGTTTTCACATAAGGTCCGGGGTCAGGACAAAAGACAGATTTCTGACAAATTTCAAAGTCTGTCAGATATTGACCAAATCATTTTTTATCTAATTTCTAGACATGTGAAATGCATGAACCAGGGCAAAAAAGTGTAAAAAAATTGGTTTGATTTTTTTTAGTACCTTTCAGTTTTTCTTAGTTTTCACATAAGGTCCGGGGTCAGGACAAAAGACAGATTTTTGACAAATTTCAAAATCTGTCAGATATTGTCCAAATCATTTTTTATTTCATTTCTAGACATGTGAAATGCACGAACTAGGGCAAAAAAAGTGAAAAAAAATTGGTCTGATTTTTTTTAGTACTTTTCAGTTTTTCTTAGTTTTCACGTAAGGTCCGGGATCAGGAAAAAAGACAGATTTTTGACAAATTTCAAAATCTGTCAGATATTGTCCAAATGATTTTTTATTTCACTTCTAGACATGTGAAATGCATGAACTAGGGCAAAAAAGTGTAAAAAAATTGGTTTGATTTTTTTTAGTACCTTTCAGTTTTTCTTAGTTTTCACATAAGGTCCGGGGTCAGGACAAAAGACAGATTTTTTACAAATTTCCAAATATGTCAGATATTTTCCAAATCATTTTTTATTTCACTTCTAGACATGTGAAATGCATGAACTAGGGCAAAAAAGTGTAAAAAAATTGGTTTGATTTTTTTTTAGTTCCTTGCAGTTTTTCCTTAGTTTTCACATAAGGTCCGGGGTCAGGACAAAAGACAGAATTTTGACAAATTTCAAAATATGTCAGATATTGTCCAAATCATTTTTTATTTCACTTATAGACATGTGAAATGCATGAACTAGGGCAAAAAAGTGTAAAAAAATTGGTTTGATTTTTTTTTAGTACCTTGCAGTTTTTCTTAGTTTTCACATAAGGTCCGGGGTCAGGACAAAAGACAGATTTTTGACAAATTTCAAAATATGACAGATATTGTCCAAATCATTTATTATTTCACTTATAGACATGTGAAATGCATGAACTAGGGCAAAAAAGTGTAAAAAAATTGGTTTGATTTTTTTTAGTACCTTGCAGTTTTTCTTAGTTTTCACATAAGGTCCGGGGTCAGGACAAAAGACAGATTTTTGACAAATTTCAAAATATGTCAGATATTGTCCAAATTATTTTTTATTTCACGTCTAGACATGTGAAATGCATGAACTAGTGCAAAAAAGTGTAACAAAATTGATTTGATTTTTTTTTAGTACTTTTCAGTTTTTCTTAGTTTTCACATAAGGTCCGGGGTCAGGACAAAATATGTGATGCGATCTGGGAAAACCCATCACATGGTGAAATTTTACCAACTTAAGATTCTGATACCACCTTAAAGCTGCTTTCAATGTCTTTTCAAATCTGTTTTCCTTTTTTTCATAGCATGTCTGTAACAAATGTTATCATTATCTGAAGTCAGCTTAGTAACATGGTTTTATGAAATGGAATTTTGAGAAAAACAGCTTTAAAGATGGACATTCTAAATAGAATCACCACAATCGAATATCACATGTTAAATTTCAATTACTCTATTATGGCACACACTTATTTTAGTCACTGTATATGTTGTAAAAGATAAAAAAAAATGGTTACTTTGGCACCAAGCAAACACACAACACTCATTAATTAGATAAAAATGAAGAATGTATTTATTCATTCAACATTCAATGAATTGAATTTGTTTTTTACTCTTCCTCTTCTTTTTTTGTTTCTTTTTCTCTTTATAAGTTACTGTACATTATATATGTATTAGACAATGTCGGTATCATTCTGTTATTATACAGTATATTATCAAATCATGCAGTATACATATGCAGAAAATATAAAGAATATGCAGTATAACTACAGAAAATATCAGAAATATACAGTATATCATGACTTATTGTGAATTCAAAATGTAAAAGTTGAGGTATCAACACATATTCGATGTAATTATTGTTTTGCTATCATTCAAAGTATCATGAAATCATGCAGTAAAAATATCCAGAAAAGTATACAAATATGCAGTATAACTATGCAGAAAATATCTGAAATATGCTGTATATCATGACTTATTGTGAATTCAAATGGAAACGTTGAGGTAACAACACATAGAATATCATCAAATCATGCAGTAAAAATATCCAGAAAAATATGCAGTATAACTATGCAGAAAATATCTGAAACATGCAGTAAGCTTATATATATATATATATATATATATATATATATATATATATATATATACAGAAAACATAAAAATATGCAATATATCATGACTTATCGTAAATTCAAATGGAAAAGTTGAGTAACAACACTAACTATAGATTCAACCCTTGTATTCAATTAATCCTCATTCATGGTTACAGCCTGAGGGAGGGGGCAAACCAAGTCCTGCTTGTCCTTTGTCACAAATTCCCTTATCTCATTGTAAAGATACTGTTGCCTTTTAGCATCAAGCCCCTTTGGGAGGAGTTGATCAGGCAAAGCATTTGGGTCAAGTGCATCAAAGTCGACACCATTTCTCCCCAAGTCTTGGGAAACTTCCTCACTATTAAGAAATGTTTTCATTGTTACTAATGTGGAGCCCTGACAGAATAAGAAATGATGAAAGCTTTTAATGGTGGGTAATTTTCTGAAGTATGTACCCAAGAATGTGCTCCAGTCATACATGGGTACAAGAACAGTGCCATCCTCTCTACCACAAAGACATGGTACATTGACTCCAGATGGACTTGAGTTTTGAACTACTTGGGCAATGTCATCCAAGCAGTCAACCTTATTCCTCCTAAAATTTCTTTTAAAGAGCCCAAAGCACCAGTCACAGGAAAACTTTGTGTGCCCAGCAAGAAGGAAACTCATTTTGATTGACACATGACGACCTGTCAAGACACGCCACATCAGATACCACATCACAAAAGAGTTCTTGTTTTGTCCCGCGCAGTTATCTGCATGAAGGTGCATGTGCATTTCACCCAGTCCATAATTCTCAAGATATGAGTGTAAAAGGCTAATAACACAGTTGCTACCTTTACCAGTCTGTATGCATTCATCCAACAAGAAAGTAACCTGCTTTGGCAAGGCCTCACATGCTACACCAAAAACTCCACACTTACGTGGTGTTTTGAAATACATCGGCCCTGGTTGGAGGGGATCATTGGGGTAGTGAATCTGTTGTGCAAAGTCCATGCTATAATGTACCATTCCCTCATAGCTACAAGGAATGTGTGGACCTAACTCTAACCCAGCAGGCAAGTTTGCTTTTGAATCCTTACAAAGTTGCTGATAGTGTGTACGTTCTACTCTAGCCTTCTCCAGATGTTCAGTGGCCAGACGATGTAGCTCTACCTTTTCTGAATCAGCCTTATTGGCAGCCTCACTAATGTGTTTTTGATATTTTTGACATGTCCAACACAGGTCAGTTGCTGGCCGCATTGTGACAACAAATGGCACCACTTCCCGCCAGATACGGCGAAACGTAACTACAGAAACCACACGCTGATTCGCTGCAGCAACTGCCACACAGTAATCAGAGTACACCTTCACCTTTGTACAGTTAGTTGGAAGAAGTTTCAAATCACTCCTCCAAAAGCCTGGTACCCTCCCTGGAAGATGCATGCCATGAGTTTCAGCATAGTTTAAAATGAAATGTGCAACATACATATTGTCCTCTTTCTTCAGTGCATTAGGAGGCTGGCGCTTTTTGTTGCCATGAATTCGAGGAGTAACACCATGCTCCTTATAATGCTTAATAAGAGCATCTAGCTTGACCTGCCCAATGCCATGGAGATATTTGAACGTATCCCTGCATATTTTCTCCCCATGGTGAAAGAAATCAGTTCTTTGGGACTTCCGAACTGTCTGTTCTTTTTTATGGGTGCGGGATGTTAGCTGAGAAAGATGCATTCCACACGAGAGTTTAGCTAAAATGGCGATATCTAGCTCTTCCCTTGTCATTTCCAAGAAACAGTAACGAATCATCTGCAACTCCTCTTGCATGAAACGTGTTGAACATGGATGACCGTTATTGTATTTGCATGCACATACAAACTCTTGCACATCACCATTCTCTTCTTGATGTGGAACAGGTGGTAGTATCTCTGCTACATCTTCAATAATAGATGTGGGATGGTCATCACCTGAAATGAGTAAGAATGAATAACTGTAATACATGTATTATATAAAAAAGGCTGAACTACATTATTATTAATAATCAACATTGAGAATCTATCACACAAGTATTTCACCATTGCAATATGTCTATGCCCATAAGACACATGTGTAGGCTACTACTATAGTAGTACTACTATTATTACTCAAAACAATTATCATCATCATCATCATGATTAGATTATTTTGTTTGACAAGGTGCGACCAAGTTAACTTTATGTTAAGGTGTAGCCTACTAATAAAAAAGTGAACATGTTACGTGCAGGTTTGCACAGAATGCTGACAAGCTATCGGATCTGGCTCAATCCAACATCTCTCATTCCCAAAATAAGATTTATATGTCTTACATTTAAATTGCATAATGTCACAGAGTGAAGAAACCGTCTTCACCGTCAGTAATGCAAGGCTACAGTCTTGAATGTCACTAGCATGGCGCAATCATGAACATCACCAAGTGTATTAACCTAGCAGCTAACGTTAATGCTACAGTCTGCATCTCGAACATTAACGTTAAGTCTCCGTTTTAAACTCACATGTCAGCTGGACTTACATGCATAACCAGCCATAGTTTGTTGCTTTAACTTGACGTTTTAGTTTTAAGCCTTCGTGTCGCCATTCAAAATAAATGTATAACGGGAACATGGTAACGTAATGGATAAAGTTACTCTGAACGAACAACCCTGATCTTCCAGGGAACTTTCTAGCCTGAATAGCACTAGGCTAACCTACATCACGTTTATAACGTTACACAAGGAGATAAGTTACCAGAGGGGGATTTTAAAATTAAGTAAATTGTTTTATTGTTGTTTTATTACTAGTGCAGTCTCTGGATGTTTTAATCGTAACGTTACCTTGTAGGTTTTTGATAACTAGTCTTACACTGGTCTTTCAAAATAGCAAGCACCTTGTATCTTACATTAAGAATAGCATGGCTAGCTTACCTTCATCGGACTCCTCTTCTTCAGTAAATTCATTACAATCCGATCCTTCGTCATCTCTTGGATCTCTGGATGTGAAATAATCCATGATCACATCGTTCAGGGCAGTGGCATCGCCAGGATTTAGCAGATTGAGACGTGCAGCATCATTTAAGTGAGCAGCTACCTCAGACTCCCTTTTCTTGAGCTCCGTCATCTCTGTAGACTCTCACAAGACTGACATCCTCACGTAACGTTAACGTTAGGTTTATCAAAACATATCACAGTGTTACAATGTATATATGGCGGGAACATGTGCATTGATATGATTTCATTCGTGTGGTTACTTTATGGCTTTGATTGGTGAACCGTCTTTGTAGCCTAGTGTTTATAGCCTGGCAAAAGCAAGTTATGGGAGATTTTTTATGCACCTCCGCCGTTCGCGGTTTCAAATGTAGATGATCTTTCAGGCAGCTTGGCCAATATAAATCAATTTTTAATGTATAAAACTAGTGAATTTCACCTAGATATTTTCAGGACTTATAGACAAGATGTTATATAATAATAATTTAATGAAAACACAATTTTGCCAAATAAATGACAACCGACCTATTTTTACTATTTCCTCGAAACGTGACAGCGCGACATCCGACGGGTTTTCCCAGATCGCATCACATATAGATTTTTGACAAATTTCAAAATATGACAGATATTGTCCAAATCATTTATTATTTCACTTATAGACATGTGAAATGCATGAACTAGGGCAAAAAAGTGTAAAAAAATTGGTTTGATTTTTTTTAGTACCTTGCAGTTTTTCTTAGTTTTCACATAAGGTCCGGGGTCAGGACAAAAGACAGATTTTTGACAAATTTCAAAATATGTCAGATATTGTCCAAATCATTTTTTATTTCACTTCTAGACATGTGAAATGCATGAACTAGGGCAAAAAAGTGTAAAAAAATTGGTTTGATTTTTTTTAGTACCTTTCAGTTTTTCTTAGTTTTCACATAAGGTCCGGGGTCAGGACAAAATATAGATTTTTGACAAATTTCAAAATCTGTCAGATATTGCCTAAATCATTTTTTATTTCATTTCTAGACATGTGAAATGCATGAACTAGGGCAAGAAAGTGTGAAAAAATTGGTTTGATTTTTTTTTAGTACCTTGCAGTTTTTCTTAGTTTTCACAAAAGGTCCGGGGTCAGGACAAAAGACAGATTTTTGACAAATTTCAAAATATGACAGATATTGTCCAAATCATTTATTATTTCACTTATAGACATGTGAAATGCATGAACTAGGGCAAAAAAAGTGAAAAAAAATTGGTCTGATTTTTTTTAGTACTTTTCAGTTTTTCTTAGTTTTCACATAAGGTCCGGGTTCAGGACAAAAGACAGATTTTTGACAAATTTCAAAATCTGTCAGATATTGTCCAAATCATTTTTTATTTCACTTCTAGACATGTGAAATGCATGAACTAGGGCAAAAAAGTGTAAAAAAATTGGTTTGATTTTTTTTAGTACCTTTCAGTTTTTCTTAGTTTTCACATAAGGTCCGGGGTCAGGACAAAATATAGATTTTTGACAAATTTCAAAATCTGTCAGATATTGTCTAAATCATTTTTTATTTCATTTCTAGACATGTGAAATGCATGAACTAGGGCAAGAAAGTGTGAAAAAATTGGTTTGATTTTTTTTTAGTACCTTGCAGTTTTTCTTAGTTTTCACATAAGGTCCGGGGTCAGGACAAAAGACAGATTTTTGACAAATTTCAAAATATGACAGGTATTGTCCAAATCATTTATTATTTCACTTATAGACATGTGAAATGCATGAACTAGGGCAAAAAAGTGTAAAAAAATTGGTTTGATTTTTTTTAGTACCTTGCAGTTTTTCTTAGTTTTCACATAAGGTCCGGGGTCAGGACAAAAGACAGATTTTTGACAAATTTCAAAATCTGTCAGATATTGTCCAAATAATTTTTTATTTCACTTCTAGACATGTGAAATGCATGAACTAGGGCAAAAAAGTGTAAAAAAATTGGTTTGATTTTTTTTAGTACCTTTCAGTTTTTCTTAGTTTTCACATAAGGTCCGGGGTCAGGACAAAATATAGATTTTTGACAAATTTCAAAATCTGTCAGATATTGTCTAAATCATTTTTTATTTCATTTCTAGACATGTGAAATGCATGAACTAGGGCAAGAAAGTGTGAAAAAATTGGTTTGATTTTTTTTTAGTACCTTGCAGTTTTTCTTAGTTTTCACATAAGGTCCGGGGTCAGGACAAAAGACAGATTTTTGACAAATTTCAAAATATGACAGATATTGTCCAAATCATTTATTATTTCACTTATAGACATGTGAAATGCATGAACTAGGGCAAAAAAGTGTAAAAAAATTGGTTTGATTTTTTTTAGTACCTTTCAGTTTTTCTTAGTTTTCACATAAGGTCCGGGGTCAGGACAAAATATAGATTTTTGACAAATTTCAAAATCTGTCAGATATTGTCTAAATCATTTTTTATTTCATTTCTAGACATGTGAAATGCATGAACTAGGGCAAGAAAGTGTGAAAAAATTGGTTTGATTTTTTTTTAGTACCTTGCAGTTTTTCTTAGTTTTCACATAAGGTCCGGGGTCAGGACAAAAGACAGATTTTTGACAAATTTCAAAATATGACAGATATTGTCCAAATCATTTATTATTTCACTTATAGACATGTGAAATGCATGAACTAGGGCAAAAAAGTGTAAAAAAATTGGTTTGATTTTTTTTAGTACCTTTCAGTTTTTCTTAGTTTTCACATAAGGTCCGGGGTCAGGACAAAATATAGATTTTTGACAAATTTCAAAATCTGTCAGATATTGTCTAAATCATTTTTTATTTCATTTCTAGACATGTGAAATGCATGAACTAGGGCAAGAAAGTGTGAAAAAATTGGTTTGATTTTTTTTTAGTACCTTGCAGTTTTTCTTAGTTTTCACATAAGGTCCGGGGTCAGGACAAAAGACAGATTTTTGACAAATTTCAAAATATGACAGATATTGTCCAAATCATTTATTATTTCACTTATAGACATGTGAAATGCATGAACTAGGGCAAAAAAGTGTAAAAAAATTGGTTTGATTTTTTTTAGTACCTTGCAGTTTTTCTTAGTTTTCACATAAGGTCTGGGGTCAGGACAAAAGACAGATTTTTGACAAATTTCAAAATATGTCAGATATTGTCCAAATTATTTTTTATTTCATTTCTAGACATGTGAAATGCATGAACTAGGGCAAAAAAGTGTAAAAAAATTGGTTTGATTTTTTTTAGTTCCTAGCAGTTTTTCTTAGTTTTCACATAAGGTCCGGGGTCAGGACAAAAGACAGATTTTTTACAAATTTCAAAATCTCTCAGATATTGTCCAAATTATTTTTTATTTCACTTCTAGACATGTGAAATGCATGAACTAGGGCAAAAAAAGTGAAAAAAAATTGGTCTGATTTTTTTTAGTACTTTTCAGTTTTTCTTAGTTTTTACATAAGGTCCGGGGTCAGGACAAAAGACAGATTTTTTACAAATTTCAAAATATGTCAGATATTGTCCAAATTATTTTTTATTTCACGTCTAGACATGTGAAATGCATGAACTAGTGCAAAAAAGTGTAACAAAATTGATTTGATTTTTTTTTAGTACTTTTCAGTTTTTCTTAGTTTTCACATAAGGTCCGGGGTCAGGACAAAAGACAGAATTTTGACAAATTTCAAAATATGTCAGATATTGTCCAAATCATTTTTTATTTCACTTATAGACATGTGAAATGCATGAACTAGGGCAAAAAAGTGTAAAAAAATTGGTTTGATTTTTTTTAGTACCTTTCAGTTTTTTTTAGTTTTCACATAAGGTCCGGGGTCAGGACAAAAGACAGATTTTTGACAAATTTCAAAATCTGTCAGATATTGTCCAAATCATTTTTTATTTCATTTCTAGACATGTGAAATGCATGAACTAGTGCAAAAAAGTGTAACAAAATTGATTTGATTTTTTTTTAGTACTTTTCAGTTTTTCTTAGTTTTCACATAAGGTCCGGGGTCAGGACAAAAGACAGAATTTTGACAAATTTCAAAATATGTCAGATATTGTCCAAATCATTTTTTATTTCACTTATAGACATGTGAAATGCATGAACTAGGGCAAAAAAGTGTAAAAAAATTGGTTTGATTTTTTTTAGTACCTTTCAGTTTTTTTTAGTTTTCACATAAGGTCCGGGGTCAGGACAAAAGACAGATTTTTGACAAATTTCAAAATCTGTCAGATATTGTCCAAATCATTTTTTATTTCATTTCTAGACATGTGAAATGCATGAACTAGGGCAAAAAAAGTGAATAAAAATTGGTCTGATTTTTTTTAGTACTTTTCAGTTTTTCTTAGTTTTCACATAAGGTCCGGGGTCAGGACAAAAGACAGATTTCTGACAAATTTCAAAGTCTGTCAGATATTGACCAAATCATTTTTTATCTAATTTCTAGACATGTGAAATGCATGAACCAGGGCAAAAAAGTGTAAAAAAATTGGTTTGATTTTTTTTAGTACCTTTCAGTTTTTCTTAGTTTTCACATAAGGTCCGGGGTCAGGACAAAAGACAGATTTTTTACAAATTTCCAAATATGTCAGATATTTTCCAAATCATTTTTTATTTCACTTCTAGACATGTGAAATGCATGAACTAGGGCAAAAAAGTGTAAAAAAATTGGTTTGATTTTTTTTAGTTCCTTGCAGTTTTTCCTTAGTTTTCACATAAGGTCCGGGGTCAGGACAAAAGACAGAATTTTGACAAATTTCAAAATATGTCAGATATTGTCCAAATCATTTTTTATTTCACTTATAGACATGTGAAATGCATGAACTAGGGCAAAAAAGTGTAAAAAAATTGGTTTGATTTTTTTTTAGTACCTTGCAGTTTTTCTTAGTTTTCACATAAGGTCCGGGGTCAGGACAAAAGACAGATTTTTGACAAATTTCAAAATATGACAGATATTGTCCAAATCATTTATTATTTCACTTATAGACATGTGAAATGCATGAACTAGGGCAAAAAAGTGTAAAAAAATTGGTTTGATTTTTTTTAGTACCTTGCAGTTTTTCTTAGTTTTCACATAAGGTCCGGGGTCAGGACAAAAGACAGATTTTTGACAAATTTCAAAATATGTCAGATATTGTCCAAATTATTTTTTATTTCACGTCTAGACATGTGAAATGCATGAACTAGTGCAAAAAAGTGTAACAAAATTGATTTGATTTTTTTTTAGTACTTTTCAGTTTTTCTTAGTTTTCACATAAGGTCCGGGGTCAGGACAAAATATAGATTTTTGACAAATTTCAAAATATGACAGATATTGTCCAAATCATTTATTATTTCACTTATAGACATGTGAAATGCATGAACTAGGGCAAAAAAGTGTAAAAAAATTGGTTTGATTTTTTTTAGTACCTTGCAGTTTTTCTTAGTTTTCACATAAGGTCCGGGGTCAGGACAAAAGACAGATTTTTGACAAATTTCAAAATATGTCAGATATTGTCCAAATCATTTTTTATTTCACTTCTAGACATGTGAAATGCATGAACTAGGGCAAAAAAGTGTAAAAAAATTGGTTTGATTTTTTTTAGTACCTTTCAGTTTTTCTTAGTTTTCACATAAGGTCCGGGGTCAGGACAAAATATAGATTTTTGACAAATTTCAAAATCTGTCAGATATTGTCTAAATCATTTTTTATTTCATTTCTAGACATGTGAAATGCATGAACTAGGGCAAGAAAGTGTGAAAAAATTGGTTTGATTTTTTTTTAGTACCTTGCAGTTTTTCTTAGTTTTCACAAAAGGTCCGGGGTCAGGACAAAAGACAGATTTTTGACAAATTTCAAAATATGACAGATATTGTCCAAATCATTTATTATTTCACTTCTAGACATGTGAAATGCATGAACTAGGGCAAAAAAGTGTAAAAAAATTGGTTTGATTTTTTTTAGTACCTTGCAGTTTTTCTTAGTTTTCACATAAGGTCCGGGGTCAGGACAAAAGACAGATTTTTGACAAATTTCAAAATCTGTCAGATATTGTCCAAATAATTTTTTATTTCACTTCTAGACATGTGAAATGCATGAACTAGGGCAAAAAAGTGTAAAAAAATTGGTTTGATTTTTTTTAGTACCTTTCAGTTTTTCTTAGTTTTCACATAAGGTCCGGGGTCAGGACAAAATATAGATTTTTGACAAATTTCAAAATCTGTCAGATATTGTCTAAATCATTTTTTATTTCATTTCTAGACATGTGAAATGCATGAACTAGGGCAAGAAAGTGTGAAAAAATTGGTTTGATTTTTTTTTAGTACCTTGCAGTTTTTCTTAGTTTTCACATAAGGTCCGGGGTCAGGACAAAAGACAGATTTTTGACAAATTTCAAAATATGACAGATATTGTCCAAATCATTTATTATTTCACTTATAGACATGTGAAATGCATGAACTAGGGCAAAAAAGTGTAAAAAAATTGGTTTGATTTTTTTTAGTACCTTTCAGTTTTTCTTAGTTTTCACATAAGGTCCGGGGTCAGGACAAAATATAGATTTTTGACAAATTTCAAAATCTGTCAGATATTGTCTAAATCATTTTTTATTTCATTTCTAGACATGTGAAATGCATGAACTAGGGCAAGAAAGTGTGAAAAAATTGGTTTGATTTTTTTTTAGTACCTTGCAGTTTTTCTTAGTTTTCACATAAGGTCCGGGGTCAGGACAAAAGACAGATTTTTGACAAATTTCAAAATATGACAGATATTGTCCAAATCATTTATTATTTCACTTATAGACATGTGAAATGCATGAACTAGGGCAAAAAAGTGTAAAAAAATTGGTTTGATTTTTTTTAGTACCTTTCAGTTTTTCTTAGTTTTCACATAAGGTCCGGGGTCAGGACAAAATATAGATTTTTGACAAATTTCAAAATCTGTCAGATATTGTCTAAATCATTTTTTATTTCATTTCTAGACATGTGAAATGCATGAACTAGGGCAAGAAAGTGTGAAAAAATTGGTTTGATTTTTTTTTAGTACCTTGCAGTTTTTCTTAGTTTTCACATAAGGTCCGGGGTCAGGACAAAAGACAGATTTTTGACAAATTTCAAAATATGACAGATATTGTCCAAATCATTTATTATTTCACTTATAGACATGTGAAATGCATGAACTAGGGCAAAAAAGTGTAAAAAAATTGGTTTGATTTTTTTTAGTACCTTGCAGTTTTTCTTAGTTTTCACATAAGGTCTGGGGTCAGGACAAAAGACAGATTTTTGACAAATTTCAAAATATGTCAGATATTGTCCAAATTATTTTTTATTTCATTTCTAGACATGTGAAATGCATGAACTAGGGCAAAAAAGTGTAAAAAAATTGGTTTGATTTTTTTTAGTTCCTAGCAGTTTTTCTTAGTTTTCACATAAGGTCCGGGGTCAGGACAAAAGACAGATTTTTTACAAATTTCAAAATCTCTCAGATATTGTCCAAATTATTTTTTATTTCACTTCTAGACATGTGAAATGCATGAACTAGGGCAAAAAAAGTGAAAAAAAATTGGTCTGATTTTTTTTAGTACTTTTCAGTTTTTCTTAGTTTTTACATAAGGTCCGGGGTCAGGACAAAAGACAGATTTTTTACAAATTTCAAAATATGTCAGATATTGTCCAAATTATTTTTTATTTCACGTCTAGACATGTGAAATGCATGAACTAGTGCAAAAAAGTGTAACAAAATTGATTTGATTTTTTTTTAGTACTTTTCAGTTTTTCTTAGTTTTCACATAAGGTCCGGGGTCAGGACAAAAGACAGAATTTTGACAAATTTCAAAATATGTCAGATATTGTCCAAATCATTTTTTATTTCACTTATAGACATGTGAAATGCATGAACTAGGGCAAAAAAGTGTAAAAAAATTGGTTTGATTTTTTTTAGTACCTTTCAGTTTTTTTTAGTTTTCACATAAGGTCCGGGGTCAGGACAAAAGACAGATTTTTGACAAATTTCAAAATCTGTCAGATATTGTCCAAATCATTTTTTATTTCATTTCTAGACATGTGAAATGCATGAACTAGTGCAAAAAAGTGTAACAAAATTGATTTGATTTTTTTTTAGTACTTTTCAGTTTTTCTTAGTTTTCACATAAGGTCCGGGGTCAGGACAAAAGACAGAATTTTGACAAATTTCAAAATATGTCAGATATTGTCCAAATCATTTTTTATTTCACTTATAGACATGTGAAATGCATGAACTAGGGCAAAAAAGTGTAAAAAAATTGGTTTGATTTTTTTTAGTACCTTTCAGTTTTTTTTAGTTTTCACATAAGGTCCGGGGTCAGGACAAAAGACAGATTTTTGACAAATTTCAAAATCTGTCAGATATTGTCCAAATCATTTTTTATTTCATTTCTAGACATGTGAAATGCATGAACTAGGGCAAAAAAAGTGAATAAAAATTGGTCTGATTTTTTTTAGTACTTTTCAGTTTTTCTTAGTTTTCACATAAGGTCCGGGGTCAGGACAAAAGACAGATTTCTGACAAATTTCAAAGTCTGTCAGATATTGACCAAATCATTTTTTATCTAATTTCTAGACATGTGAAATGCATGAACCAGGGCAAAAAAGTGTAAAAAAATTGGTTTGATTTTTTTTAGTACCTTTCAGTTTTTCTTAGTTTTCACATAAGGTCCGGGGTCAGGACAAAAGACAGATTTTTGACAAATTTCAAAATCTGTCAGATATTGTCCAAATCATTTTTTATTTCATTTCTAGACATGTGAAATGCACGAACTAGGGCAAAAAAAGTGAAAAAAAATTGGTCTGATTTTTTTTAGTACTTTTCAGTTTTTCTTAGTTTTCACGTAAGGTCCGGGATCAGGAAAAAAGACAGATTTTTGACAAATTTCAAAATCTGTCAGATATTGTCCAAATGATTTTTTATTTCACTTCTAGACATGTGAAATGCATGAACTAGGGCAAAAAAGTGTAAAAAAATTGGTTTGATTTTTTTTAGTACCTTTCAGTTTTTCTTAGTTTTCACATAAGGTCCGGGGTCAGGACAAAAGACAGATTTTTTACAAATTTCCAAATATGTCAGATATTTTCCAAATCATTTTTTATTTCACTTCTAGACATGTGAAATGCATGAACTAGGGCAAAAAAGTGTAAAAAAATTGGTTTGATTTTTTTTAGTTCCTTGCAGTTTTTCCTTAGTTTTCACATAAGGTCCGGGGTCAGGACAAAAGACAGAATTTTGACAAATTTCAAAATATGTCAGATATTGTCCAAATCATTTTTTATTTCACTTATAGACATGTGAAATGCATGAACTAGGGCAAAAAAGTGTAAAAAAATTGGTTTGATTTTTTTTTAGTACCTTGCAGTTTTTCTTAGTTTTCACATAAGGTCCGGGGTCAGGACAAAAGACAGATTTTTGACAAATTTCAAAATATGACAGATATTGTCCAAATCATTTATTATTTCACTTATAGACATGTGAAATGAATGAACTAGGGCAAAAAAAGTGAAAAAAAATTGGTCTGATTTTTTTTAGTACTTTTCAGTTTTTCTTAGTTTTCACATAAGGTCCGGGTTCAGGACAAAAGACAGATTTTTGACAAATTTCAAAATCTGTCAGATATTGTCCAAATCATTTTTTATTTCACTTCTAGACATGTGAAATGCATGAACTAGGGCAAAAAAGTGTAAAAAAATTGGTTTGATTTTTTTTAGTACCTTTCAGTTTTTCTTAGTTTTCACATAAGGTCCGGGGTCAGGACAAAATATAGATTTTTGACAAATTTCAAAATCTGTCAGATATTGTCTAAATCATTTTTTATTTCATTTCTAGACATGTGAAATGCATGAACTAGGACAAGAAAGTGTGAAAAAATTGGTTTGATTTTTTTTTAGTACCTTGCAGTTTTTCTTAGTTTTCACAAAAGGTCCGGGGTCAGGACAAAAGACAGATTTTTGACAAATTTCAAAATATGACAGATATTGTCCAAATCATTTATTATTTCACTTATAGACATGTGAAATGCATGAACTAGGGCAAAAAAGTGTAAAAAAATTGGTTTGATTTTTTTTAGTACCTTGCAGTTTTTCTTAGTTTTCACATAAGGTCCGGGGTCAGGACAAAAGACAGATTTTTGACAAATTTCAAAATATGTCAGATATTGTCCAAATCATTTATTATTTCACTTCTAGACATGTGAAATGCATGAACTAGGGCAAAAAAGTGTAAAAAAATTGGTTTGATTTTTTTTAGTACCTTTCAGTTTTTCTTAGTTTTCACATAAGGTCCGGGGTCAGGACAAAATATAGATTTTTGACAAATTTCAAAATCTGTCAGATATTGTCTAAATCATTTTTTATTTCATTTCTAGACATGTGAAATGCATGAACTAGGGCAAGAAAGTGTGAAAAAATTGGTTTGATTTTTTTTAGTACCTTTCAGTTTTTCTTAGTTTTCACATAAGGTCCGGGGTCAGGATAAAAGACAGATTTTTGACAAATTTCAAAATCTCTCAGATATTGTCCAAATTATTTTTTATTTCACTTATAGACATGTGAAATGCATGAACTAGTGCAAAAAAGTGTAACACAATTGGTTTGATTTTTTTTTGTACTTTTCAGTTTTTCTTAGTTTTCACATAAGGTCCGGGGTCAGGACAAAAGACAGATTTTTGACAAATTTCAAAATCTGTCAGATATTGTCCAAATCATTTTTTATTTCATTTCTAGACATGTGAAATGCATGAACTAGTGCAAAAAAGTGTAACAAAATTGATTTGATTTTTTTTTAGTACTTTTCAGTTTTTCTTAGTTTTCACATAAGGTCCGGGGTCAGGATAAAAGACAGATTTTTGACAAATTTCAAAATCTGTCAGATATTGTCCAAACCATTTTTTATTTCATTTCTAGACATGTGAAATGCATGAACTAGGGCAAAAAAAGTGTAAAAAAATTGGTTTGATTTTTTTTTAGTACCTTGCAGTTTTTCTTAGTTTTCACATAAGGTCCGGGGTCAGGACAAAATATAGATTTTTGACAAATTTCAAAATCTGTCAGATATTGTCTAAATCATTTTTTATTTCATTTCTAGACATGTGAAATGCATGAACTAGGGCAAGAAAGTGTGAAAAAATTGGTTTGATTTTTTTTTAGTACCTTGCAGTTTTTCTTAGTTTTCACATAAGGTCCGGGGTCAGGACAAAAGACAGATTTTTGACAAATTTCAAAATATGACAGATATTGTCCAAATCATTTATTATTTCACGTATAGACATGTGAAATGCATGAACTAGGGCAAAAAAGTGTAAAAAAATTGGTTTGATTTTTTTTAGTACCTTGCAGTTTTTCTTAGTTTTCACATAAGGTCCGGGGTCAGGACAAAAGACAGATTTTTGACAAATTTCAAAATATGTCAGATATTGTCCAAATTATTTTTTATTTCACTTCTAGACATGTGAAATGCATGAACTAGGGCAAAAAAAGTGAAAAAAAATTGGTCTGATTTTTTTTAGTACTTTTCAGTTTTTCTTAGTTTTCACATAAGGTCCGGGGTCAGGACAAAAGACAGATTTTTGACAAATTTCAAAATCTGTCAGATATTGTCCAAATCATTTTTTATTTCACTTCTAGACATGTGAAATGCATGAACTAGGGCAAAAAAGTGTAAAAAAATTGGTTTGATTTTTTTTAGTACCTTGCAGTTTTTCTTAGTTTTCACATAAGATCCGGGGTCAGGACAAAATATAGATTTTTGACAAATTTCAAAATCTGTCAGATATTGTCTAAATCATTTTTTATTTCATTTCTAGACATGTGAAATGCATGAACTAGGGCAAGAAAGTGTAAAAAAATTGGTTTGATTTTTTTTTAGTACCTTGCAGTTTTTCTTAGTTTTCACATAAGGTCCGGGGTCAGGACAAAATATAGATTTTTGACAAATTTCAAAATCTGTCAGATATTGTCTAAATCATTTTTTATTTCATTTCTAGACATGTGAAATGCATGAACTAGGGCAAGAAAGTGTGAAAAAATTGGTTTGATTTTTTTTTAGTACCTTGCAGTTTTTCTTAGTTTTCACATAAGGTCCGGGGTCAGGACAAAAGACAGATTTTTGACAAATTTCAAAATATGACAGATATTGTCCAAATCATTTATTATTTCACTTATAGACATGTGAAATGCATGAACTAGGGCAAAAAAGTGTAAAAAAATTGGTTTGATTTTTTTTAGTACCTTGCAGTTTTTCTTAGTTTTCACATAAGGTCCGGGGTCAGGACAAAAGACAGATTTTTGACAAATTTCAAAATATGTCAGATATTGTCCAAATTATTTTTTATTTCACTTCTAGACATGTGAAATGCATGAACTAGGGCAAAAAAAGTGAAAAAAAATTGGTCTGATTTTTTTTAGTACTTTTCAGTTTTTCTTAGTTTTCACATAAGGTCCGGGGTCAGGACAAAAGACAGATTTTTGACAAATTTCAAAATCTGTCAGATATTGTCCAAATCATTTTTTATTTCACTTCTAGACATGTGAAATGCATGAACTAGGGCAAAAAAGTGTAAAAAAATTGGTTTGATTTTTTTTAGTACCTTGCAGTTTTTCTTAGTTTTCACATAAGATCCGGGGTCAGGACAAAATATAGATTTTTGACAAATTTCAAAATCTGTCAGATATTGTCTAAATCATTTTTTATTTCATTTCTAGACATGTGAAATGCATGAACTAGGGCAAGAAAGTGTAAAAAAATTGGTTTGATTTTTTTTTAGTACCTTGCAGTTTTTCTTAGTTTTCACATAAGGTCCGGGGTCAGGACAAAATATAGATTTTTGACAAATTTCAAAATCTGTCAGATATTGTCCAAATTATTTTTTATTTCACTTCTAGACATGTGAAATGCATGAACTAGGGCAAAAAAGTGTAAAAAAATTGGTTTGATTTTTTTTAGTACCTTGCAGTTTTTCTTAGTTTTCACATAAGATCCGGGGTCAGGACAAAATATAGATTTTTGACAAATTTCAAAATCTGTCAGATATTGTCTAAATCATTTTTTATTTCATTTCTAGACATGTGAAATGCATGAACTAGGGCAAGAAAGTGTAAAAAAATTGGTTTGATTTTTTTTTAGTACCTTGCAGTTTTTCTTAGTTTTCACATAAGGTCCGGGGTCAGGACAAAATATAGATTTTTGACAAATTTCAAAATCTGTCAGATATTGTCTAAATCATTTTTTATTTCATTTCTAGACATGTGAAATGCATGAACTAGGGCAAGAAAGTGTGAAAAAATTGGTTTGATTTTTTTTTAGTACCTTGCAGTTTTTCTTAGTTTTCACATAAGGTCCGGGGTCAGGACAAAAGACAGATTTTTGACATATTTCAAAATATGACAGGTATTGTCCAAATCATTTATTATTTCACTTATAGACATGTGAAATGCATGAACTAGGGCAAAAAAGTGTAAAAAAATTGGTTTGATTTTTTTTAGTACCTTGCAGTTTTTCTTAGTTTTCACATAAGGTCCGGGGTCAGGACAAAATATAGATTTTTGACAAATTTCAAAATCTGTCAGATATTGTCTAAATCATTTTTTATTTCATTTCTAGACATGTGAAATGCATGAACTAGTGCAAAAAAGTGTAACAAAATTGATTTGATTTTTTTTTAGTACTTTTCAGTTTTTCTTAGTTTTCACATAAGGTCCGGGGTCAGGACAAAAGACAGATTTTTGACAAATTTCAAAATCTGTCAGATATTGTCCAAATCATTTTTTATTTCACTTCTAGACATGTGAAATGCATGAACTAGGGCAAAAAAGTGTAAAAAAATTGGTTTGATTTTTTTTAGTACCTTTCAGTTTTTCTTAGTTTTCACATAAGGTCCGGGGTCAGGACAAAATATAGATTTTTGACAAATTTCAAAATCTGTCAGATATTGTCTAAATCATTTTTTATTTCATTTCTAGACATGTGAAATGCATGAACTAGGGCAAGAAAGTGTGAAAAAATTGGTTTGATTTTTTTTTAGTACCTTGCAGTTTTTCTTAGTTTTCACATAAGGTCCGGGGTCAGGACAAAATATAGATTTTTGACAAATTTCAAAATCTGTCAGATATTGTCTAAATCATTTTTTATTTCATTTCTAGACATGTGAAATGCATGAACTAGGGCAAGAAAGTGTGAAAAAATTGGTTTGATTTTTTTTTAGTACCTTGCAGTTTTTCTTAGTTTTCACATAAGGTCCGGGGTCAGGACAAAAGACAGATTTTTGACAAATTTCAAAATATGACAGATATTGTCCAAATCATTTATTATTTCACTTATAGACATGTGAAATGCATGAACTAGGGCAAAAAAGTGTAAAAAAATTGGTTTGATTTTTTTTAGTACCTTGCAGTTTTTCTTAGTTTTCACATAAGGTCCGGGGTCAGGACAAAAGACAGATTTTTTACAAATTTCAAAATCTGTCAGATATTGTCCAAATCATTTATTATTTCACTTATAGACATGTGAAATGCATGAACTAGGGCAAAAAAGTGTAAAAAAATTGGTTTGATTTTTTTTTAGTACCTTGCAGTTTTTCTTAGTTTTCACATAAGGTCCGGGGTCAGGACAAAATATAGATTTTTGACAAATTTCAAAATCTGTCAGATATTGTCTAAATAATTTTTTATTTCATTTCTAGACATGTGAAATGCATGAACTAGGGCAAGAAAGTGTGAAAAAATTGGTTTGATTTTTTTTTAGTACCTTGCAGTTTTTCTTAGTTTTCACATAAGGTCCGGGGTCAGGACAAAAGACAGATTTTTGACAAATTTCAAAATATGACAGATATTGTCCAAATCATTTATTATTTCACTTATAGACATGTGAAATGCATGAACTAGGGCAAAAAAGTGTAAAAAAATTGGTTTGATTTTTTTTAGTACCTTGCAGTTTTTCTTAGTTTTCACATAAGGTCCGGGGTCAGGACAAAAGACAGATTTTTGACAAATTTCAAAATCTGTCAGATATTGTCCAAATCATTTTTTATTTCACTTCTAGACATGTGAAATGCATGAACTAGGGCAAAAAAGTGTAAAAAAATTGGTTTGATTTTTTTTAGTACCTTTCAGTTTTTCTTAGTTTTCACATAAGGTCCGGGGTCAGGACAAAATATAGATTTTTGACAAATTTCAAAATCTGTCAGATATTGTCTAAATCATTTTTTATTTCATTTCTAGACATGTGAAATGCATGAACTAGGGCAAGAAAGTGTGAAAAAATTGGTTTGATTTTTTTTTAGTACCTTGCAGTTTTTCTTAGTTTTCACATAAGGTCCGGGGTCAGGACAAAAGACAGATTTTTGACAAATTTCAAAATATGACAGATATTGTCCAAATCATTTATTATTTCACTTATAGACATGTGAAATGCATGAACTAGGGCAAAAAAGTGTAAAAAAATTGGTTTGATTTTTTTTAGTACCTTGCAGTTTTTCTTAGTTTTCACATAAGGTCCGGGGTCAGGACAAAAGAAAGATTTTTGACAAATTTCAAAATATGTCAGATATTGTCCAAATTATTTTTTATTTCACTTCTAGACATGTGAAATGCATGAACTAGGGCAAAAAAAGTGAAAAAAAATTGGTCTGATTTTTTTTAGTACTTTTCAGTTTTTCTTAGTTTTCACATAAGGTCCGGGTTCAGGACAAAAGACAGATTTTTGACAAATTTCAAAATCTGTCAGATATTGTCCAAATCATTTTTTATTTCACTTCTAGACATGTGAAATGCATGAACTAGGGCAAAAAAGTGTAAAAAAATTGGTTTGATTTTTTTTAGTACCTTTCAGTTTTTCTTAGTTTTCACATAAGGTCCGGGGTCAGGACAAAAGACAGATTTTTGACAAATTTCAAAATATGTCAGATATTGTCCAAATTATTTTTTATTTCACTTCTAGACATGTGAAATGCATGAACTAGGGCAAAAAAAGTGAAAAAAAATTGGTCTGATTTTTTTTAGTACTTTTCAGTTTTTCTTAGTTTTCACATAAGGTCCGGGTTCAGGACAAAAGACAGATTTTTGACAAATTTCAAAATCTGTCAGATATTGTCCAAATCATTTTTTATTTCACTTCTAGACATGTGAAATGCATGAACTAGGGCAAAAAAGTGTAAAAAAATTGGTTTGATTTTTTTTAGTACCTTTCAGTTTTTCTTAGTTTTCACATAAGGTCCGGGGTCAGGACAAAAGATAGATTTTTGACAAATTTCAAAATATGTCAGATATTGTCCAAATAATTTTTTATTTCACTTCTAGACATGTGAAATGCATGAACTAGGGCAAAAAAAGTGTAACAAAATTGGTTTGATTTTTTTTAGTACTTTTCAGTTTTTCTTAGTTTTCACATAAGGTCCGGGGTCAGGATAAAAGACAGATTTTTGACAAATTTCAAAATCTCTCAGATATTGTCCAAATTATTTTTTATTTCACGTCTAGACAGGTGAAATGCATGAACTAGTGCAAAAAAGTGTAACAAAATTGGTTTGATTTTTTTTTAGTACCTTGCAGTTTTTCTTAGTTTTCACATAAGGTCCGGGGTCAGGACAAAAGACAGATTTTTGACAAATTTCAAAATATGACAGATATTGTCCAAATCATTTATTATTTCACTTATAGACATGTGAAATGCATGAACTAGGGCAAAAAAGTGTAAAAAAATTGGTTTGATTTTTTTTAGTACCTTGCAGTTTTTCTTAGTTTTCACATAAGGTCCGGGGTCAGGACAAAAGACAGATTTTTGACAAATTTCAAAATATGTCAGATATTGTCCAAATTATTTTTTATTTCACTTCTAGACATGTGAAATGCATGAACTAGGGCAAAAAAGTGTAAAAAAATTGGTTTGATTTTTTTTAGTACCTTGCAGTTTTTCTTAGTTTTCACATAAGATCCGGGGTCAGGACAAAATATAGATTTTTGACAAATTTCAAAATCTGTCAGATATTGTCTAAATCATTTTTTATTTCATTTCTAGACATGTGAAATGCATGAACTAGGGCAAGAAAGTGTAAAAATATTGGTTTGATTTTTTTTAGTACCTTTCAGTTTTTCTTAGTTTTCACATAAGGTCCGGGGTCAGGACAAAAGACAGATTTTTGACAAATTTCAAAATCTGTCAGATATTGTCCAAATCATTTTTTATTTCATTTCTAGACATGTGAAATGCATGAACTAGGGCAAAAAAAGTGAATAAAAATTGGTCTGATTTTTTTTAGTACTTTAAAGTTTTTCTTAGTTTTCACATAAGGTCCGGGGTCAGGACAAAAGACAGATTTTTGACAAATTTCAAAATATGTCAGATATTGTCCAAATTATTTTTTATTTCACGTCTAGACAGGTGAAATGCATGAACTAGTGCAAAAAAGTGTAACAAAATTGATTTGATTTTTTTTAGTACTTTTCAGATTTTCTTAGTTTTCACATAAGGTCCGGGGTCAGGATAAAAGACAGATTTTTGACAAATTTCAAAATCTCTCAGATATTGTCCAAATTATTTTTTATTTCACTTCTAGACATGTGAAATGCATGAACTAGGGCAAAAAAAGTGAAAAAAAATTGGTCTGATTTTTTTTAGTACTTTTCAGTTTTTCTTAGTTTTCACATAAGGTCCGGGGTCAGGACAAAAGACAGATTTTTGACAAATTTCAAAATCTGTCAGATATTGTCCAAATCATTTTTTATTTCATTTCTAGACATGTGAAATGCATGAACTAGGGCAAGAAAGTGTGAAAAAATTGGTTTGATTTTTTTTTAGTACCTTGCAGTTTTTCTTAGTTTTCACATAAGGTCCGGGGTCAGGATAAAAGACAGATTTTTGACAAATTTCAAAATATGTCAGATATTGTCCAAATTATTTTTTATTTCACGTCTAGAGATGTGAAATGCATGAACTAGTGCAAAAAAGTGTAACAAAATTGATTTGATTTTTTTTTAGTACTTTTCAGTTTTTCTTAGTTTTCACATAAGGTCCGGGGTCATGACAAAAGACAGATTTTTGACAAATTTCAAAATCTTTCAGATATTGTCCAAATCATTTTTTATTTCACTTCTAGACATGTGAAATGCATGAACTAGGGCAAAAAAGTGTAAAAATATTGGTTTGATTTTTTTTAGTACCTTTCAGTTTTTCTTAGTTTTCACATAAGGTCCGGGGTCAGGACAAAAGACAGATTTTTGACAAATTTCAAAATATGTCAGATATTGTCCAAATTATTTTTTATTTCACTTCTAGACATGTGAAATGCATGAACTAGGGCAAAAAAAGTGAAAAAAAATTGGTCTGATTTTTTTTAGTACTTTTCAGTTTTTCTTAGTTTTCACATAAGGTCCGGGTTCAGGACAAAAGACAGATTTTTGACAAATTTCAAAATCTGTCAGATATTGTCCAAATCATTTTTTATTTCACTTCTAGACATGTGAAATGCATGAACTAGGGCAAAAAAGTGTAAAAAAATTGGTTTGATTTTTTTTAGTACCTTTCAGTTTTTCTTAGTTTTCACATAAGGTCCGGGGTCAGGACAAAAGATAGATTTTTGACAAATTTCAAAATATGTCAGATATTGTCCAAATAATTTTTTATTTCACTTCTAGACATGTGAAATGCATGAACTAGGGCAAAAAAAGTGTAACAAAATTGGTTTGATTTTTTTTAGTACTTTTCAGTTTTTCTTAGTTTTCACATAAGGTCCGGGGTCAGGATAAAAGACAGATTTTTGACAAATTTCAAAATCTCTCAGATATTGTCCAAATTATTTTTTATTTCACGTCTAGACAGGTGAAATGCATGAACTAGTGCAAAAAAGTGTAACAAAATTGGTTTGATTTTTTTTTAGTACCTTGCAGTTTTTCTTAGTTTTCACATAAGGTCCGGGGTCAGGACAAAAGACAGATTTTTGACAAATTTCAAAATATGACAGATATTGTCCAAATCATTTATTATTTCACTTATAGACATGTGAAATGCATGAACTAGGGCAAAAAAGTGTAAAAAAATTGGTTTGATTTTTTTTAGTACCTTGCAGTTTTTCTTAGTTTTCACATAAGGTCCGGGGTCAGGACAAAAGACAGATTTTTGACAAATTTCAAAATATGTCAGATATTGTCCAAATTATTTTTTATTTCACTTCTAGACATGTGAAATGCATGAACTAGGGCAAAAAAGTGTAAAAAAATTGGTTTGATTTTTTTTAGTACCTTGCAGTTTTTCTTAGTTTTCACATAAGATCCGGGGTCAGGACAAAATATAGATTTTTGACAAATTTCAAAATCTGTCAGATATTGTCTAAATCATTTTTTATTTCATTTCTAGACATGTGAAATGCATGAACTAGGGCAAGAAAGTGTAAAAATATTGGTTTGATTTTTTTTAGTACCTTTCAGTTTTTCTTAGTTTTCACATAAGGTCCGGGGTCAGGACAAAAGACAGATTTTTGACAAATTTCAAAATCTGTCAGATATTGTCCAAATCATTTTTTATTTCATTTCTAGACATGTGAAATGCATGAACTAGGGCAAAAAAAGTGAATAAAAATTGGTCTGATTTTTTTTAGTACTTTAAAGTTTTTCTTAGTTTTCACATAAGGTCCGGGGTCAGGACAAAAGACAGATTTTTGACAAATTTCAAAATATGTCAGATATTGTCCAAATTATTTTTTATTTCACGTCTAGACAGGTGAAATGCATGAACTAGTGCAAAAAAGTGTAACAAAATTGATTTGATTTTTTTTAGTACTTTTCAGATTTTCTTAGTTTTCACATAAGGTCCGGGGTCAGGATAAAAGACAGATTTTTGACAAATTTCAAAATCTCTCAGATATTGTCCAAATTATTTTTTATTTCACTTCTAGACATGTGAAATGCATGAACTAGGGCAAAAAAAGTGAAAAAAAATTGGTCTGATTTTTTTTAGTACTTTTCAGTTTTTCTTAGTTTTCACATAAGGTCCGGGGTCAGGACAAAAGACAGATTTTTGACAAATTTCAAAATCTGTCAGATATTGTCCAAATCATTTTTTATTTCATTTCTAGACATGTGAAATGCATGAACTAGGGCAAGAAAGTGTGAAAAAATTGGTTTGATTTTTTTTTAGTACCTTGCAGTTTTTCTTAGTTTTCACATAAGGTCCGGGGTCAGGATAAAAGACAGATTTTTGACAAATTTCAAAATATGTCAGATATTGTCCAAATTATTTTTTATTTCACGTCTAGAGATGTGAAATGCATGAACTAGTGCAAAAAAGTGTAACAAAATTGATTTGATTTTTTTTTAGTACTTTTCAGTTTTTCTTAGTTTTCACATAAGGTCCGGGGTCATGACAAAAGACAGATTTTTGACAAATTTCAAAATCTTTCAGATATTGTCCAAATCATTTTTTATTTCACTTCTAGACATGTGAAATGCATGAACTAGGGCAAAAAAGTGTAAAAATATTGGTTTGATTTTTTTTAGTACCTTTCAGTTTTTCTTAGTTTTCACATAAGGTCCGGGGTCAGGACAAAAGACAGATTTTTGACAAATTTCAAAATATGTCAGATATTGTCCAAATCATTTTTTATTTCACTTCTAGACATGTGAAATGCATGAACCAGGGCAAAAAAGTGTAAAAATATTGGTTTGATTTTTTTTAGTACCTTTCAGTTTTTCTTAGTTTTCACATAAGGTCCGGGGTCAGGACAAAAGACAGATTTTTGACAAATTTCAAAATATGTCAGATATTGTCCAAATTATTTTTTATTTCACTTCTAGACATGTGAAATGCATGAACTAGGGCAAAAAAGTGTAAAAAAATTGGTTTGATTTTTTTTAGTACCTTGCAGTTTTTCTTAGTTTTCACATAAGATCCGGGGTCAGGACAAAATATAGATTTTTGACAAATTTCAAAATCTGTCAGATATTGTCTAAATCATTTTTTATTTCATTTCTAGACATGTGAAATGCATGAACTAGGGCAAGAAAGTGTAAAAAAATTGGTTTGATTTTTTTTTAGTACCTTGCAGTTTTTCTTAGTTTTCACATAAGGTCCGGGGTCAGGACAAAATATAGATTTTTGACAAATTTCAAAATCTGTCAGATATTGTCTAAATCATTTTTTATTTCATTTCTAGACATGTGAAATGCATGAACTAGGGCAAGAAAGTGTGAAAAAATTGGTTTGATTTTTTTTTAGTACCTTGCAGTTTTTCTTAGTTTTCACATAAGGTCCGGGGTCAGGACAAAAGACAGATTTTTGACAAATTTCAAAATATGACAGGTATTGTCCAAATCATTTATTATTTCACTTATAGACATGTGAAATGCATGAACTAGGGCAAAAAAGTGTAAAAAAATTGGTTTGATTTTTTTTAGTACCTTGCAGTTTTTCTTAGTTTTCACATAAGGTCCGGGGTCAGGACAAAATATAGATTTTTGACAAATTTCAAAATCTGTCAGATATTGTCTAAATCATTTTTTATTTCATTTCTAGACATGTGAAATGCATGAACTAGTGCAAAAAAGTGTAACAAAATTGATTTGATTTTTTTTTAGTACTTTTCAGTTTTTCTTAGTTTTCACATAAGGTCCGGGGTCAGGACAAAAGACAGATTTTTGACAAATTTCAAAATCTGTCAGATATTGTCCAAATCATTTTTTATTTCACTTCTAGACATGTGAAATGCATGAACTAGGGCAAAAAAGTGTAAAAAAATTGGTTTGATTTTTTTTAGTACCTTTCAGTTTTTCTTAGTTTTCACATAAGGTCCGGGGTCAGGACAAAATATAGATTTTTGACAAATTTCAAAATCTGTCAGATATTGTCTAAATCATTTTTTATTTCATTTCTAGACATGTGAAATGCATGAACTAGGGCAAGAAAGTGTGAAAAAATTGGTTTGATTTTTTTTTAGTACCTTGCAGTTTTTCTTAGTTTTCACATAAGGTCCGGGGTCAGGACAAAAGACAGATTTTTGACAAATTTCAAAATATGACAGGTATTGTCCAAATCATTTATTATTTCATTTCTAGACATGTGAAATGCATGAACTAGGGCAAAAAAGTGTAAAAAAATTGGTTTGATTTTTTTTAGTACCTTGCAGTTTTTCTTAGTTTTCACATAAGGTCCGGGGTCAGGACAAAATATAGATTTTTGACAAATTTCAAAATCTGTCAGATATTGTCTAAATCATTTTTTATTTCATTTCTAGACATGTGAAATGCATGAACTAGTGCAAAAAAGTGTAACAAAATTGATTTGATTTTTTTTTAGTACTTTTCAGTTTTTCTTAGTTTTCACATAAGGTCCGGGGTCAGGACAAAAGACAGATTTTTGACAAATTTCAAAATCTGTCAGATATTGTCCAAACCATTTTTTATTTCATTTCTAGACATGTGAAATGCATGAACTAGGGCAAAAAAAGTGTAAAAAAATTGGTTTGATTTTTTTTTTAGTACCTTGCAGTTTTTCTTAGTTTTCACATAAGGTCCGGGGTCAGGACAAAATATAGATTTTTGACAAATTTCAAAATCTGTCAGATATTGTCTAAATCATTTTTTATTTCATTTCTAGACATGTGAAATGCATGAACTAGGGCAAGAAAGTGTGAAAAAATTGGTTTGATTTTTTTTTAGTACCTTGCAGTTTTTCTTAGTTTTCACATAAGGTCCGGGGTCAGGACAAAAGACAGATTTTTGACAAATTTCAAAATATGACAGATATTGTCCAAATCATTTATTATTTCACTTATAGACATGTGAAATGCATGAACTAGGGCAAAAAAGTGTAAAAAAATTGGTTTGATTTTTTTTAGTACCTTGCAGTTTTTCTTAGTTTTCACATAAGGTCCGGGGTCAGGACAAAAGACAGATTTTTGACAAATTTCAAAATATGTCAGATATTGTCCAAATTATTTTTTATTTCACTTCTAGACATGTGAAATGCATGAACTAGGGCAAAAAAGTGTAAAAAAATTGGTTTGATTTTTTTTAGTACCTTGCAGTTTTTCTTAGTTTTCACATAAGATCCGGGGTCAGGACAAAATATAGATTTTTGACAAATTTCAAAATCTGTCAGATATTGTCTAAATCATTTTTTATTTCATTTCTAGACATGTGAAATGCATGAACTAGGGCAAGAAAGTGTAAAAATATTGGTTTGATTTTTTTTAGTACCTTTCAGTTTTTCTTAGTTTTCACATAAGGTCCGGGGTCAGGACAAAAGACAGATTTTTGACAAATTTCAAAATCTGTCAGATATTGTCCAAATCATTTTTTATTTCATTTCTAGACATGTGAAATGCATGAACTAGGGCAAAAAAAGTGAATAAAAATTGGTCTGATTTTTTTTAGTACTTTAAAGTTTTTCTTAGTTTTCACATAAGGTCCGGGGTCAGGACAAAAGACAGATTTTTGACAAATTTCAAAATCTTTCAGATATTGTCCAAATCATTTTTTATTTCATTTCTAGACATGTGAAATGCATGAACTAGGGCAAGAAAGTGTGAAAAAATTGGTTTGATTTTTTTTTAGTACCTTGCAGTTTTTCTTAGTTTTCACATAAGGTCCGGGGTCAGGATAAAAGACAGATTTTTGACAAATTTCAAAATATGTCAGATATTGTCCAAATTATTTTTTATTTCACGTCTAGACATGTGAAATGCATGAACTAGTGCAAAAAAGTGTAACAAAATTGATTTGATTTTTTTTAGTACTTTTCAGTTTTTCTTAGTTTTCACATAAGGTCCGGGGTCAGGACAAAAGACAGATTTTTGACAAATTTCAAAATCTGTCAGATATTGTCCAAATCATTTTTTATTTCACTTCTAGACATGTGAAATGCATGAACTAGGGCAAAAAAGTGTAAAAAAATTGGTTTGATTTTTTTTAGTACCTTTCAGTTTTTCTTAGTTTTCACATAAGGTCCGGGGTCAGGACAAAAGACAGATTTTTGACAAATTTCAAAATATGTCAGATATTGTCCAAATTATTTTTTATTTCACTTCTAGACATGTGAAATGCATGAACTAGGGCAAAAAAAGTGAAAAAAAATTGGTCTGATTTTTTTTAGTACTTTTCAGTTTTTCTTAGTTTTCACATAAGGTCCGGGTTCAGGACAAAAGACAGATTTTTGACAAATTTCAAAATCTGTCAGATATTGTCCAAATCATTTTTTATTTCACTTCTAGACATGTGAAATGCATGAACTAGGGCAAAAAAGTGTAAAAAAATTGGTTTGATTTTTTTTAGTACCTTTCAGTTTTTCTTAGTTTTCACATAAGGTCCGGGGTCAGGACAAAAGATAGATTTTTGACAAATTTCAAAATATGTCAGATATTGTCCAAATAATTTTTTATTTCACTTCTAGACATGTGAAATGCATGAACTAGGGCAAAAAAAGTGTAACAAAATTGGTTTGATTTTTTTTAGTACTTTTCAGTTTTTCTTAGTTTTCACATAAGGTCCGGGGTCAGGATAAAAGACAGATTTTTGACAAATTTCAAAATCTGTCAGATATTGTCCAAACCATTTTTTATTTCATTTCTAGACATGTGAAATGCATGAACTAGGGCAAAAAAAGTGTAAAAAAATTGGTTTGATTTTTTTTTTAGTACCTTGCAGTTTTTCTTAGTTTTCACATAAGGTCCGGGGTCAGGACAAAATATAGATTTTTGACAAATTTCAAAATCTGTCAGATATTGTCTAAATCATTTTTTATTTCATTTCTAGACATGTGAAATGCATGAACTAGGGCAAGAAAGTGTGAAAAAATTGGTTTGATTTTTTTTTAGTACCTTGCAGTTTTTCTTAGTTTTCACATAAGGTCCGGGGTCAGGACAAAAGACAGATTTTTGACAAATTTCAAAATATGACAGATATTGTCCAAATCATTTATTATTTCACTTATAGACATGTGAAATGCATGAACTAGGGCAAAAAAGTGTAAAAAAATTGGTTTGATTTTTTTTAGTACCTTGCAGTTTTTCTTAGTTTTCACATAAGGTCCGGGGTCAGGACAAAAGACAGATTTTTGACAAATTTCAAAATATGTCAGATATTGTCCAAATTATTTTTTATTTCACTTCTAGACATGTGAAATGCATGAACTAGGGCAAAAAAGTGTAAAAAAATTGGTTTGATTTTTTTTAGTACCTTGCAGTTTTTCTTAGTTTTCACATAAGATCCGGGGTCAGGACAAAATATAGATTTTTGACAAATTTCAAAATCTGTCAGATATTGTCTAAATCATTTTTTATTTCATTTCTAGACATGTGAAATGCATGAACTAGGGCAAGAAAGTGTGAAAAAATTGGTTTGATTTTTTTTTAGTACCTTGCAGTTTTTCTTAGTTTTCACATAAGGTCCGGGGTCAGGACAAAAGACAGATTTTTGACAAATTTCAAAATATGACAGATATTGTCCAAATCATTTATTATTTCACTTATAGACATGTGAAATGCATGAACTAGGGCAAAAAAGTGTAAAAAAATTGGTTTGATTTTTTTTAGTACCTTGCAGTTTTTCTTAGTTTTCACATAAGGTCCGGGGTCAGGACAAAAGACAGATTTTTGACAAATTTCAAAATATGTCAGATATTGTCCAAATTATTTTTTATTTCACTTCTAGACATGTGAAATGCATGAACTAGGGCAAAAAAGTGTAAAAAAATTGGTTTGATTTTTTTTAGTACCTTGCAGTTTTTCTTAGTTTTCACATAAGATCCGGGGTCAGGACAAAATATAGATTTTTGACAAATTTCAAAATCTGTCAGATATTGTCTAAATCATTTTTTATTTCATTTCTAGACATGTGAAATGCATGAACTAGGGCAAGAAAGTGTAAAAATATTGGTTTGATTTTTTTTAGTACCTTTCAGTTTTTCTTAGTTTTCACATAAGGTCCGGGGTCAGGACAAAAGACAGATTTTTGACAAATTTCAAAATCTGTCAGATATTGTCCAAATCATTTTTTATTTCATTTCTAGACATGTGAAATGCATGAACTAGGGCAAAAAAAGTGAATAAAAATTGGTCTGATTTTTTTTAGTACTTTAAAGTTTTTCTTAGTTTTCACATAAGGTCCGGGGTCAGGACAAAAGACAGATTTTTGACAAATTTCAAAATCTTTCAGATATTGTCCAAATCATTTTTTATTTCATTTCTAGACATGTGAAATGCATGAACTAGGGCAAGAAAGTGTGAAAAAATTGGTTTGATTTTTTTTTAGTACCTTGCAGTTTTTCTTAGTTTTCACATAAGGTCCGGGGTCAGGATAAAAGACAGATTTTTGACAAATTTCAAAATATGTCAGATATTGTCCAAATTATTTTTTATTTCACGTCTAGACATGTGAAATGCATGAACTAGTGCAAAAAAGTGTAACAAAATTGATTTGATTTTTTTTAGTACTTTTCAGTTTTTCTTAGTTTTCACATAAGGTCCGGGGTCAGGACAAAAGACAGATTTTTGACAAATTTCAAAATCTGTCAGATATTGTCCAAATCATTTTTTATTTCACTTCTAGACATGTGAAATGCATGAACTAGGGCAAAAAAAGTGAAAAAACATTGGTCTGATTTTTTTTAGTACTTTTCAGTTTTTCTTAGTTTTCACATAAGGTCCGGGGTCAGGACAAAAGACAGATTTTTTACAAATTTCAAAATATGTCAGATATTGTCCAAATCATTTTTTATTTCACTTCTAGACATGTGAAATGCATGAACTAGGGCAAAAAAGTGTAAAAAAATTGGTTTGATTTTTTTTTAGTACTTTTCAGTTTTTCTTAGTTTTCACATAAGGTCCGGGGTCAGGACAAAAGACAGATTTTTGACAAATTTCAAAATATGTCAGATATTGTCCAAATTATTTTTTATTTCACGTCTAGACAGGTGAAATGCATGAACTAGTGCAAAAAAGTGTAACAAAATTGATTTGATTTTTTTTAGTACTTTTCAGATTTTCTTAGTTTTCACATAAGGTCCGGGGTCAGGATAAAAGACAGATTTTTGACAAATTTCAAAATCTCTCAGATATTGTCCAAATTATTTTTTATTTCACTTCTAGACATGTGAAATGCATGAACTAGGGCAAAAAAAGTGAAAAAAAATTGGTCTGATTTTTTTTAGTACTTTTCAGTTTTTCTTAGTTTTCACATAAGGTCCGGGGTCAGGACAAAAGACAGATTTTTTACAAATTTCAAAATCTGTCAGATATTGTCCAAATCATTTTTTATTTCATTTCTAGACATGTGAAATGCATGAACTAGGGCAAGAAAGTGTGAAAAAATTGGTTTGATTTTTTTTTAGTACCTTGCAGTTTTTCTTAGTTTTCACATAAGGTCCGGGGTCAGGATAAAAGACAGATTTTTGACAAATTTCAAAATATGTCAGATATTGTCCAAATTATTTTTTATTTCACGTCTAGAGATGTGAAATGCATGAACTAGTGCAAAAAAGTGTAACAAAATTGATTTGATTTTTTTTTAGTACTTTTCAGTTTTTCTTAGTTTTCACATAAGGTCCGGGGTCATGACAAAAGACAGATTTTTGACAAATTTCAAAATCTTTCAGATATTGTCCAAATCATTTTTTATTTCACTTCTAGACATGTGAAATGCATGAACTAGGGCAAAAAAGTGTAAAAATATTGGTTTGATTTTTTTTAGTACCTTTCAGTTTTTCTTAGTTTTCACATAAGGTCCGGGGTCAGGACAAAAGACAGATTTTTGACAAATTTCAAAATATGTCAGATATTGTCCAAATCATTTTTTATTTCACTTCTAGACATGTGAAATGCATGAACCAGGGCAAAAAAGTGTAAAAATATTGGTTTGATTTTTTTTAGTACCTTTCAGTTTTTCTTAGTTTTCACATAAGGTCCGGGGTCAGGACAAAAGACAGATTTTTGACAAATTTCAAAATCTGTCAGATATTGTCCAAATCATTTTTTATTTCACTTCTAGACATGTGAAATGCATGAACTAGGGCAAAAAAAGTGTAAAAAAATTGGTTTGATTTTTTTTTTAGTACCTTGCAGTTTTTCTTAGTTTTCACATAAGGTCCGGGGTCAGGACAAAATATAGATTTTTGACAAATTTCAAAATCTGTCAGATATTGTCTAAATCATTTTTTATTTCATTTCTAGACATGTGAAATGCATGAACTAGGGCAAGAAAGTGTGAAAAAATTGGTTTGATTTTTTTTTAGTACCTTGCAGTTTTTCTTAGTTTTCACATAAGGTCCGGGGTCAGGACAAAAGACAGATTTTTGACAAATTTCAAAATATGACAGATATTGTCCAAATCATTTATTATTTCACTTATAGACATGTGAAATGCATGAACTAGGGCAAAAAAGTGTAAAAAAATTGGTTTGATTTTTTTTTAGTACTTTTCAGTTTTTCTTAGTTTTCACATAAGGTCCGGGGTCATGACAAAAGACAGATTTTTGACAAATTTCAAAATCTTTCAGATATTGTCCAAATCATTTTTTATTTCACTTCTAGACATGTGAAATGCATGAACTAGGGCAAAAAAGTGTAAAAATATTGGTTTGATTTTTTTTAGTACCTTTCAGTTTTTCTTAGTTTTCACATAAGGTCCGGGGTCAGGACAAAAGACAGATTTTTGACAAATTTCAAAATATGTCAGATATTGTCCAAATCATTTTTTATTTCACTTCTAGACATGTGAAATGCATGAACCAGGGCAAAAAAGTGTAAAAATATTGGTTTGATTTTTTTTAGTACCTTTCAGTTTTTCTTAGTTTTCACATAAGGTCCGGGGTCAGGACAAAAGACAGATTTTTGACAAATTTCAAAATCTGTCAGATATTGTCCAAATCATTTTTTATTTCACTTCTAGACATGTGAAATGCATGAACTAGGGCAAAAAAAGTGTAAAAAAATTGGTTTGATTTTTTTTTTAGTACCTTGCAGTTTTTCTTAGTTTTCACATAAGGTCCGGGGTCAGGACAAAATATAGATTTTTGACAAATTTCAAAATCTGTCAGATATTGTCTAAATCATTTTTTATTTCATTTCTAGACATGTGAAATGCATGAACTAGGGCAAGAAAGTGTGAAAAAATTGGTTTGATTTTTTTTTAGTACCTTGCAGTTTTTCTTAGTTTTCACATAAGGTCCGGGGTCAGGACAAAAGACAGATTTTTGACAAATTTCAAAATATGACAGATATTGTCCAAATCATTTATTATTTCACTTATAGACATGTGAAATGCATGAACTAGGGCAAAAAAAGTGAAAAAACATTGGTCTGATTTTTTTTAGTACTTTTCAGTTTTTCTTAGTTTTCACATAAGGTCCGGGGTCAGGACAAAAGACAGATTTTTTACAAATTTCAAAATATGTCAGATATTGTCCAAATCATTTTTTATTTCACGTCTAGACAGGTGAAATGCATGAACTAGTGCAAAAAAGTGTAACAAAATTGATTTGATTTTTTTTAGTACTTTTCAGATTTTCTTAGTTTTCACATAAGGTCCGGGGTCAGGATAAAAGACAGATTTTTGACAAATTTCAAAATCTCTCAGATATTGTCCAAATTATTTTTTATTTCACTTCTAGACATGTGAAATGCATGAACTAGGGCAAAAAAAGTGAAAAAAAATTGGTCTGATTTTTTTTAGTACTTTTCAGTTTTTCTTAGTTTTCACATAAGGTCCGGGGTCAGGACAAAAGACAGATTTTTGACAAATTTCAAAATCTGTCAGATATTGTCCAAATCATTTTTTATTTCATTTCTAGACATGTGAAATGCATGAACTAGGGCAAGAAAGTGTGAAAAAATTGGTTTGATTTTTTTTTAGTACCTTGCAGTTTTTCTTAGTTTTCACATAAGGTCCGGGGTCAGGATAAAAGACAGATTTTTGACAAATTTCAAAATATGTCAGATATTGTCCAAATTATTTTTTATTTCACGTCTAGAGATGTGAAATGCATGAACTAGTGCAAAAAAGTGTAACAAAATTGATTTGATTTTTTTTTAGTACTTTTCAGTTTTTCTTAGTTTTCACATAAGGTCCGGGGTCATGACAAAAGACAGATTTTTGACAAATTTCAAAATCTTTCAGATATTGTCCAAATCATTTTTTATTTCACTTCTAGACATGTGAAATGCATGAACTAGGGCAAAAAAGTGTAAAAATATTGGTTTGATTTTTTTTAGTACCTTTCAGTTTTTCTTAGTTTTCACATAAGGTCCGGGGTCAGGACAAAAGACAGATTTTTGACAAATTTCAAAATATGTCAGATATTGTCCAAATCATTTTTTATTTCACTTCTAGACATGTGAAATGCATGAACCAGGGCAAAAAAGTGTAAAAATATTGGTTTGATTTTTTTTAGTACCTTTCAGTTTTTCTTAGTTTTCACATAAGGTCCGGGGTCAGGACAAAAGACAGATTTTTGACAAATTTCAAAATCTGTCAGATATTGTCCAAATCATTTTTTATTTCACTTCTAGACATGTGAAATGCATGAACTAGGGCAAAAAAAGTGTAAAAAAATTGGTTTGATTTTTTTTTTAGTACCTTGCAGTTTTTCTTAGTTTTCACATAAGGTCCGGGGTCAGGACAAAATATAGATTTTTGACAAATTTCAAAATCTGTCAGATATTGTCTAAATCATTTTTTATTTCATTTCTAGACATGTGAAATGCATGAACTAGGGCAAGAAAGTGTGAAAAAATTGGTTTGATTTTTTTTTAGTACCTTGCAGTTTTTCTTAGTTTTCACATAAGGTCCGGGGTCAGGACAAAAGACAGATTTTTGACAAATTTCAAAATATGACAGATATTGTCCAAATCATTTATTATTTCACTTATAGACATGTGAAATGCATGAACTAGGGCAAAAAAGTGTAAAAAAATTGGTTTGATTTTTTTTTAGTACTTTTCAGTTTTTCTTAGTTTTCACATAAGGTCCGGGGTCATGACAAAAGACAGATTTTTGACAAATTTCAAAATCTTTCAGATATTGTCCAAATCATTTTTTATTTCACTTCTAGACATGTGAAATGCATGAACCAGGGCAAAAAAGTGTAAAAATATTGGTTTGATTTTTTTTAGTACCTTTCAGTTTTTCTTAGTTTTCACATAAGGTCCGGGGTCAGGACAAAAGACAGATTTTTGACAAATTTCAAAATATGTCAGATATTGTCCAAATCATTTTTTATTTCACTTCTAGACATGTGAAATGCATGAACCAGGGCAAAAAAGTGTAAAAATATTGGTTTGATTTTTTTTAGTACCTTTCAGTTTTTCTTAGTTTTCACATAAGGTCCGGGGTCAGGACAAAAGACAGATTTTTGACAAATTTCAAAATCTGTCAGATATTGTCCAAATCATTTTTTATTTCACTTCTAGACATGTGAAATGCATGAACTAGGGCAAAAAAAGTGTAAAAAAATTGGTTTGATTTTTTTTTTAGTACCTTGCAGTTTTTCTTAGTTTTCACATAAGGTCCGGGGTCAGGACAAAATATAGATTTTTGACAAATTTCAAAATCTGTCAGATATTGTCTAAATCATTTTTTATTTCATTTCTAGACATGTGAAATGCATGAACTAGGGCAAGAAAGTGTGAAAAAATTGGTTTGATTTTTTTTTAGTACCTTGCAGTTTTTCTTAGTTTTCACATAAGGTCCGGGGTCAGGACAAAAGACAGATTTTTGACAAATTTCAAAATATGACAGATATTGTCCAAATCATTTATTATTTCACTTATAGACATGTGAAATGCATGAACTAGGGCAAAAAAGTGTAAAAAAATTGGTTTGATTTTTTTTAGTACCTTGCAGTTTTTCTTAGTTTTCACATAAGGTCCGGGGTCAGGACAAAAGACAGATTTTTGACAAATTTCAAAATTTGTCAGATATTGTCCAAATTATTTTTTATTTCACTTCTAGACATGTGAAATGCATGAACTAGGGCAAAAAAGTGTAAAAAAATTGGTTTGATTTTTTTTAGTACCTTGCAGTTTTTCTTAGTTTTCACATAAGATCCGGGGTCAGGACAAAATATAGATTTTTGACAAATTTCAAAATCTGTCAGATATTGTCTAAATCATTTTTTATTTCATTTCTAGACATGTGAAATGCATGAACTAGGGCAAGAAAGTGTGAAAAAATTGGTTTGATTTTTTTTTAGTACCTTGCAGTTTTTCTTAGTTTTCACATAAGGTCCGGGGTCAGGACAAAAGACAGATTTTTGACAAATTTCAAAATATGACAGATATTGTCAAAATCATTTATTATTTCACTTATAGACATGTGAAATGCATGAACTAGGGCAAAAAAGTGTAAAAAAATTGGTTTGATTTTTTTTAGTACCTTGCAGTTTTTCTTAGTTTTCACATAAGGTCCGGGGTCAGGACAAAAGACAGAATTTTGACAAATTTCAAAATATGTCAGATATTGTCCAAATTATTTTTTATTTCACTTCTAGACATGTGAAATGCATGAACTAGGGCAAAAAAAGTGAAAAAAAATTGGTCTGATTTTTTTTAGTACTTTTAAGTTTTTCTTAGTTTTCACATAAGGTCCGGGGTCAGGACAAAAGACAGATTTTTGACAAATTTCAAAATCTGTCAGATATTGTCCAAATCATTTTTTATTTCATTTCTAGACATGTGAAATGCAAGAACTAGGGCAAAAAAAGTGAATAAAAATTGGTTTGATTTTTTTTAGTTCCTTGCAGTTTTTCTTAGTTTTCACATAAGGTCCGGGGTCAGGACAAAAGACAGATTTTTGACAAATTTCAAAATATGTCAGATATTGTCCAAATCATTTTTTATTTAATTTCTAGACATGTGAAATGCATGAACTAGGGCAAGAAAGTGTGAAAAAAATGGTTTGATTTTTTTTAGTACCTTGCAGTTTTTCTTAGTTTTCACATAAGGTCCGGGGTCAGGATAAAAGACATATTTTTGACAAATTTCAAAATATGTCAGATATTGTCCAAATTATTTTTTATTTCACGTCTAGACATGTGAAATGCATGAACTAGTGCAAAAAAGTGTTACAAAATTGATTTGAATTTTTTTTAGTACTTTTCAGTTTTTCTTAGTTTTCACATAAGGTCCGGGGTCAGGACAAAAGACAGATTTTTGACAAATTTCAAAATCTGTCAGATATTGTCCAAATCATTTTTTATTTCATTTCTAGACATGTGAAATGCATGAACTAGTGCAAAAAAGTGTAACAAAATTGGTTTGATTTTTTTTAGTACTTTTCAGTTTTTCTTAGTTTTCACATAAGGTCCGGGGTCAGGATAAAAGACAGATTTTTGACAAATTTCAAAATCTCTCAGATATTGTCCAAATTATTTTTTATTTCACTTCTAGACATGTGAAATGCATGAACTAGTGCAAAAAAGTGTAACAAAATTGATTTGATTTTTTTTTAGTACTTTTCAGTTTTTCTTAGTTTTCACATAAGGTCCGGGGTCAGGACAAAAAACAGATTTCTGACAAATTTCAAAATCTGTCAGATATTGTGCAAATTATTTTTAATTTCACGTCTAGACATGTGAAATGCATGATCTAGTGCAAAAAAGTGTAACAAAATTGATTTGATTTTTTTTTAGTACTTTTCAGTTTTTCTTAGTTTTCACATAAGGTCCGGGGTCAGGATAAAAGACAGATTTTTGACAAATTTCAAAATATGTCAGATATTGTCCAAATTATTTTTTATTTCACGTCTTGACATGTGAAATGCATGAACTAGTGCAAAAAAGTGTAACAAAATTGGTTTGATTTTTTTTTAGTACTTTTCAGTTTTTCTTAGTTTTCACATAAGGTCCGGGGTCAGGACAAAAGACAGATTTTTGACAAATTTCAAAATATGTCAGATATTGTCCAAATTATTTTTTATTTCACGTCTAGACATGTGAAATGCATGAACTAGTGCAAAAAAGTGTAACAAAATTGGTTTGATTTTTTTTTAGTACTTTTCAGTTTTTCTTAGTTTTCACATAAGGTCCGGGGTCAGGACAAAAGACAGATTTTTGACAAATTTCAAAATATGTCAGATATTGTCCAAATCATTTTTTATTTCATTTCTAGACATGTGAAATGCATGAACTAGGGCAAAAAAAGTGAATAAAAATTGGTCTGATTTTTTTTAGTACTTTTCAGTTTTTCTTAGTTTTCACATAAGGTCCGGGGTCAGGACAAAAAACAGATTTCTGACAAATTTCAAAATCTGTCAGATATTGTCCAAATCATTTTTTATTTAATTTCTAGACATGTGAAATGCATGAACTAGGGCAAGAAAGTGTGAAAAAATTGGTTTGATTTTTTTTTAGTACCTTGCAGTTTTTCTTAGTTTTCACATAAGGTCCGGGGTCAGGATAAAAGACAGATTTTTGACAAATTTCAAAATATGTCAGATATTGTCCAAATTATTTTTTATTTCACGTCTAGACATGTGAAATGCATGAACTAGTGCAAAAAAGTGTAACAAAATTGGTTTGATTTTTTTTTAGTACTTTTCAGTTTTTCTTAGTTTTCACATAAGGTCCGGGGTCAGGATAAAAGACAGATTTTTGACAAATTTCAAAATATGTCAGATATTGTCCAAATTATTTTTTATTTCACGTCTAGACATGTGAAATGCATGAACTAGTGCAAAAAAGTGTAACAAAATTGGTTTGATTTTTTTTTAGTACTTTTCAGTTTTTCTTAGTTTTCACATAAGGTCCGGGGTCATGACAAAAGACAGATTTTTGATACATTTCAAAATCTGTCAGATATTGTCCAAATTATTTTTTATTTCATTTCTAGACATGTGAAATGCATGAACTAGGGCAAAAAAGTGTAACAAAATTGGTTTGATTTTTTTTAGTACCTTTCAGTTTTTCTTAGTTTTCACATAAGGTCCGGGGTCAGGACAAAAGACAGATTTTTGACAAATTTCAAAATATGTCAGATATTGTCCAAATTATTTTTTATTTCACGTCTAGACATGTGAAATGCATGAACTAGTGCAAAAAAGTGTAACAAAATTGGTTTGATTTTTTTTTAGTACTTTTCAGTTTTTCTTAGTTTTCACATAAGGTCCGGGGTCATGACAAAAGACAGATTTTTGATACATTTCAAAATCTGTCAGATATTGTCCAAATTATTTTTTATTTCACTTCTAGACATGTGAAATGCATGAACTAGGGCAAAAAATGTGAAAAAAAATTGGTCTGATTTTTTTTAGTACTTTTCAGTTTTTCTTAGTTTTCACATAAGGTCCGGGGTCAGGACAAAAGACAGATTTTTGACAAATTTCAAAATCTGTCAGATATTGTCCAAATCATTTTTTATTTCATTTCTAGACATGTGAAATGCATGAACTAGGGCAAAAAAAGTGAATAAAAATTGGTTTGATTTTTTTTAGTACCTTGCAGTTTTTCTTAGTTTTCACATAAGGTCCGGGGTCAGGATAAAAGACAGATTTTTGACAAATTTCAAAATATGTCAGATATTGTCCAAATTATTTTTTATTTCACGTCTAGACATGTGAAATGCATGAACTAGTGCAAAAAAGTGTTACAAAATTGATTTGATTTTTTTTTAGTACTTTTCAGTTTTTCTTAGTTTTCACATAAGGTCCGGGGTCAGGACAAAAGACAGATTTTTGACAAATTTCAAAATCTGTCAGATATTGTCCAAATCATTTTTTATTTCATTTCTAGACATGTGAAATGCATGAACTAGTGCAAAAAAGTGTAACAAAATTGGTTTGATTTTTTTTAGTACTTTTCAGTTTTTCTTAGTTTTCACATAAGGTCCGGGGTCAGGATAAAAGACAGATTTTTGACAAATTTCAAAATCTCTAGGATATTGTCCAAATTATTTTTTATTTCACTTCTAGACATGTGAAATGCATGAACTAGTGCAAAAAAGTGTAACAAAATTGATTTGATTTTTTTTTAGTACTTTTCAGTTTTTCTTAGTTTTCACATAAGGTCCGGGGTCAGGACAAAAGACAGATTTTTGACAAATTTCAAAATATGTCAGATATTGTCCAAATTATTTTTTATTTCACGTCTAGACATGTGAAATGCATGAACTAGTGCAAAAAAGTGTAACAAAATTGATTTGATTTTTTTTTAGTACTTTTCAGTTTTTCTTAGTTTTCACATAAGGTCCGGGGTCAGGACAAAAGACAGATTTTTGACAAATTTCAAAATATGTCAGATATTGTCCAAATCATTTTTTATTTAATTTCTAGACATGTGAAATGCATGAACTAGGGCAAGAAAGTGTGAAAAAATTGGTTTGATTTTTTTTTAGTACCTTGCAGTTTTTCTTAGTTTTCACATAAGGTCCGGGGTCAGGACAAAAGACAGATTTTTGACAAATTTCAAAATCTGTCAGATATTGTCCAAATCATTTTTTATTTCATTTCTAGACATGTGAAATGCATGAACTAGGGCAAAAAAAGTGAATAAAAATTGGTCTGATTTTTTTTAGTACTTTTCAGTTTTTCTTAGTTTTCACATAAGGTCCGGGGTCAGGACAAAAGACAGATTTTTTACAAATTTCAAAATATGTCAGATATTGTCCAAATCATTTTTTATTTCATTTCTAGACATGTGAAATGCATGAACTAGGGCAAAAAAAGTGAAAAAAAATTGGTCTGATTTTTTTTAGTACTTTTCAGTTTTTCTTAGTTTTCACATAAGGTCCGGGGTCAGGACAAAAGACAGGTTTTTTACAAATTTCCAAATATGTCAGATATTGTCCAAATCATTTTTTATTTCACTTCTAAACATGTGAAATGCATGAACTAGGGCAAAAAAGTGTAAAAAAATTGGTTTGATTTTTTTTAGTTCCTTGCAGTTTTTCTTAGTTTTCACATAAGGTCCGGGGTCAGGACAAAAGACAGAATTTTGACAAATTTCAAAATATGTCAGATATTGTCCAAATTATTTTTTATTTCACTTCTAGACATGTGAAATGCATGAACTAGGGCAAAAAAAGTGAAAAAAAATTGGTCTGATTTTTTTTAGTACTTTTCAGTTTTTCTTAGTTTTCACATAAGGTCCGGGGTCAGGACAAAAGACAGATTTTTGACAAATTTCAAAATATGTCAGATATTGTCCAAATTATTTTTTATTTCACGTCTAGACATGTGAAATGCATGAACTAGTGCAAAAAAGTGTTACAAAATTGATTTGAATTTTTTTTAGTACTTTTCAGTTTTTCTTAGTTTTCACATAAGGTCCGGGGTCAGGACAAAAGACAGATTTTTGACAAATTTCAAAATCTGTCAGATATTGTCCAAATCATTTTTTATTTCATTTCTAGACATGTGAAATGCATGAACTAGTGCAAAAAAGTGTAACAAAATTGGTTTGATTTTTTTTAGTACTTTTCAGTTTTTCTTAGTTTTCACATAAGGTCCGGGGTCAGGATAAAAGACAGATTTTTGACAAATTTCAAAATCTCTCAGATATTGTCCAAATTATTTTTTATTTCACGTCTAGACATGTGAAATGCATGATCTAGTGCAAAAAAGTGTAACAAAATTGATTTGATTTTTTTTTAGTACTTTTCAGTTTTTCTTAGTTTTCACATAAGGTCCGGGGTCAGGATAAAAGACAGATTTTTGACAAATTTCAAAATATGTCAGATATTGTCCAAATTATTTTTTATTTCACGTCTTGACATGTGAAATGCATGAACTACTGCAAAAAAGTGTAACAAAATTGGTTTGATTTTTTTTTAGTACTTTTCAGTTTTTCTTAGTTTTCACATAAGGTCCGGGGTCAGGACAAAAGACAGATTTTTGACAAATTTCAAAATATGTCAGATATTGTCCAAATTATTTTTTATTTCACGTCTAGACATGTGAAATGCATGAACTAGTGCAAAAAAGTGTAACAAAATTGGTTTGATTTTTTTTTAGTACTTTTCAGTTTTTCTTAGTTTTCACATAAGGTCCGGGGTCAGGACAAAAGACAGATTTTTGACAAATTTCAAAATATGTCAGATATTGTCCAAATCATTTTTTATTTCATTTCTAGACATGTGAAATGCATGAACTAGGGCAAAAAAAGTGAATAAAAATTGGTCTGATTTTTTTTAGTACTTTTCAGTTTTTCTTAGTTTTCACATAAGGTCCGGGGTCAGGACAAAAAACAGATTTCTGACAAATTTCAAAATCTGTCAGATATTGTCCAAATCATTTTTTATTTAATTTCTAGACATGTGAAATGCATGAACTAGGGCAAGAAAGTGTGAAAAAATTGGTTTGATTTTTTTTTTAGTACCTTGCAGTTTTTCTTAGTTTTCACATAAGGTCCGGGGTCAGGATAAAAGACAGATTTTTGACAAATTTCAAAATATGTCAGATATTGTCCAAATCATTTTTTATTTCACTTCTAGACATGTGAAATGCATGAACCAGGGCAAAAAAGTGTAAAAATATTGGTCTGATTTTTTTTAGTACTTTTCAGTTTTTCTTAGTTTTCACATAAGGTCCGGGGTCAGGACAAAAAACAGATTTCTGACAAATTTCAAAATCTGTCAGATATTGTCCAAATTATTTTTTATTTCACGTCTAGACATGTGAAATGCATGATCTAGTGCAAAAAAGTGTAACAAAATTGATTTGATTTTTTTTTAGTACTTTTCAGTTTTTCTTAGTTTTCACATAAGGTCCGGGGTCATGACAAAAGACAGATTTTTGATACATTTCAAAATCTGTCAGATATTGTCCAAATTATTTTTTATTTCATTTCTAGACATGTGAAATGCATGAACTAGTGCAAAAAAGTGTAACAAAATTGGTTTGATTTTTTTTAGTACTTTTCAGTTTTTCTTAGTTTTCACATAAGGTCCGGGGTCAGGACAAAAGACAGATTTTTGATACATTTCAAAATCTGTCAGATATTGTCCAAATCATTTTTTATTTCATTTCTAGACATGTGAAATGCATGAACCAGGGCAAAAAAGTGTAACAAAATTGGTTTGATTTTTTTTAGTACCTTTCAGTTTTTCTTAGTTTTCACATAAGGTCCGGGGTCAGGACAAAAGACAGATTTTTGACAAATTTCAAAATATGTCAGATATTGTCCAAATTATTTTTTATTTCACGTCTAGACATGTGAAATGCATGATCTAGTGCAAAAAAGTGTAACAAAATTGATTTGATTTTTTTTTAGTACTTTTCAGTTTTTCTTAGTTTTCACATAAGGTCCGGGGTCAGGATAAAAGACAGATTTTTGACAAATTTCAAAATATGTCAGATATTGTCCAAATTATTTTTTATTTCATGTCTAGACATGTGAAATGCATGAACTAGTGCAAAAAAGTGTAACAAAATTGGTTTGATTTTTTTTTAGTACTTTTCAGTTTTTCTTAGTTTTCACATAAGGTCCGGGGTCAGGACAAAAGACAGATTTTTGATACATTTCAAAATCTGTCAGATATTGTCCAAATCATTTTTTATTTCATTTCTAGACATGTGAAATGCATGAACCAGGGCAAAAAAGTGTAACAAAATTGGTTTGATTTTTTTTAGTACCTTTCAGTTTTTCTTAGTTTTCACATAAGGTCCGGGGTCAGGACAAAAGACAGATTTTTGACAAATTTCAAAATATGTCAGATATTGTCCAAATTATTTTTTATTTCACGTCTAGACATGTGAAATGCATGATCTAGTGCAAAAAAGTGTAACAAAATTGATTTGATTTTTTTTTAGTACTTTTCAGTTTTTCTTAGTTTTCACATAAGGTCCGGGGTCAGGATAAAAGACAGATTTTTGACAAATTTCAAAATATGTCAGATATTGTCCAAATTATTTTTTATTTCACGTCTAGACATGTGAAATGCATGAACTAGTGCAAAAAAGTGTAACAAAATTGGTTTGATTTTTTTTTAGTACTTTTCAGTTTTTCTTAGTTTTCACATAAGGTCCGGGGTCATGACAAAAGACAGATTTTTGATACATTTCAAAATATGTCAGATATTGTCCAAATTATTTTTTATTTCACTTCTAGACATGTGAAATGCATGAACTAGGGCAAAAAAGTGTAAAAAAATTGGTTTGATTTTTTTTAGTACCTTTCAGTTTTTTTTAGTTTTCACATAAGGTCCGGGGTCAGGACAAAAGACAGATTTTTGACAAATTTCAAAATATGTCAGATATTGTCCAAATCATTTTTTATTTCACTTCTAGACATGTGAAATGCATGAACTAGGGTAAAAAAAAGTGAAAAAACATTGGTCTGATTTTTTTTAGTACTTTTCAGTTTTTCTTAGTTTTCACATAAGGTCCGGGGTCAGGACAAAAGACAGATTTTTTACAAATTTCAAAATATGTCAGATATTGTCCAAATCATTTTTTATTTCACTTCTAGACATGTGAAATGCATGAACCAGGGCAAAAAAGTGTAAAAATATTGGTTTGATTTTTTTTAGTACCTTTCAGTTTTTCTTAGTTTTCACATAAGGTCCGGGTCAGGACAAAAGACAGATTTTTGACAAATTTCAAAATCTGTCAGATATTGTCCAAATCATTTTTTATTTCATTTCTAGACATGTGAAATGCATGAACTAGGGCAAAAAAAGTGAATAAAAATTGGTCTGATTTTTTTTAGTACTTTTCAGTTTTTCTTAGTTTTCACATAAGGTCCGGGGTCAGGACAAAAAACAGATTTCTGACAAATTTCAAAATCTGTCAGATATTGTCCAAATCATTTTTTTATTTAATTTCTAGACATGTGAAATGCATGAAATAGGGCAAGAAAGTGTGAAAAAATTGGTTTGATTTTTTTTTAGTACCTTGCAGTTTTTCTTAGTTTTCACATAAGGTCCGGGGTCAGGATAAAAGACAGATTTTTGACAAATTTCAAAATATGTCAGATATTGTCCAAATTATTTTTTATTTCACGTCTAGACATGTGAAATGCATGAACTAGTGCAAAAAAGTGTAACAAAATTGGTTTGATTTTTTTTAGTACCTTTCAGTTTTTCTTAGTTTTCACATAAGGTCCGGGGTCAGGACAAAAGACAGATTTTTGACAAATTTCAAAATCTGTCAGATATTGTCCAAATCATTTTTTATTTCATTTCTAGACATGTGAAATGCATGAACTAGGGCAAAAAAAGTGAATAAAAATTGGTCTGATTTTTTTTAGTACTTTTCAGTTTTTCTTAGTTTTCACATAAGGTCCGGGGTCAGGACAAAAGACAGATTTTTTACAAATTTCAAAATATGTCAGATATTGTCCAAATCATTTTTTATTTCATTTCTAGACATGTGAAATGCATGAACTAGGGCAAAAAAAGTGAAAAAAAATTGGTCTGATTTTTTTTAGTACTTTTCAGTTTTTCTTAGTTTTCACATAAGGTCCGGGGTCAGGACAAAAGACAGGTTTTTTACAAATTTCCAAATATGTCAGATATTGTCCAAATCATTTTTTATTTCACTTCTAAACATGTGAAATGCATGAACTAGGGCAAAAAAGTGTAAAAAAATTGGTTTGATTTTTTTTAGTTCCTTGCAGTTTTTCTTAGTTTTCACATAAGGTCCGGGGTCAGGACAAAAGACAGAATTTTGACAAATTTCAAAATATGTCAGATATTGTCCAAATTATTTTTTATTTCACTTCTAGACATGTGAAATGCATGAACTAGGGCAAAAAAAGTGAAAAAAAATTGGTCTGATTTTTTTTAGTACTTTTCAGTTTTTCTTAGTTTTCACATAAGGTCCGGGGTCAGGACAAAAGACAGATTTTTGACAAATTTCAAAATATGTCAGATATTGTCCAAATTATTTTTTATTTCACGTCTAGACATGTGAAATGCATGAACTAGTGCAAAAAAGTGTTACAAAATTGATTTGAATTTTTTTTAGTACTTTTCAGTTTTTCTTAGTTTTCACATAAGGTCCGGGGTCAGGACAAAAGACAGATTTTTGACAAATTTCAAAATCTGTCAGATATTGTCCAAATCATTTTTTATTTCATTTCTAGACATGTGAAATGCATGAACTAGTGCAAAAAAGTGTAACAAAATTGGTTTGATTTTTTTTAGTACTTTTCAGTTTTTCTTAGTTTTCACATAAGGTCCGGGGTCAGGATAAAAGACAGATTTTTGACAAATTTCAAAATCTCTCAGATATTGTCCAAATTATTTTTTATTTCACGTCTAGACATGTGAAATGCATGATCTAGTGCAAAAAAGTGTAACAAAATTGATTTGATTTTTTTTTAGTACTTTTCAGTTTTTCTTAGTTTTCACATAAGGTCCGGGGTCAGGATAAAAGACAGATTTTTGACAAATTTCAAAATATGTCAGATATTGTCCAAATTATTTTTTATTTCACGTCTTGACATGTGAAATGCATGAACTACTGCAAAAAAGTGTAACAAAATTGGTTTGATTTTTTTTTAGTACTTTTCAGTTTTTCTTAGTTTTCACATAAGGTCCGGGGTCAGGACAAAAGACAGATTTTTGACAAATTTCAAAATATGTCAGATATTGTCCAAATTATTTTTTATTTCACGTCTAGACATGTGAAATGCATGAACTAGTGCAAAAAAGTGTAACAAAATTGGTTTGATTTTTTTTTAGTACTTTTCAGTTTTTCTTAGTTTTCACATAAGGTCCGGGGTCAGGACAAAAGACAGATTTTTGACAAATTTCAAAATATGTCAGATATTGTCCAAATCATTTTTTATTTCATTTCTAGACATGTGAAATGCATGAACTAGGGCAAAAAAAGTGAATAAAAATTGGTCTGATTTTTTTTAGTACTTTTCAGTTTTTCTTAGTTTTCACATAAGGTCCGGGGTCAGGACAAAAAACAGATTTCTGACAAATTTCAAAATCTGTCAGATATTGTCCAAATCATTTTTTATTTAATTTCTAGACATGTGAAATGCATGAACTAGGGCAAGAAAGTGTGAAAAAATTGGTTTGATTTTTTTTTTAGTACCTTGCAGTTTTTCTTAGTTTTCACATAAGGTCCGGGGTCAGGATAAAAGACAGATTTTTGACAAATTTCAAAATATGTCAGATATTGTCCAAATCATTTTTTATTTCACTTCTAGACATGTGAAATGCATGAACCAGGGCAAAAAAGTGTAAAAATATTGGTCTGATTTTTTTTAGTACTTTTCAGTTTTTCTTAGTTTTCACATAAGGTCCGGGGTCAGGACAAAAAACAGATTTCTGACAAATTTCAAAATCTGTCAGATATTGTCCAAATTATTTTTTATTTCACGTCTAGACATGTGAAATGCATGATCTAGTGCAAAAAAGTGTAACAAAATTGATTTGATTTTTTTTTAGTACTTTTCAGTTTTTCTTAGTTTTCACATAAGGTCCGGGGTCATGACAAAAGACAGATTTTTGATACATTTCAAAATCTGTCAGATATTGTCCAAATTATTTTTTATTTCATTTCTAGACATGTGAAATGCATGAACTAGGGCAAAAAAGTGTAACAAAATTGGTTTGATTTTTTTTAGTACCTTTCAGTTTTTCTTAGTTTTCACATAAGGTCCGGGGTCAGGACAAAAGACAGATTTTTGACAAATTTCAAAATATGTCAGATATTGTCCAAATTATTTTTTATTTCATGTCTAGACATGTGAAATGCATGAACTAGTGCAAAAAAGTGTAACAAAATTGGTTTGATTTTTTTTTAGTACTTTTCAGTTTTTCTTAGTTTTCACATAAGGTCCGGGGTCAGGACAAAAGACAGATTTTTGATACATTTCAAAATCTGTCAGATATTGTCCAAATCATTTTTTATTTCATTTCTAGACATGTGAAATGCATGAACCAGGGCAAAAAAGTGTAACAAAATTGGTTTGATTTTTTTTAGTACCTTTCAGTTTTTCTTAGTTTTCACATAAGGTCCGGGGTCAGGACAAAAGACAGATTTTTGACAAATTTCAAAATATGTCAGATATTGTCCAAATTATTTTTTATTTCACGTCTAGACATGTGAAATGCATGATCTAGTGCAAAAAAGTGTAACAAAATTGATTTGATTTTTTTTTAGTACTTTTCAGTTTTTCTTAGTTTTCACATAAGGTCCGGGGTCAGGATAAAAGACAGATTTTTGACAAATTTCAAAATATGTCAGATATTGTCCAAATTATTTTTTATTTCATGTCTAGACATGTGAAATGCATGAACTAGTGCAAAAAAGTGTAACAAAATTGGTTTGATTTTTTTTTAGTACTTTTCAGTTTTTCTTAGTTTTCACATAAGGTCCGGGGTCAGGACAAAAGACAGATTTTTGATACATTTCAAAATCTGTCAGATATTGTCCAAATCATTTTTTATTTCATTTCTAGACATGTGAAATGCATGAACCAGGGCAAAAAAGTGTAACAAAATTGGTTTGATTTTTTTTAGTACCTTTCAGTTTTTCTTAGTTTTCACATAAGGTCCGGGGTCAGGACAAAAGACAGATTTTTGACAAATTTCAAAATATGTCAGATATTGTCCAAATTATTTTTTATTTCACGTCTAGACATGTGAAATGCATGATCTAGTGCAAAAAAGTGTAACAAAATTGATTTGATTTTTTTTTAGTACTTTTCAGTTTTTCTTAGTTTTCACATAAGGTCCGGGGTCAGGATAAAAGACAGATTTTTGACAAATTTCAAAATATGTCAGATATTGTCCAAATTATTTTTTATTTCACGTCTAGACATGTGAAATGCATGAACTAGTGCAAAAAAGTGTAACAAAATTGGTTTGATTTTTTTTTAGTACTTTTCAGTTTTTCTTAGTTTTCACATAAGGTCCGGGGTCATGACAAAAGACAGATTTTTGATACATTTCAAAATATGTCAGATATTGTCCAAATTATTTTTTATTTCACTTCTAGACATGTGAAATGCATGAACTAGGGCAAAAAAGTGTAAAAAAATTGGTTTGATTTTTTTTAGTACCTTTCAGTTTTTTTTAGTTTTCACATAAGGTCCGGGGTCAGGACAAAAGACAGATTTTTGACAAATTTCAAAATATGTCAGATATTGTCCAAATCATTTTTTATTTCACTTCTAGACATGTGAAATGCATGAACTAGGGTAAAAAAAAGTGAAAAAACATTGGTCTGATTTTTTTTAGTACTTTTCAGTTTTTCTTAGTTTTCACATAAGGTCCGGGGTCAGGACAAAAGACAGATTTTTTACAAATTTCAAAATATGTCAGATATTGTCCAAATCATTTTTTATTTCACTTCTAGACATGTGAAATGCATGAACCAGGGCAAAAAAGTGTAAAAATATTGGTTTGATTTTTTTTAGTACCTTTCAGTTTTTCTTAGTTTTCACATAAGGTCCGGGTCAGGACAAAAGACAGATTTTTGACAAATTTCAAAATCTGTCAGATATTGTCCAAATCATTTTTTATTTCATTTCTAGACATGTGAAATGCATGAACTAGGGCAAAAAAAGTGAATAAAAATTGGTCTGATTTTTTTTAGTACTTTTCAGTTTTTCTTAGTTTTCACATAAGGTCCGGGGTCAGGACAAAAAACAGATTTCTGACAAATTTCAAAATCTGTCAGATATTGTCCAAATCATTTTTTTATTTAATTTCTAGACATGTGAAATGCATGAAATAGGGCAAGAAAGTGTGAAAAAATTGGTTTGATTTTTTTTTAGTACCTTGCAGTTTTTCTTAGTTTTCACATAAGGTCCGGGGTCAGGATAAAAGACAGATTTTTGACAAATTTCAAAATATGTCAGATATTGTCCAAATTATTTTTTATTTCACGTCTAGACATGTGAAATGCATGAACTAGTGCAAAAAAGTGTAACAAAATTGGTTTGATTTTTTTTAGTACCTTTCAGTTTTTCTTAGTTTTCACATAAGGTCCGGGGTCAGGACAAAAGACAGATTTTTGACAAATTTCAAAATCTGTCAGATATTGTCCAAATCATTTTTTATTTCATTTCTAGACATGTGAAATGCATGAACTAGGGCAAAAAAAGTGAAAAAAAATTGGTCTGATTTTTTTTAGTACTTTTCAGTTTTTCTTAGTTTTCACATAAGGTCCGGGGTCAGGACAAAAGACAGATTTTTGACAAATTTCAAAATCTGTCAGATATTGTCCAAATCATTTTTTATTTCATTTCTAGACATGTGAAATGCATGAACTAGTGCAAAAAAGTGTAACAAAATTGGTTTGATTTTTTTTAGTACTTTTCAGTTTTTCTTAGTTTTCACATAAGGTCCGGGGTCAGGATAAAAGACAGATTTTTGACAAATTTCAAAATCTCTCAGATATTGTCCAAATTATTTTTTATTTCACGTCTAGACATGTGAAATGCATGATCGATCTAGTGCAAAAAAGTGTAACAAAATTGATTTGATTTTTTTTTAGTACTTTTCAGTTTTTCTTAGTTTTCACATAAGGTCCGGGGTCAGGATAAAAGACAGATTTTTGACAAATTTCAAAATATGTCAGATATTGTCCAAATTATTTTTTATTTCACGTCTTGACATGTGAAATGCATGAACTACTGCAAAAAAGTGTAACAAAATTGGTTTGATTTTTTTTTAGTACTTTTCAGTTTTTCTTAGTTTTCACATAAGGTCCGGGGTCAGGACAAAAGACAGATTTTTGACAAATTTCAAAATATGTCAGATATTGTCCAAATTATTTTTTATTTCACGTCTAGACATGTGAAATGCATGAACTAGTGCAAAAAAGTGTAACAAAATTGGTTTGATTTTTTTTTAGTACTTTTCAGTTTTTCTTAGTTTTCACATAAGGTCCGGGGTCAGGACAAAAGACAGATTTTTGACAAATTTCAAAATATGTCAGATATTGTCCAAATCATTTTTTATTTCATTTCTAGACATGTGAAATGCATGAACTAGGGCAAAAAAAGTGAATAAAAATTGGTCTGATTTTTTTTAGTACTTTTCAGTTTTTCTTAGTTTTCACATAAGGTCCGGGGTCAGGACAAAAAACAGATTTCTGACAAATTTCAAAATCTGTCAGATATTGTCCAAATCATTTTTTATTTAATTTCTAGACATGTGAAATGCATGAACTAGGGCAAGAAAGTGTGAAAAAATTGGTTTGATTTTTTTTTTAGTACCTTGCAGTTTTTCTTAGTTTTCACATAAGGTCCGGGGTCAGGATAAAAGACAGATTTTTGACAAATTTCAAAATATGTCAGATATTGTCCAAATCATTTTTTATTTCACTTCTAGACATGTGAAATGCATGAACCAGGGCAAAAAAGTGTAAAAATATTGGTCTGATTTTTTTTAGTACTTTTCAGTTTTTCTTAGTTTTCACATAAGGTCCGGGGTCAGGACAAAAAACAGATTTCTGACAAATTTCAAAATCTGTCAGATATTGTCCAAATTATTTTTTATTTCACGTCTAGACATGTGAAATGCATGATCTAGTGCAAAAAAGTGTAACAAAATTGATTTGATTTTTTTTTAGTACTTTTCAGTTTTTCTTAGTTTTCACATAAGGTCCGGGGTCATGACAAAAGACAGATTTTTGATACATTTCAAAATCTGTCAGATATTGTCCAAATTATTTTTTATTTCATTTCTAGACATGTGAAATGCATGAACTAGGGCAAAAAAGTGTAACAAAATTGGTTTGATTTTTTTTAGTACCTTTCAGTTTTTCTTAGTTTTCACATAAGGTCCGGGGTCAGGACAAAAGACAGATTTTTGACAAATTTCAAAATATGTCAGATATTGTCCAAATTATTTTTTATTTCATGTCTAGACATGTGAAATGCATGAACTAGTGCAAAAAAGTGTAACAAAATTGGTTTGATTTTTTTTTAGTACTTTTCAGTTTTTCTTAGTTTTCACATAAGGTCCGGGGTCAGGACAAAAGACAGATTTTTGATACATTTCAAAATCTGTCAGATATTGTCCAAATCATTTTTTATTTCATTTCTAGACATGTGAAATGCATGAACCAGGGCAAAAAAGTGTAACAAAATTGGTTTGATTTTTTTTAGTACCTTTCAGTTTTTCTTAGTTTTCACATAAGGTCCGGGGTCAGGACAAAAGACAGATTTTTGACAAATTTCAAAATATGTCAGATATTGTCCAAATTATTTTTTATTTCACGTCTAGACATGTGAAATGCATGATCTAGTGCAAAAAAGTGTAACAAAATTGATTTGATTTTTTTTTAGTACTTTTCAGTTTTTCTTAGTTTTCACATAAGGTCCGGGGTCAGGATAAAAGACAGATTTTTGACAAATTTCAAAATATGTCAGATATTGTCCAAATTATTTTTTATTTCATGTCTAGACATGTGAAATGCATGAACTAGTGCAAAAAAGTGTAACAAAATTGGTTTGATTTTTTTTTAGTACTTTTCAGTTTTTCTTAGTTTTCACATAAGGTCCGGGGTCAGGACAAAAGACAGATTTTTGATACATTTCAAAATCTGTCAGATATTGTCCAAATCATTTTTTATTTCATTTCTAGACATGTGAAATGCATGAACCAGGGCAAAAAAGTGTAACAAAATTGGTTTGATTTTTTTTAGTACCTTTCAGTTTTTCTTAGTTTTCACATAAGGTCCGGGGTCAGGACAAAAGACAGATTTTTGACAAATTTCAAAATATGTCAGATATTGTCCAAATTATTTTTTATTTCACGTCTAGACATGTGAAATGCATGATCTAGTGCAAAAAAGTGTAACAAAATTGATTTGATTTTTTTTTAGTACTTTTCAGTTTTTCTTAGTTTTCACATAAGGTCCGGGGTCAGGATAAAAGACAGATTTTTGACAAATTTCAAAATATGTCAGATATTGTCCAAATTATTTTTTATTTCACGTCTAGACATGTGAAATGCATGAACTAGTGCAAAAAAGTGTAACAAAATTGGTTTGATTTTTTTTTAGTACTTTTCAGTTTTTCTTAGTTTTCACATAAGGTCCGGGGTCATGACAAAAGACAGATTTTTGATACATTTCAAAATATGTCAGATATTGTCCAAATTATTTTTTATTTCACTTCTAGACATGTGAAATGCATGAACTAGGGCAAAAAAGTGTAAAAAAATTGGTTTGATTTTTTTTAGTACCTTTCAGTTTTTTTTAGTTTTCACATAAGGTCCGGGGTCAGGACAAAAGACAGATTTTTGACAAATTTCAAAATATGTCAGATATTGTCCAAATCATTTTTTATTTCACTTCTAGACATGTGAAATGCATGAACTAGGGTAAAAAAAAGTGAAAAAACATTGGTCTGATTTTTTTTAGTACTTTTCAGTTTTTCTTAGTTTTCACATAAGGTCCGGGGTCAGGACAAAAGACAGATTTTTTACAAATTTCAAAATATGTCAGATATTGTCCAAATCATTTTTTATTTCACTTCTAGACATGTGAAATGCATGAACCAGGGCAAAAAAGTGTAAAAATATTGGTTTGATTTTTTTTAGTACCTTTCAGTTTTTCTTAGTTTTCACATAAGGTCCGGGTCAGGACAAAAGACAGATTTTTGACAAATTTCAAAATCTGTCAGATATTGTCCAAATCATTTTTTATTTCATTTCTAGACATGTGAAATGCATGAACTAGGGCAAAAAAAGTGAATAAAAATTGGTCTGATTTTTTTTAGTACTTTTCAGTTTTTCTTAGTTTTCACATAAGGTCCGGGGTCAGGACAAAAAACAGATTTCTGACAAATTTCAAAATCTGTCAGATATTGTCCAAATCATTTTTTTATTTAATTTCTAGACATGTGAAATGCATGAAATAGGGCAAGAAAGTGTGAAAAAATTGGTTTGATTTTTTTTTAGTACCTTGCAGTTTTTCTTAGTTTTCACATAAGGTCCGGGGTCAGGATAAAAGACAGATTTTTGACAAATTTCAAAATATGTCAGATATTGTCCAAATTATTTTTTATTTCACGTCTAGACATGTGAAATGCATGAACTAGTGCAAAAAAGTGTAACAAAATTGGTTTGATTTTTTTTAGTACCTTTCAGTTTTTCTTAGTTTTCACATAAGGTCCGGGGTCAGGACAAAAGACAGATTTTTGACAAATTTCAAAATCTGTCAGATATTGTCCAAATCATTTTTTATTTCATTTCTAGACATGTGAAATGCATGAACTAGGGCAAAAAAAGTGAAAAAAAATTGGTCTGATTTTTTTTAGTACTTTTCAGTTTTTCTTAGTTTTCACATAAGGTCCGGGGTCAGGACAAAAGACAGATTTTTGACAAATTTCAAAATCTGTCAGATATTGTCCAAATCATTTTTTATTTCATTTCTAGACATGTGAAATGCATGAACTAGTGCAAAAAAGTGTAACAAAATTGGTTTGATTTTTTTTAGTACCTTTCAGTTTTTCTTAGTTTTCACATAAGGTCCGGTATGGAGTGGGATAGCTGTCAAAATATTCGTGTCCATAGATTTGATACACGTGCGTATTTGTCTGTAGTTGTGCATAAAATAATTATTTGTGAATTCTCGAATGAGTCCAGTCGTGCATAAAATATATTGTGTGTATTTTATCAATCAGAATACGGATGGGAAAAAAATATGAATTCAAAATTACAAGTACGAAATCAAACTTTACAGTTAGGCTTTCTTTGGTACGAGTACGACTTCGCACAAGTGACTCAACTGTCAAAATACGTCTTCGCCGCATTCACAGGCATTACTTGTTGAGAAAAGAAACATAGATCGAGATCAAGACTGCGCATGCGCTGAGACGAATCCGGCGGGGGCAGTGCCATTACTGCGGGTTAGGCACGTCGGCGCTAACGTTTGTGATAGCTGATAGCTACCTGTGGAGTTGAACAAATCGTCTTTTCCCCCCTTTGTTTATTGTCTTACGATGTCGGGAAGAACCTGTTGTGTGTTCGGCTGTTACAACAGCAGTGGGAAAATACAGATATGGAACAAAAATATATAAGTTCCCCCGCCGTTATTACACAGCCTGCCCCTGTATAACACCATACATAAGCACTACACAGATTCCCAGGGCGAGCCGAAGACCAAGCTGTTTGTCAGAAGTTGATTGTGAACATCAACCGAAAGGATTTTGTTCCGAACAAACATATCGCGGTAAGTTTTGTTTAACAGTATCAATCTTAAATCTTGCCAGTTGCCACCATGACTAGCATGCTGTTGTCTAGTCTTGCATGGCGATACTTTAACGCTATCTATTGGTGTGTTAAGACATGGCACCAAATATTTGACGTAGAAGCAAAACTGTAAAGTAAGTGTGTGCTAGGAACTTCGATATAGTCGCCAGAATAATTATCTATTGAAAAATGATTCGCTTTAAATACTAACGTTAGGGCAGCCATGGTGGCCATCAAATCAACATGATTGGCATTACAAACAGAAAACGTATGATGGAGTTCGGGGGAAGGCGACATTATGCTAGTTGCAAGATTGCTTTCCTTCTTTGGTAACGTTAACCATGAAAACATCAGTCATTTGGAAAGATCTTATTGCGTTTTCCTCCGATTCAGTATTGTAATAAACAGTTTTTGGGTAGCACTCACATTTAAAACTCACTTGGATATTTGATGTAGATGTTGTGCAAAATGTTCATGATTGTTTTTGGGTTAAATTTGTTGCTGTGCTGAGTTATTGTCTACATGTAAGTCAATGTCCTTTTCTATTTGTATTTTATCAGGGGTCAATGTCATCTCCCAAACCTCAATGGCACCTCCCAAAAGAAGATGGCATCCAGTGTCCAGATATTGCAGACCACAACTACAGTTTTAAGTCAACAAAAGACTGTGACACAAACTGATCAGTGTAGTACTATGATTTGGATGACAAAGACTCAAAATTTACACAGGCTTGGGCATGGACAGTTTTTGGCAATTTTTGTACGCCATTATGGCTTTTCAATCACAACTAAGGACCATCAAGTTAGCTGTCCCTGAACAACTGTTGCTTGTTCTAATGAGGCTCCGTCCATACTTCCACACAGGGATTTGTTGATAAATCTATACTTACCTTTTGAATTACTACTGTTTAGTGTGTCTCTTTACCCATATTTCCACACAGGGATTTATTCATTAATCTATTCTTACCTTTTGAATAACTACTGTTTAGTGTCTTTTTTGCACATACTTCCACACAGGGATTTATTGATTAATCTATGCCTACCTTTTGAACCACTACTTTTTAGTGTACCTTTTTGGCCCTTATATCCACACAGAGAATTATATTTATATTTGAATCATTAGTTTAAATTTGAGCCATTACTGTTGATATCCTGTCTAAATATTTTCCACAGAGACTGACCTGGTCCAGTCTATTTGACCTCGGCCTAGTAGCATATTTGAACCTTTTTGTACATATGGCCGATACAAACTTTTCTTATCTGTCGTCCCTCGTTGGTGGAACGCACTACCTGTTTCTACTAGAGCAGGGACATCCCTCGACATCTTCAAAAATGTCTGAAAACCCAGGTCTTCAGAGATCATCTCCTCTCATAGCACTACTACAGACAATTGCACTCATTAATGCACTTATTGTGTTTTTTTTTTTATTGTTAGAATTGCTCTTAAAAGCTTTAAATGTTGCAAGTCGCTTTGGCTAAAAAGCGTCAGCCAAATGTAATGTAATGTAATTGTAGTAATAATAATATAACAACAATTGGTATGTGTGATACATGTATTGTATAAATTAAATGAAGTGTCAAGTTCAAATAAACTGTAATTAATACATCAACAACTGTTCTTTATTCCATTGTGCACAAGTTCCAAGCACATGTGTCCTCTTGTGAGGGCTGAAGACATCTTTTGGGAGGTGCTCTTCCAGATGACATTGACCCCTGATAAAATACAAATATAGAGAAAAGGACATTGACTTACATGTAGACTATAACTAAGCACAACAACAAATTTAACCCAAAAACAAACATCTACATTACATATCCAAGTGAGTTTTAAATGTGAGTGCTACCCAAAAACGGTTTAGTACAATACTGAATCGGAGGAAAACGCACTAAGATCTTTCCAAATGACTGATGTTTTCATGGTTAGCCTAACGTTACCAAAGAAAAAGAAGGAAAGCAATCTTGCAACTAGCATAGTGTCGCCTGCCCCCGAACTCCATATGTTTTCTGTTTGTAATGCCAAATCATGTTGATTTGATGGCCACTATGGCTACCCTAACGTTAGTAGTTAAAGCGAATAATTTTTCAATAGTGCCATTTAGTTGGTGGAGATAATTATTCTGGCGACTACCGAAGTTCCTAGCATACACTTACTTTACAGTTGCTTCTACGTCAAATATTTGGTGCCATGTCTTAACACACCAATAGATAGCGTTAAAGTATCGCCATGCAAGACTAGACAACAGCATGTTAGTCATTGTGGCAACTGGCAAGATTTAAGATTAATACTGTTAAACAAAACTTACCGCGATATGTTTGTTCGGAACAAAATCCTTTCGGTTGATGTTCACAATCCACTTCTGACAAACAGCTTGGTCTTCGGCTCGCCCTGGGAATCTATGTAGTGCTTATGTATGGTGTTACACAGGGGCAGGCTGTGTAATAACGGCGGGGGAACTTATATATTTTTGTTCCATATCTGTATTTTCCCACTGCTGTTGTAACAGCCGAACACACAACAGGTTCTTCCCGACATCGTAAGACAATAAACAAAGGGGGGAAAAGACGATTTGTTCAACTCCACAGGTAGCTATCAGCTATCACAAACGTTAGCGCCGACGTGCCTAACCCGCAGTAATGGCACTGCCCCCGCCGGATTCGTCTCAGCGCATGCGCAGTCTTGATCATGATCTATGTTTCTTTTCTCAACAAGTAATGCCTGTGAATGCGGCGATGACGTATTTTGACAGTTGAGTCACTTGTGCGAAGTCGTACTCGTACCAAAGAAAGCCTAACTGTAAAGTTTGATTTCGTACTTGTAATTTTGAATTCATATTTTTTTCCCATCCGTATTCTGATGGATAAAATACACACAATATATTTTATGCACGACTGGACTCATTCCAGAATTCACAAATAATTATTTTATGCACAACTACAGACAAATACGCACGTGTATCAAATCTATGGACACGAATATTTTGACAGCTATCCCACTCCATAGTCCGGGGTCAGGACAAAAGACAGATTTTTGACAAATTTCAAAATATGTCAGATATTGTCCAAATAATTTTTTATTTCACGTCTAGACATGTGAAATGCATGAACTAGTGCAAAAAAGTGTAACAAAATTGGTTTGATTTTTTTTAGTACTTTTCAGTTTTTCTTAGTTTTCACATAAGGTCCGGGGTCAGGACAAAAGACAGATTTTTGACAAATTTCAAAATCTGTCAGATATTGTCCAAATTATTTTTTATTTCATGTCTAGACATGTGAAATGCATGAACTAGTGCAAAAAAGTGTAACAAAATTGATTTGATTTTTTTTTAGTACTTTTCAGTTTTTCTTAGTTTTCACATAAGGTCCGGGGTCAGGACAAAAGACAGATTTTTGACAAATTTCAAAATCTATCAGATATTGTCTAAATTATTTTTTATTTCACGTCTAGACATGTGAAATGCATGAACTAGTGCAAAAAAGTGTAACAAAATTGATTTGATTTTTTTTTAGTACTTTTCAGTTTTTCTTAGTTTTCACATAAGGTCCGGGGTCAGGACAAAAGACAGATTTTTTACAAATTTCCAAATATGTCAGATATTTTCCAAATCATTTTTTATTTCACTTCTAGACATGTGAAATGCATGAACTAGGGCAAAAAAGTGTAAAAAAATTGGTTTGATTTTTTTTAGTTCCTTGCAGTTTTTCCTTAGTTTTCACATAAGGTCCGGGGTCAGGACAAAAGACAGAATTTTGACAAATTTCAAAATATGTCAGATATTGTCCAAATCATTTTTTATTTCACTTATAGACATGTGAAATGCATGAACTAGGGCAAAAAAGTGTAAAAAAATTGGTTTGATTTTTTTTAGTACCTTTCAGTTTTTTTTAGTTTTCACATAAGGTCCGGGGTCAGGACAAAAGACAGATTTTTGACAAATTTCAAAATCTGTCAGATATTGTCCAAATCATTTTTTATTTCATTTCTAGACATGTGAAATGCATGAACTAGGGCAAAAAAAGTGAATAAAAATTGGTCTGATTTTTTTTAGTACTTTTCAGTTTTTCTTAGTTTTCACATAAGGTCCGGGGTCAGGACAAAAGACAGATTTCTGACAAATTTCAAAATCTGTCAGATATTGTCCAAATCATTTTTTATCTAATTTCTAGACATGTGAAATGCATGAACCAGGGCAAAAAAGTGTAAAAAAATTGGTTTGATTTTTTTTAGTACCTTTCAGTTTTTCTTAGTTTTCACATAAGGTCCGGGGTCAGGACAAAAGACAGATTTTTGACAAATTTCAAAATCTGTCAGATATTGTCCAAATCATTTTTTATTTCATTTCTAGACATGTGAAATGCACGAACTAGGGCAAAAAAAGTGAAAAAAAATTGGTCTGATTTTTTTTAGTACTTTTCAGTTTTTCTTAGTTTTCACGTAAGGTCCGGGGTCAGGAAAAAAGACAGATTTTTGACAAATTTCAAAATCTGTCAGATATTGTCCAAATGATTTTTTATTTCACTTCTAGACATGTGAAATGCATGAACTAGGGCAAAAAAGTGTAAAAAAATTGGTTTGATTTTTTTTAGTACCTTTCAGTTTTTCTTAGTTTTCACATAAGGTCCGGGGTCAGGACAAAAGACAGATTTTTTACAAATTTCCAAATATGTCAGATATTGTCCAAATCATTTTTTATTTCACTTATAGACATGTGAAATGCATGAACTAGGGCAAAAAAGTGTAAAAAAATTGGTTTGATTTTTTTTAGTACCTTTCAGTTTTTTTTAGTTTTCACATAAGGTCCGGGGTCAGGACAAAAGACAGATTTTTGACAAATTTCAAAATCTGTCAGATATTGTCCAAATCATTTTTTATTTCATTTCTAGACATGTGAAATGCATGAACTAGGGCAAAAAAAGTGAATAAAAATTGGTCTGATTTTTTTTAGTACTTTTCAGTTTTTCTTAGTTTTCACATAAGGTCCGGGGTCAGGACAAAAGACAGATTTCTGACAAATTTCAAAATCTGTCAGATATTGTCCAAATCATTTTTTATCTAATTTCTAGACATGTGAAATGCATGAACCAGGGCAAAAAAGTGTAAAAAAATTGGTTTGATTTTTTTTAGTACCTTTCAGTTTTTCTTAGTTTTCACATAAGGTCCGGGGTCAGGACAAAAGACAGATTTTTGACAAATTTCAAAATCTGTCAGATATTGTCCAAATCATTTTTTATTTCATTTCTAGACATGTGAAATGCACGAACTAGGGCAAAAAAAGTGAAAAAAAATTGGTCTGATTTTTTTTAGTACTTTTCAGTTTTTCTTAGTTTTCACGTAAGGTCCGGGGTCAGGACAAAATATAGATTTTTGACAAATTTCAAAATCTGTCAGATATTGTCTAAATCATTTTTTATTTCATTTCTAGACATGTGAAATGCATGAACTAGGGCAAGAAAGTGTGAAAAAATTGGTTTGATTTTTTTTTAGTACCTTGCAGTTTTTCTTAGTTTTCACATAAGGTCCGGGGTCAGGACAAAAGACAGATTTTTGACAAATTTCAAAATCTTTCAGATATTGTCCAAATCATTTTTTATTTCATTTCTAGACATGTGAAATGCATGAACTAGGGCAAGAAAGTGTGAAAAAATTGGTTTGATTTTTTTTTAGTACCTTGCAGTTTTTCTTAGTTTTCACATAAGGTCCGGGGTCAGGATAAAAGACAGATTTTTGACAAATTTCAAAATATGTCAGATATTGTCCAAATTATTTTTTATTTCACGTCTAGACATGTGAAATGCATGAACTAGTGCAAAAAAGTGTAACAAAATTGATTTGATTTTTTTTTAGTACTTTTCAGTTTTTCTTAGTTTTCACATAAGGTCCGGGGTCAGGACAAAAGACAGATTTTTGACAAATTTCAAAATCTGTCAGATATTGTCCAAATCATTTTTTATTTCACGTCTAGACATGTGAAATGCATGAACTAGTGCAAAAAAGTGTAACAAAATTGATTTGATTTTTTTTTAGTACTTTTCAGTTTTTCTTAGTTTTCACATAAGGTCCGGGGTCAGGACAAAAGACAGATTTTTGACAAATTTCAAAATCTGTCAGATATTGTCCAAATCATTTTTTATTTCACGTCTAGACATGTGAAATGCATGAACTAGTGCAAAAAAGTGTAACAAAATTGATTTGATTTTTTTTTAGTACTTTTCAGTTTTTCTTAGTTTTCACATAAGGTCCGGGGTCAGGACAAAAGACAGATTTTTGACAAATTTCAAAATATGTCAGATATTGTCCAAATTATTTTTTATTTCACGTCTAGACATGTGAAATGCATGAACTAGTGCAAAAAAAGTGTAACAAAATTGGTTTGATTTTTTTTTAGTACTTTTCAGTTTTTCTTAGTTTTCACATAAGGTCCGGGGTCAGGACAAAAGACAGAATTTTGACAAATTTCAAAATATGTCAGATATTGTCCAAATCATTTTTTATTTCACGTCTAGACATGTGAAATGCATGAACTAATGCAAAAAAGTGTAACAAAATTGATTTGATTTTTTTTTAGTACTTTTCAGTTTTTCTTAGTTTTCACATAAGGTCCGGGGTCAGGACAAAAGACAGATTTTTGACAAATTTCAAAATCTGTCAGATATTGTCTAAATCATTTTTTATTTCATTTCTAGACATGTGAAATGCATGAACTAGGGCAAGAAAGTGTGAACAAATTGGTTTGATTTTTTTTTAGTACCTTGCAGTTTTTCTTAGTTTTCACATAAGGTCCGGGGTCAGGACAAAAGACAGATTTTTGACAAATTTCAAAATATGTCAGATATTGTCCAAATTATTTTTTATTTCACGTCTAGACATGTGAAATGCATGAACTAGTGCAAAAAAGTGTAACAAAATTGATTTGATTTTTTTTTAGTACTTTTCAGTTTTTCTTAGTTTTCACATAAGGTCCGGGGTCAGGACAAAAGACAGATTTTTGACAAATTTCAAAATCTGTCAGATATTGTCCAAATCATTTTTTATTTCACTTCTAGACATGTGAAATGCATGAACTAGGGCAAAAAAGTGTAAAAAATTTGGTTTGATTTTTTTTAGTACCTTTCAGTTTTTCTTAGTTTTCACATAAGGTCCGGGGTCAGGACAAAATATAGATTTTTGACAAATTTCAAAATCTGTCAGATATTGTCTAAATCATTTTTTATTTCATTTCTAGACATGTGAAATGCATGAACTAGGGCAAGAAAGTGTGAAAAAATTGGTTTGATTTTTTTTTAGTACCTTGCAGTTTTTCTTAGTTTTCACATAAGGTCCGGGGTCAGGATAAAAGACAGATTTTTGACAAATTTCAAAATATGTCAGATATTGTCCAAATTATTTTTTATTTCACGTCTAGAGATGTGAAATGCATGAACTAGTGCAAAAAAGTGTAACAAAATTGATTTGATTTTTTTTTAGTACTTTTCAGTTTTTCTTAGTTTTCACATAAGGTCCGGGGTCATGACAAAAGACAGATTTTTGACAAATTTCAAAATCTTTCAGATATTGTCCAAATCATTTTTTATTTCACTTCTAGACATGTGAAATGCATGAACTAGGGCAAAAAAGTGTAAAAATATTGGTTTGATTTTTTTTAGTACCTTTCAGTTTTTCTTAGTTTTCACATAAGGTCCAGGGTCAGGACAAAAGACAGATTTTTGACAAATTTCAAAATCTGTCAGATATTGTCCAAATCATTTTTTATTTCATTTCTAGACATGTGAAATGCATGAACTAGGGCAAAAAAAGTGAATAAAAATTGGTCTGATTTTTTTTAGTACTTTAAAGTTTTTCTTAGTTTTCACATAAGGTCCGGGGTCAGGACAAAAGACAGATTTCTGACAAATTTCAAAATCTGTCAGATATTGTCCAAATCATTTTTTATTTAATTTCTAGACATGTGAAATGCATGAACTAGGGCAAAAAACTGTAAAAAAATTGGTTTGATTTTTTTTAGTACCTTTCAGTTTTTCTTAGTTTTCACATAAGGTCCGGGGTCAGGATAAAAAACAGATTTTTGACAAATTTCAAAATCTGTCAGATATTGTCCAAATCATTTTTTATTTCATTTCTAGACATGTGAAATGCATGAACTAGTGCAAAAAAGTGTGAAAAAATTGGTTTGATTTTTTTTTAGTACTTTTCAGTTTTTCTTAGTTTTCACATAAGGTCCGGGGTCAGGACAAAAGACAGATTTTTGACAAATTTCAAAATCTGTCAGATATTGTCCAAATCATTTTTTATTTAATTTCTAGACATGTGAAATGCATGAACTAGGGCAAAAAAAGTGAATAAAAATTGGTCTGATTTTTTGTAGTACTTTTCAGTTTTTCTTAGTTTTCACATAAGGTCCGGGGTCAGGACAAAAGACAGATTTTTGACAAATTTCAAAATCTGTCAGATATTGTCCAAATCATTTTTTATTTCATTTCTAGACATGTGAAATGCATGAACTAGTGCAAAAAAGTGTAACAAAATTGGTTTGATTTTTTTTAGTACTTTTCAGTTTTTCTTAGTTTTCACATAAGGTCCGGGGTCAGGACAAAAGACAGATTTTTTACAAATTTCAAAATATGTCAGATATTGTCCAAATCATTTTTTATTTCACTTCTAGACATGTGAAATGCATGAACTAGGGCAAAAAAGTGTAAAAAAAATTGGTTTGATTTTTTTTAGTACCTTTCAGTTTTTCTTAGTTTTCACATAAGGTCCGGGGTCAGGACAAAAGACAGATTTTTGACAAATTTCAAAATCTGTCAGATATTGTCCAAATCATTTTTTATTTCATTTCTAGACATGTGAAATGCATGAACTAGTGCAAAAAAGTGTAACAAAATTGGTTTGATTTTTTTTAGTACTTTTCAGTTTTTCTTAGTTTTCACATATGGTCCGGGGTCAGGATAAAAGACAGATTTTTGACAAATTTCAAAATCTGTCAGATATTGTCCAAATCATTTTTTATTTCATTTCTAGACATGTGAAATGCATGAACTAGTGCAAAAAAGTGTGAAAAAATTGGTTTGATTTTTTTTTAGTACTTTTCAGTTTTTCTTAGTTTTCACATAAGGTCCGGGGTCAGGACAAAAGACAGATTTTTGACAAATTTCAAAATCTGTCAGATATTGTCCAAATCATTTTTTATTTAATTTCTAGACATGTGAAATGCATGAACTAGGGCAAAAAAAGTGAATAAAAATTGGTCTGATTTTTTGTAGTACTTTTCAGTTTTTCTTAGTTTTCACATAAGGTCCGGGGTCAGGACAAAAGACAGATTTTTGACAAATTTCAAAATCTGTCAGATATTGTCCAAATTATTTTTTATTTCACGTCTAGACATGTGAAATGCATGAACTAGTGCAAAAAAGTGTAACAAAATTGGTTTGATTTTTTTTTAGTACTTTTCAGTTTTTCTTAGTTTTCACATAAGGTCCGGGGTCAGGATAAAAGACAGATTTTTGACAAATTTCAAAATATGTCAGATATTGTCCAAATTATTTTTTATTTCACGTCTAGACATGTGAAATGCATGAACTAGTGCAAAAAAGTGTAACAAAATTGATTTGATTTTTTTTTAGTACTTTTCAGTTTTTTTTAGTTTTCACACAAGGTCCGGGGTCAGGACAAAAGACAGATTTTTGACAAATTTCAAAATATGTCAGATATTGTCCAAATTATTTTTTATTTCACGTCTAGACATGTGAAATGCATGAACTAGTGCAAAAAAGTGTAACAAAATTGGTTTGATTTTTTTTTAGTACTTTTCAGTTTTTCTTAGTTTTCACATAAGGTCCGGGGTCAGGACAAAAGACAGATTTTTGACAAATTTCAAAATCTGTCAGATATTGTCCAAATTATTTTTTATTTCACGTCTAGACATGTGAAATGCATGAATTAGGGTAAAAAAAAGTGAAAAAACATTGGTCTGATTTTTTTTAGTACTTTTCAGTTTTTCTTAGTTTTCACATAAGGTCCGGGGTCAGGACAAAAAACAGATTTCTGACAAATTTCAAAATCTGTCAGATATTGTCCAAATTATTTTTTATTTCACGTCTAGACATGTGAAATGCATGATCTAGTGCAAAAAAGTGTAACAAAATTGATTTGATTTTTTTTTAGTACTTTTCAGTTTTTCTTAGTTTTCACATAAGGTCCGGGGTCAGGATAAAAGACAGATTTTTGACAAATTTCAAAATATGTCAGATATTGTCCAAATTATTTTTTATTTCACGTCTAGACATGTGAAATGCATGAACTAGTGCAAAAAAGTGTAACAAAATTGGTTTGATTTTTTTTTAGTACTTTTCAGTTTTTCTTAGTTTTCACATAAGGTCCGGGGTCATGACAAAAGACAGATTTTTGATACATTTCAAAATCTGTCAGATATTGTCCAAATTATTTTTTATTTCACTTCTAGACATGTGAAATGCATGAACTAGGGCAAAAAAAGTGAAAAAAAATTGGTCTGATTTTTTTTAGTACTTTTCAGTTTTTCTTAGTTTTCACATAAGGTCCGGGGTCAGGACAAAAGACAGATTTTTGACAAATTTCAAAATCTGTCAGATATTGTCCAAATCATTTTTTATTTCATTTCTAGACATGTGAAATGCATGAACCAGGGCAAAAAAGTGTAACAAAATTGGTTTGATTTTTTTTAGTACCTTTCAGTTTTTCTTAGTTTTCACATAAGGTCCGGGGTCAGGACAAAAGACAGATTTTTGACAAATTTCAAAATATGTCAGATATTGTCCAAATTATTTTTTATTTCATTTCTAGACATGTGAAATGCATGAACTAGTGCAAAAAAGTGTAACAAAATTGATTTGATTTTTTTTTAGTACTTTTCAGTTTTTCTTAGTTTTCACATAAGGTCCGGGGTCAGGACAAAAGACAGATTTTTTACAAATTTCAAAATATGTCAGATATTGTCCAAATCATTTTTTATTTCACTTCTAGACATGTGAAATGCATGAACCAGGGCAAAAAAGTGTAAAAATATTGGTTTGATTTTTTTTAGTACCTTTCAGTTTTTCTTAGTTTTCACATAAGGTCCGGGGTCAGGACAAAAGACAGATTTTTGACAAATTTCAAAATCTGTCAGATATTGTCCAAATCATTTTTTATTTCATTTCTAGACATGTGAAATACATGAACTAGGGCAAAAAAAGTGAATAAAAATTGGTCTGATTTTTTTTAGTACTTTTCAGTTTTTCTTAGTTTTCACATAAGGTCCGGGGTCATGACAAAAGACAGATTTTTGATACATTTTAAAATCTGTCAGATATTGTCCAAATTATTTTTTATTTCACTTCTAGACATGTGAAATGCATGAACTAGGGCAAAAAAAGTGAAAAAAAATTGGTCTGATTTTTTTTAGTACTTTTCAGTTTTTCTTAGTTTTCACATAAGGTCCGGGGTCAGGACAAAAGACAGATTTTTGACAAATTTCAAAATATGTCAGATATTGTCCAAATTATTTTTTTATTTCACGTCTAGACATGTGAAATGCATGAACTAGTGCAAAAAAGTGTAACAAAATTGATTTGATTTTTTTTTAGTACTTTTCAGTTTTTCTTAGTTTTCACATAAGGTCCGGGGTCAGGACAAAAGACAGATTTTTGACAAATTTCAAAATATGTCAGATATTGTCCAAATTATTTTTTATTTTACGTCTAGACATGTGAAATGCATGAACTAGTGCAAAAAAGTGTAACAAAATTGATTTGATTTTTTTTTAGTACTTTTCAGTTTTTCTTAGTTTTCACATAAGGTCCGGGGTCAGGACAAAAGACAGATTTTTGACAAATTTCAAAATATGTCAGATATTGTCCAAATTATTTTTTATTTCACGTCTAGACATGTGAAATGCATGAACTAGTGCAAAAAAGTGTAACAAAATTGGTTTGATTTTTTTTTAGTACTTTTCAGTTTTTCTTAGTTTTCACATAAGGTCCGGGGTCATGACAAAAGACAGATTTTTGATACATTTTAAAATCTGTCAGATATTGTCCAAATTATTTTTTATTTCACTTCTAGACATGTGAAATGCATGAACTAGGGCAAAAAAAGTGAAAAAAAATTGGTCTGATTTTTTTTAGTACTTTTAAGTTTTTCTTAGTTTTCACATAAGGTCCGGGGTCAGGACAAAAGACAGATTTTTGACAAATTTCAAAATCTGTCAGATATTGTCCAAATCATTTTTTATTTCACTTCTAGACATGTGAAATGCATGAACCAGGGCAAAAAAGTGTAAAAAAATTGGTTTGATTTTTTTTAGTACCTTTCAGTTTTTTTTAGTTTTCACATAAGGTCCGGGGTCAGGACAAAAGACAGATTTTTGACAAATTTCAAAATATATCAGATATTGTCCAAATCATTTTTTATTTCACTTCTAGACATGTGAAATGCATGAACTAGGGCAAAAAAAGTGAATAAAAATTGGTCTGATTTTTTTTAGTACTTTTCAGTTTTTCTTAGTTTTCACATAAGGTCCGGGGTCAGGACAAAAGACAGATTTTTGACAAATTTCAAAATCTGTCAGATATTGTCCAAATCATTTTTTATTTCATTTCTAGACATGTGAAATGCATGAACTAGGGCAAAAAAAGTGAATAAAAATTGGTCTGATTTTTTTTAGTACTTTTCAGTTTTTCTTAGTTTTCACATAAGGTCCGGGGTCAGGACAAAAAACAGATTTCTGATAAATTTCAAAATCTGTCAGATATTGTCCAAATCATTTTTTATTTAATTTCTAGACATGTGAAGTGCATGAACTAGGGCAAGAAAGTGTGAAAAAATTGGTTTGATTTTTTTTTAGTACCTTGCAGTTTTTCTTAGTTTTCACATAAGGTCCGGGGTCAGGACAAAAGACAGATTTTTGACAAATTTCAAAATCTGTCAGATATTGTCCAAATTATTTTTTATTTCACGTCTAGACATGTGAAATGCATGAACTAGTGCAAAAAAGTGTAACAAAATTGATTTGATTTTTTTTTAGTACTTTTCAGTTTTTCTTAGTTTTCACATAAGGTCCGGGGTCAGGACAAAAGACAGATTTTTGACAAATTTCAAAATATGTCAGATATTGTCCAAATTATTTTTTATTTTACGTCTAGACATGTGAAATGCATGAACTAGTGCAAAAAAGTGTAACAAAATTGATTTGATTTTTTTTTAGTACTTTTCAGTTTTTCTTAGTTTTCACATAAGGTCCGGGGTCAGGACAAAAGACAGATTTTTGACAAATTTCAAAATATGTCAGATATTGTCCAAATTATTTTTTATTTCACGTCTAGACATGTGAAATGCATGAACTAGTGCAAAAAAGTGTAACAAAATTGGTTTGATTTTTTTTTAGTACTTTTCAGTTTTTCTTAGTTTTCACATAAGGTCCGGGGTCATGACAAAAGACAGATTTTTGATACATTTTAAAATCTGTCAGATATTGTCCAAATTATTTTTTATTTCACTTCTAGACATGTGAAATGCATGAACTAGGGCAAAAAAAGTGAAAAAAAATTGGTCTGATTTTTTTTAGTACTTTTAAGTTTTTCTTAGTTTTCACATAAGGTCCGGGGTCAGGACAAAAGACAGATTTTTGACAAATTTCAAAATCTGTCAGATATTGTCCAAATCATTTTTTATTTCACTTCTAGACATGTGAAATGCATGAACCAGGGCAAAAAAGTGTAAAAAAATTGGTTTGATTTTTTTTAGTACCTTTCAGTTTTTTTTAGTTTTCACATAAGGTCCGGGGTCAGGACAAAAGACAGATTTTTGACAAATTTCAAAATATATCAGATATTGTCCAAATCATTTTTTATTTCACTTCTAGACATGTGAAATGCATGAACTAGGGCAAAAAAAGTGAAAAAACATTGGTCTGATTTTTTTTAGTACTTTTCAGTTTTTCTTAGTTTTCACATAAGGTCCGGGGTCAGGACAAAAGACAGATTTTTTACAAATTTCAAAATATGTCAGATATTGTCCAAATCATTTTTTATTTCACTTCTAGACATGTGAAATGCATGAACCAGGGCAAAAAAGTGTAAAAATATTGGTTTGATTTTTTTTAATACCTTTCAGTTTTTCTTAGTTTTCACATAAGGTCCGGGGTCAGGACAAAAGACAGATTTTTGACAAATTTCAAAATCTGTCAGATATTGTCCAAATCATTTTTTATTTCATTTCTAGACATGTGAAATGCATGAACTAGTGCAAAAAAGTGTAACAAAATTGGTTTGATTTTTTTTAGTACTTTTCAGTTTTTCTTAGTTTTCACATAAGGTCCGGGGTCAGGACAAAAGACAGATTTTTGACAAATTTCAAAATATGTCAGATATTGTCCAAATTATTTTTTATTTCACGTCTAGACATGTGAAATGCATGAACTAGTGCAAAAAAGTGTAACAAAATTGATTTGATTTTTTTTTAGTACTTTTCAGTTTTTCTTAGTTTTCACATAAGGTCCGGGGTCAGGACAAAAGACAGATTTTTGACAAATTTCAAAATATGTCAGATATTGTCCAAATTATTTTTTATTTCACGTCTAGACATGTGAAATGCATGAACTAGTGCAAAAAAGTGTAACAAAATTGGTTTGATTTTTTTTTAGTACTTTTCAGTTTTTCTTAGTTTTCACATAAGGTCCGGGGTCATGACAAAAGACAGATTTTTGATACATTTTAAAATCTGTCAGATATTGTCCAAATTATTTTTTATTTCACTTCTAGACATGTGAAATGCATGAACTAGGGCAAAAAAAGTGAAAAAAAATTGGTCTGATTTTTTTTAGTACTTTTCAGTTTTTCTTAGTTTTCACATAAGGTCCGGGGTCAGGACAAAAGACAGATTTTTGACAAATTTCAAAATCTGTCAGATATTGTCCAAATGATTTTTTATTTCACTTCTAGACATGTGAAATGCATGAACCAGGGCAAAAAAGTGTAAAAAAATTGGTTTGATTTTTTTTAGTACCTTTCAGTTTTTTTTAGTTTTCACATAAGGTCCGGGGTCAGGATAAAAGACAGATTTTTGACAAATTTCAAAATATGTCAGATATTGTCCAAATCATTTTTTATTTCACTTCTAGACATGTGAAATGCATGAACTAGGGCAAAAAAAGTGAAAAAACATTGGTCTGATTTTTTTTAGTACTTTTCAGTTTTTCTTAGTTTTCACATAAGGTCCGGGGTCAGGACAAAAGACAGATTTTTTACAAATTTCAAAATATGTCAGATATTGTCCAAATCATTTTTTATTTCACTTCTAGACATGTGAAATGCATGAACTAGGGCAAAAAAAGTGAAAAAACATTGGTCTGATTTTTTTTAGTACTTTTCAGTTTTTCTTAGTTTTCACATAAGGTCCGGGGTCAGGACAAAAGACAGATTTTTTACAAATTTCAAAATATGTCAGATATTGTCCAAATCATTTTTTATTTCACTTCTAGACATGTGAAATGCATGAACCAGGGCAAAAAAGTGTAAAAATATTGGTTTGATTTTTTTTAGTACCTTTCAGTTTTTCTTAGTTTTCACATAAGGTCCGGGGTCAGGACAAAAAACAGATTTCTGACAAATTTCAAAATCTGTCAGATATTGTCCAAATCATTTTTTATTTCACTTCTAGACATGTGAAATGCATGAACCAGGGCAAAAAAGTGTAAAAATATTGGTTTGATTTTTTTTAGTACCTTTCAGTTTTTCTTAGTTTTCACATAAGGTCCGGGGTCAGGACAAAAGACAGATTTTTGACAAATTTCAAAATATGTCAGATATTGTCCAAATTATTTTTTATTTCACGTCTAGACATGTGAAATGCATGAACTAGTGCAAAAAAGTGTAACAAAATTGATTTGATTTTTTTTTAGTACTTTTCAGTTTTTCTTAGTTTTCACATAAGGTCCGGGGTCAGGACAAAAGACAGATTTTTGACAAATTTCAAAATATGTCAGATATTGTCCAAATTATTTTTTATTTCACGTCTAGACATGTGAAATGCATGAACTAGTGCAAAAAAGTGCAACAAAATTGGTTTGATTTTTTTTTAGTACTTTTCAGTTTTTCTTAGTTTTCACATAAGGTCCGGGGTCATGACAAAAGACAGATTTTTGATACATTTTAAAATCTGTCAGATATTGTCCAAATTATTTTTTATTTCACTTCTAGACATGTGAAATGCATGAACTAGGGCAAAAAAAGTGAAAAAAAATTGGTCTGATTTTTTTTAGTACTTTTCAGTTTTTCTTAGTTTTCACATAAGGTCCGGGGTCAGGACAAAAGACAGATTTTTGACAAATTTCAAAATCTGTCAGATATTGTCCAAATCATTTTTTATTTCACTTCTAGACATGTGAAATGCATGAACCAGGGCAAAAAAGTGTAAAAAAATTGGTTTGATTTTTTTTAGTACCTTTCAGTTTTTTTTAGTTTTCACATAAGGTCCGGGGTCAGGACAAAAGACAGATTTTTGACAAATTTCAAAATATGTCAGATATTGTCCAAATCATTTTTTATTTCACTTCTAGACATGTGAAATGCATGAACTAGGGCAAAAAAAGTGAAAAAACATTGGTCTGATTTTTTTTAGTACTTTTCAGTTTTTCTTAGTTTTCACATAAGGTCCGGGGTCAGGACAAAAGACAGATTTTTTACAAATTTCAAAATATGTCAGATATTGTCCAAATCATTTTTTATTTCACTTCTAGACATGTGAAATGCATGAACCAGGGCAAAAAAGTGTAAAAATATTGGTTTGATTTTTTTTAGTACCTTTCAGTTTTTCTTAGTTTTCACATAAGGTCCGGGGTCAGGACAAAAAACAGATTTCTGACAAATTTCAAAATCTGTCAGATATTGTCCAAATCATTTTTTATTTCACTTCTAGACATGTGAAATGCATGAACTAGGGCAAAAAAAGTGAAAAAAAATTGGTCTGATTTTTTTTAGTACTTTTCAGTTTTTCTTAGTTTTCACATAAGGTCCGGGGTCAGGACAAAAGACAGATTTTTGACAAATTTCAAAATCTGTCAGATATTGTCCAAATCATTTTTTATTTCATTTCTAGACATGTGAAATGCATGAACTAGGGCAAAAAAAGTGAAAAAAAATTGGTCTGATTTTTTTTAGTACTTTTCAGTTTTTCTTAGTTTTCACATAAGTTCCGGGGTCAGGACAAAAGACAGATTTTTGACAAATTTCAAAATCTGTCAGATATTGTCCAAATCATTTTTTATTTCATTTCTAGACATGTGAAATGCATGAACTAGTGCAAAAAAGTGTAACAAAATTGGTTTGATTTTTTTTAGTACTTTTCAGTTTTTCTTAGTTTTCACATAAGGTCCGGGGTCATGACAAAAGACAGATTTTTGATACATTTTAAAATCTGTCAGATATTGTCCAAATTATTTTTTATTTCACTTCTAGACATGTGAAATGCATGAACTAGGGCAAAAAAAGTGAATAAAAATTGGTCTGATTTTTTTTAGTACTTTTCAGTTTTTCTTAGTTTTCACATAAGGTCCGGGGTCAGGACAAAAGACAGATTTCTGACAAATTTCAAAATCTGTCAGATATTGTCCAAATCATTTTTTATTTCACTTCTAGACATGTGAAATGCATGAACTAGGGCAAAAAAGTGTAAAAAAATTGGTTTGATTTTTTTTAGTACCTTTCAGTTTTTCTTAGTTTTCACATAAGGTCCGGGGTCAGGACAAAATATAGATTTTTGACAAATTTCAAAATCTGTCAGATATTGTCTAAATCATTTTTTATTTCATTTCTAGACATGTGAAATGCATGAACTAGGGCAAGAAAGTGTGAAAAAATTGGTTTGATTTTTTTTTAGTACCTTGCAGTTTTTCTTAGTTTTCACATAAGGTCCGGGGTCAGGACAAAAGACAGATTTTTGACAAATTTCAAAATATGACAGATATTGTCCAAATTATTTTTTATTTCACTTCTAGACATGTGAAATGCATGAACTAGGGCAAAAAAAGTGAAAAAAAAATGGTCTGAATTTTTTTAGTACCTTTCAGTTTTTTTTAGTTTTCACATAAGGTCCGGGGTCAGGATAAAAGACAGATTTTTGACAAATTTCAAAATATGTCAGATATTGTCCAAATCATTTTTTATTTCACTTCTAGACATGTGAAATGCATGAACTAGGGCAAAAAAAGTGAAAAAACATTGGTCTGATTTTTTTTAGTACTTTTCAGTTTTTCTTAGTTTTCACATAAGGTCCGGGGTCAGGACAAAAGACAGATTTTTTACAAATTTCAAAATATGTCAGATATTGTCCAAATCATTTTTTATTTCACTTCTAGACATGTGAAATGCATGAACTAGGGCAAAAAAAGTGAAAAAACATTGGTCTGATTTTTTTTAGTACTTTTCAGTTTTTCTTAGTTTTCACATAAGGTCCGGGGTCAGGACAAAAGACAGATTTTTTACAAATTTCAAAATATGTCAGATATTGTCCAAATCATTTTTTATTTCACTTCTAGACATGTGAAATGCATGAACCAGGGCAAAAAAGTGTAAAAATATTGGTTTGATTTTTTTTAGTACCTTTCAGTTTTTCTTAGTTTTCACATAAGGTCCGGGGTCAGGACAAAAAACAGATTTCTGACAAATTTCAAAATCTGTCAGATATTGTCCAAATCATTTTTTATTTCACTTCTAGACATGTGAAATGCATGAACCAGGGCAAAAAAGTGTAAAAATATTGGTTTGATTTTTTTTAGTACCTTTCAGTTTTTCTTAGTTTTCACATAAGGTCCGGGGTCAGGACAAAAGACAGATTTTTGACAAATTTCAAAATATGTCAGATATTGTCCAAATTATTTTTTATTTCACGTCTAGACATGTGAAATGCATGAACTAGTGCAAAAAAGTGTAACAAAATTGATTTGATTTTTTTTTAGTACTTTTCAGTTTTTCTTAGTTTTCACATAAGGTCCGGGGTCAGGACAAAAGACAGATTTTTGACAAATTTCAAAATATGTCAGATATTGTCCAAATTATTTTTTATTTCACGTCTAGACATGTGAAATGCATGAACTAGTGCAAAAAAGTGCAACAAAATTGGTTTGATTTTTTTTTAGTACTTTTCAGTTTTTCTTAGTTTTCACATAAGGTCCGGGGTCATGACAAAAGACAGATTTTTGATACATTTTAAAATCTGTCAGATATTGTCCAAATTATTTTTTATTTCACTTCTAGACATGTGAAATGCATGAACTAGGGCAAAAAAAGTGAAAAAAAATTGGTCTGATTTTTTTTAGTACTTTTCAGTTTTTCTTAGTTTTCACATAAGGTCCGGGGTCAGGACAAAAGACAGATTTTTGACAAATTTCAAAATCTGTCAGATATTGTCCAAATCATTTTTTATTTCACTTCTAGACATGTGAAATGCATGAACCAGGGCAAAAAAGTGTAAAAAAATTGGTTTGATTTTTTTTAGTACCTTTCAGTTTTTTTTAGTTTTCACATAAGGTCCGGGGTCAGGACAAAAGACAGATTTTTGACAAATTTCAAAATATGTCAGATATTGTCCAAATCATTTTTTATTTCACTTCTAGACATGTGAAATGCATGAACTAGGGCAAAAAAAGTGAAAAAACATTGGTCTGATTTTTTTTAGTACTTTTCAGTTTTTCTTAGTTTTCACATAAGGTCCGGGGTCAGGACAAAAGACAGATTTTTTACAAATTTCAAAATATGTCAGATATTGTCCAAATCATTTTTTATTTCACTTCTAGACATGTGAAATGCATGAACTAGGGCAAAAAAAGTGAAAAAACATTGGTCTGATTTTTTTTAGTACTTTTCAGTTTTTCTTAGTTTTCACATAAGGTCCGGGGTCAGGACAAAAGACAGATTTTTTACAAATTTCAAAATATGTCAGATATTGTCCAAATCATTTTTTATTTCACTTCTAGACATGTGAAATGCATGAACCAGGGCAAAAAAGTGTAAAAATATTGGTTTGATTTTTTTTAGTACCTTTCAGTTTTTCTTAGTTTTCACATAAGGTCCGGGGTCAGGACAAAAAACAGATTTCTGACAAATTTCAAAATCTGTCAGATATTGTCCAAATCATTTTTTATTTCACTTCTAGACATGTGAAATGCATGAACTAGGGCAAAAAAAGTGAAAAAAAATTGGTCTGATTTTTTTTAGTACTTTTCAGTTTTTCTTAGTTTTCACATAAGGTCCGGGGTCAGGACAAAAGACAGATTTTTGACAAATTTCAAAATCTGTCAGATATTGTCCAAATCATTTTTTATTTCATTTCTAGACATGTGAAATGCATGAACTAGGGCAAAAAAAGTGAAAAAAAATTGGTCTGATTTTTTTTAGTACTTTTCAGTTTTTCTTAGTTTTCACATAAGTTCCGGGGTCAGGACAAAAGACAGATTTTTGACAAATTTCAAAATCTGTCAGATATTGTCCAAATCATTTTTTATTTCATTTCTAGACATGTGAAATGCATGAACTAGTGCAAAAAAGTGTAACAAAATTGGTTTGATTTTTTTTAGTACTTTTCAGTTTTTCTTAGTTTTCACATAAGGTCCGGGGTCATGACAAAAGACAGATTTTTGATACATTTTAAAATCTGTCAGATATTGTCCAAATTATTTTTTATTTCACTTCTAGACATGTGAAATGCATGAACTAGGGCAAAAAAAGTGAATAAAAATTGGTCTGATTTTTTTTAGTACTTTTCAGTTTTTCTTAGTTTTCACATAAGGTCCGGGGTCAGGACAAAAGACAGATTTCTGACAAATTTCAAAATCTGTCAGATATTGTCCAAATCATTTTTTATTTCACTTCTAGACATGTGAAATGCATGAACTAGGGCAAAAAAGTGTAAAAAAATTGGTTTGATTTTTTTTAGTACCTTTCAGTTTTTCTTAGTTTTCACATAAGGTCCGGGGTCAGGACAAAATATAGATTTTTGACAAATTTCAAAATCTGTCAGATATTGTCTAAATCATTTTTTATTTCATTTCTAGACATGTGAAATGCATGAACTAGGGCAAGAAAGTGTGAAAAAATTGGTTTGATTTTTTTTTAGTACCTTGCAGTTTTTCTTAGTTTTCACATAAGGTCCGGGGTCAGGACAAAAGACAGATTTTTGACAAATTTCAAAATATGACAGATATTGTCCAAATTATTTTTTATTTCACTTCTAGACATGTGAAATGCATGAACTAGGGCAAAAAAAGTGAAAAAAAAATGGTCTGAATTTTTTTAGTACTTTTCAGTTTTTCTTAGTTTTCACGTAAGGTCCGGGGTCAGGACAAAAGACAGATTTTTGACAAATTTCAAAATCTGTCAGATATTGTCCAAATGATTTTTTATTTCACTTCTAGACATGTGAAATGCATGAACTAGGGCAAAAAAGTGTAAAAATATTGGTTTGATTTTTTTTAGTACCTTTCAGTTTTTCTTAGTTTTCACATAAGGTCCGGGGTCAGGACAAAAGACAGATTTTTGACAAATTTCAAAATCTGTCAGATATTGTCCAAATCATTTTTTATTTCATTTCTAGACATGTGAAATGCATGAACTAGGGCAAAAAAAGTGAATAAAAATTGGTCTGATTTTTTTTAGTACTTTTCAGTTTTTCTTAGTTTTCACATAAGGTCCGGGGTCAGGACAAAAGACAGATTTTTGACAAATTTCAAAATCTGTCAGATATTGTCCAAATCATTTTTTATTTCATTTCTAGACATGTGAAATGCATGAACTAGGGCAAAAAAAGTGAAAAAAAAATGGTCTGAATTTTTTTAGTACTTTTCAGTTTTTCTTAGTTTTCACGTAAGGTCCGGGGTCAGGACAAAAGACAGATTTTTGACAAATTTCAAAATCTGTCAGATATTGTCCAAATCATTTTTTATTTCACTTCTAGACATGTGAAATGCATGAACTAGGGCAAAAAAAGTGAATAAAAATTGGTCTGATTTTTTTTAGTACTTTTCAGTTTTTCTTAGTTTTCACATAAGGTCCGGGGTCAGGACAAAAGACAGATTTCTGACAAATTTCAAAATCTGTCAGATATTGTCCAAATCATTTTTTATTTAATTTCTAGACATGTGAAATAGATGAACTAGGGCAAGAAAGTGTGAAAAAATTGGTTTGATTTTTTTTTAGTACCTTGCAGTTTTTCTTAGTTTTCACATAAGGTCCGGGGTCAGGATAAAAGACAGATTTTTGACAAATTTCAAAATCTGTCAGATATTGTCCAAATCATTTTTTATTTCACTTCTAGACATGTGAAATGCATGAACCAGGGCAAAAAAGTGTAAAAAAATTGGTTTGATTTTTTTTAGTACCTTTCAGTTTTTCTTAGTTTTCACATAAGGTCCGGGGTCAGGACAAAAGACAGATTTTTGACAAATTTCAAAATCTGTCAGATATTGTCCAAATCATTTTTTATTTCATTTCTAGACATGTGAAATGCATGAACTAGGGCAAAAAAAGTGAATAAAAATTGGTCTGATTTTTTTTAGTACTTTTCAGTTTTTCTTAGTTTTCACATAAGGTCCGGGGTCAGGACAAAAGACAGATTTTTGACAAATTTCAAAATCTGTCAGATATTGTCCAAATCATTTTTTATTTAATTTCTAGACATGTGAAATGCATGAACTAGGGCAAGAAAGTGTGAAAAAATTGGTTTGATTTTTTTTAGTACTTTTCAGTTTTTTTTAGTTTTCACACAAGGTCCGGGGTCAGGACAAAAGACAGATTTTTGACAAATTTCAAAATATGTCAGATATTGTCCAAATTATTTTTTATTTCACGTCTAGACATGTGAAATGCATGAACTAGTGCAAAAAAGTGTAACAAAATTGATTTGATTTTTTTTTAGTACTTTTCAGTTTTTTTTAGTTTTCACACAAGGTCCGGGGTCAGGACAAAAGACAGATTTTTGACAAATTTCAAAATATGTCAGATATTGTCCAAATTATTTTTTATTTCACGTCTAGACATGTGAAATGCATGAACTAGTGCAAAAAAGTGTAACAAAATTGATTTGATTTTTTTTTAGTACTTTTCAGTTTTTCTTAGTTTTCACATAAGGTCCGGGGTCAGGACAAAAGACAGATTTTTGACAAATTTCAAAATCTGTCAGATATTGTCCAAATCATTTTTTATTTCACTTCTAGACATGTGAAATGCATGAACTAGGGCAAAAAAGTGTAAAAAAATTGGTTTGATTTTTTTTAGTACCTTTCAGTTTTTCTTAGTTTTCACATAAGGTCCGGGGTCAGGACAAAATATAGATTTTTGACAAATTTCAAAATCTGTCAGATATTGTCTAAATCATTTTTTATTTCATTTCTAGACATGTGAAATGCATGAACTAGGGCAAGAAAGTGTGAAAAAATTGGTTTGATTTTTTTTTAGTACCTTGCAGTTTTTCTTAGTTTTCACATAAGGTCCGGGGTCAGGACAAAAGACAGATTTTTGACAAATTTCAAAATATGACAGATATTGTCCAAATCATTTATTATTTCACTTATAGACATGTGAAATGCATGAACTAGGGCAAAAAAGTGTAAAAAAATTGGTTTGATTTTTTTTAGTACCTTGCAGTTTTTCTTAGTTTTCACATAAGGTCTGGGGTCAGGACAAAAGACAGATTTTTGACAAATTTCAAAATATGTCAGATATTGTCCAAATTATTTTTTATTTCATTTCTAGACATGTGAAATGCATGAACTAGGGCAAAAAAGTGTAAAAAAATTGGTTTGATTTTTTTTAGTTCCTAGCAGTTTTTCTTAGTTTTCACATAAGGTCCGGGGTCAGGACAAAAGACAGATTTTTTACAAATTTCAAAATCTCTCAGATATTGTCCAAATTATTTTTTATTTCACTTCTAGACATGTGAAATGCATGAACTAGGGCAAAAAAAGTGAAAAAAAATTGGTCTGATTTTTTTTAGTACTTTTCAGTTTTTCTTAGTTTTTACATAAGGTCCGGGGTCAGGACAAAAGACAGATTTTTTACAAATTTCAAAATATGTCAGATATTGTCCAAATTATTTTTTATTTCACGTCTAGACATGTGAAATGCATGAACTAGTGCAAAAAAGTGTAACAAAATTGATTTGATTTTTTTTTAGTACTTTTCAGTTTTTCTTAGTTTTCACATAAGGTCCGGGGTCAGGACAAAAGACAGATTTTTGACAAATTTCAAAATCTGTCAGATATTGTCCAAATCATTTTTTATTTCATTTCTAGACATGTGAAATGCATGAACTAGGGCAAAAAAAGTGAATAAAAATTGGTCTGATTTTTTTTAGTACTTTTCAGTTTTTCTTAGTTTTCACATAAGGTCCGGGGTCAGGACAAAAGACAGATTTCTGACAAATTTCAAAATCTGTCAGATATTGACCAAATCATTTTTTATCTAATTTCTAGACATGTGAAATGCATGAACCAGGGCAAAAAAGTGTAAAAAAATTGGTTTGATTTTTTTTAGTACCTTTCAGTTTTTCTTAGTTTTCACATAAGGTCCGGGGTCAGGACAAAAGACAGATTTTTGACAAATTTCAAAATCTGTCAGATATTGTCCAAATCATTTTTTATTTCATTTCTAGACATGTGAAATGCACGAACTAGGGCAAAAAAAGTGAAAAAAAATTGGTCTGATTTTTTTTAGTACTTTTCAGTTTTTCTTAGTTTTCACGTAAGGTCCGGGATCAGGAAAAAAGACAGATTTTTGACAAATTTCAAAATCTGTCAGATATTGTCCAAATGATTTTTTATTTCACTTCTAGACATGTGAAATGCATGAACTAGGGCAAAAAAGTGTAAAAAAATTGGTTTGATTTTTTTTAGTACCTTTCAGTTTTTCTTAGTTTTCACATAAGGTCCGGGGTCAGGACAAAAGACAGATTTTTTACAAATTTCCAAATATGTCAGATATTTTCCAAATCATTTTTTATTTCACGTCTAGACATGTGAAATGCATGAACTAGTGCAAAAAAGTGTAACAAAATTGATTTGATTTTTTTTTAGTACTTTTCAGTTTTTCTTAGTTTTCACATAAGGTCCGGGGTCAGGACAAAATATAGATTTTTGACAAATTTCAAAATATGACAGATATTGTCCAAATCATTTATTATTTCACTTATAGACATGTGAAATGCATGAACTAGGGCAAAAAAGTGTAAAAAAATTGGTTTGATTTTTTTTAGTACCTTGCAGTTTTTCTTAGTTTTCACATAAGGTCCGGGGTCAGGACAAAAGACAGATTTTTGACAAATTTCAAAATATGTCAGATATTGTCCAAATTATTTTTTATTTCACGTCTAGACATGTGAAATGCATGAACTAGTGCAAAAAAGTGTAACAAAATTGATTTGATTTTTTTTTAGTACTTTTCAGTTTTTCTTAGTTTTCACATAAGGTCCGGGGTCAGGACAAAAGACAGATTTTTGACAAATTTCAAAATCTGTCAGATATTGTCCAAATCATTTTTTATTTCATTTCTAGACATGTGAAATGCATGAACTAGGGCAAAAAAAGTGAATAAAAATTGGTCTGATTTTTTTTAGTACTTTTCAGTTTTTCTTAGTTTTCACATAAGGTCCGGGGTCAGGACAAAAGACAGATTTCTGACAAATTTCAAAATCTGTCAGATATTGACCAAATCATTTTTTATCTAATTTCTAGACATGTGAAATGCATGAACCAGGGCAAAAAAGTGTAAAAAAATTGGTTTGATTTTTTTTAGTACCTTTCAGTTTTTCTTAGTTTTCACATAAGGTCCGGGGTCAGGACAAAAGACAGATTTTTGACAAATTTCAAAATCTGTCAGATATTGTCCAAATCATTTTTTATTTCATTTCTAGACATGTGAAATGCACGAACTAGGGCAAAAAAAGTGAAAAAAAATTGGTCTGATTTTTTTTAGTACTTTTCAGTTTTTCTTAGTTTTCACGTAAGGTCCGGGATCAGGAAAAAAGACAGATTTTTGACAAATTTCAAAATCTGTCAGATATTGTCCAAATGATTTTTTATTTCACTTCTAGACATGTGAAATGCATGAACTAGGGCAAAAAAGTGTAAAAAAATTGGTTTGATTTTTTTTAGTACCTTTCAGTTTTTCTTAGTTTTCACATAAGGTCCGGGGTCAGGACAAAAGACAGATTTTTTACAAATTTCCAAATATGTCAGATATTTTCCAAATCATTTTTTATTTCACTTCTAGACATGTGAAATGCATGAACTAGGGCAAAAAAGTGTAAAAAAATTGGTTTGATTTTTTTTAGTTCCTTGCAGTTTTTCCTTAGTTTTCACATAAGGTCCGGGGTCAGGACAAAAGACAGAATTTTGACAAATTTCAAAATATGTCAGATATTGTCCAAATCATTTTTTATTTCACTTATAGACATGTGAAATGCATGAACTAGGGCAAAAAAGTGTAAAAAAATTGGTTTGATTTTTTTTTAGTACCTTGCAGTTTTTCTTAGTTTTCACATAAGGTCCGGGGTCAGGACAAAAGACAGATTTTTGACAAATTTCAAAATATGACAGATATTGTCCAAATCATTTATTATTTCACTTATAGACATGTGAAATGCATGAACTAGGGCAAAAAAGTGTAAAAAAATTGGTTTGATATTTTTTAGTACCTTGCAGTTTTTCTTAGTTTTCACATAAGGTCCGGGGTCAGGACAAAAGACAGATTTTTGACAAATTTCAAAATATGTCAGATATTGTCCAAATTATTTTTTATTTCACGTCTAGACATGTGAAATGCATGAACTAGTGCAAAAAAGTGTAACAAAATTGATTTGATTTTTTTTTAGTACTTTTCAGTTTTTCTTAGTTTTCACATAAGGTCCGGGGTCAGGACAAAATATAGATTTTTGACAAATTTCAAAATATGACAGATATTGTCCAAATCATTTATTATTTCACTTATAGACATGTGAAATGCATGAACTAGGGCAAAAAAGTGTAAAAAAATTGGTTTGATTTTTTTTAGTACCTTGCAGTTTTTCTTAGTTTTCACATAAGGTCCGGGGTCAGGACAAAAGACAGATTTTTGACAAATTTCAAAATATGTCAGATATTGTCCAAATCATTTTTTATTTCACTTCTAGACATGTGAAATGCATGAACTAGGGCAAAAAAGTGTAAAAAAATTGGTTTGATTTTTTTTAGTACCTTTCAGTTTTTCTTAGTTTTCACATAAGGTCCGGGGTCAGGACAAAATATAGATTTTTGACAAATTTCAAAATCTGTCAGATATTGTCTAAATCATTTTTTATTTCATTTCTAGACATGTGAAATGCATGAACTAGGGCAAGAAAGTGTGAAAAAATTGGTTTGATTTTTTTTTAGTACCTTGCAGTTTTTCTTAGTTTTCACAAAAGGTCCGGGGTCAGGACAAAAGACAGATTTTTGACAAATTTCAAAATCTGTCAGATATTGTCCAAATCATTTTTTATTTCATTTCGAGACATGTGAAATGCATGAACTAGGGCAAGAAAGTGTGAAAAAATTGGTTTGATTTTTTTTTAGTACCTTGCAGTTTTTCTTAGTTTTCACATAAGGTCCGGGGTCAGGATAAAAGACAGATTTTTGACAAATTTCAAAATATGTCAGATATTGTCCAAATTATTTTTTATTTCACGTCTAGACATGTGAAATGCATGAACTAGTGCAAAAAAGTGTAACAAAATTGATTTGATTTTTTTTTAGTACTTTTCAGTTTTTCTTAGTTTTCACATAAGGTCCGGGGTCAGGACAAAAGACAGATTTTTTACAAATTTCCAAATATGTCAGATATTGTCCAAATCATTTTTTATTTCACTTCTAAACATGTGAAATGCATGAACTAGGGCAAAAAAGTGTAAAAAAATTGGATTGATTTTTTTTAGTTCCTTGCAGTTTTTCTTAGTTTTCACATAAGGTCCGGGGTCAGGACAAAAGACAGATTTTTGATAAATTTCAAAATATGTCAGATATTGTCCAAATCATTTTTTATTTCACTTCTAGACATGTGAAATGCATGAACTAGGGCAAAAAAAGTGAAAAAACATTGGTCTGATTTTTTTTAGTACTTTTCAGTTTTTCTTAGTTTTCACATAAGGTCCGGGGTCAGGACAAAAGACAGATTTTTTACAAATTTCAAAATATGTCAGATATTGTCCAAATCATTTTTTATTTCATTTCTAGACATGTGAAATGCATGAACTAGGGCAAAAAAAGTGAATAAAAATTGGTCTGATTTTTTTTAGTACTTTTCAGTTTTTCTTAGTTTTCACAAAAGGTCCGGGGTCAGGACAAAAAACAGATTTCTGACAAATTTCAAAATCTGTCAGATATTGTCCAAATCGTTTTTTATTTAATTTCTAGACATGTGAAATGCATGAACTAGGGCAAGAAAGTGTGAAAAAATTGGTTTGATTTTTTTTAGTACCTTGCAGTTTTTCTTAGTTTTCACATAAGGTCCGGGGTCAGGATAAAAGACAGATTTTTGACAAATTTCAAAATATGTCAGATATTGTCCAAATTATTTTTTATTTCACGTCTAGACATGTGAAATGCATGAACTAGTGCAAAAAAGTGTTACAAAATTGATTTGATTTTTTTTTAGTACTTTTCAGTTTTTCTTAGTTTTCACATAAGGTCCGGGGTCAGGACAAAAGACAGATTTTTGACAAATTTCAAAATCTGTCAGATATTGTCCAAATCATTTTTTATTTCATTTCTAGACATGTGAAATGCATGAACTAGTGCAAAAAAGTGTAACAAAATTGGTTTGATTTTTTTTAGTACTTTTCAGTTTTTCTTAGTTTTCACATAAGGTCCGGGGTCAGGATAAAAGACAGATTTTTGACAAATTTCAAAATCTCTAGGATATTGTCCAAATTATTTTTTATTTCACTTCTAGACATGTGAAATGCATGAACTAGTGCAAAAAAGTGTAACAAAATTGATTTGATTTTTTTTTTGTACTTTTCAGTTTTTCTTAGTTTTCACATAAGGTCCGGGGTCAGGACAAAAGACAGATTTTTGACAAATTTCAAAATATGTCAGATATTGTCCAAATTATTTTTTATTTCACGTCTAGACATGTGAAATGCATGAACTAGTGCAAAAAAGTGTAACAAAATTGATTTGATTTTTTTTTAGTACTTTTCAGTTTTTCTTAGTTTTCACATAAGGTCCGGGGTCAGGACAAAAGACAGATTTTTGACAAATTTCAAAATATGTCAGATATTGTCCAAATCATTTTTTATTTAATTTCTAGACATGTGAAATGCATGAACTAGGGCAAGAAAGTGTGAAAAAATTGGTTTGATTTTTTTTTAGTACCTTGCAGTTTTTCTTAGTTTTCACATAAGGTCCGGGGTCAGGACAAAAGACAGATTTTTGACAAATTTCAAAATCTGTCAGATATTGTCCAAATCATTTTTTATTTCATTTCTAGACATGTGAAATGCATGAACTAGGGCAAAAAAAGTGAATAAAAATTGGTCTGATTTTTTTTAGTTCCTTGCAGTTTTTCTTAGTTTTCACATAAGGTCCGGGGTCAGGACAAAAGACAGATTTTTGACAAATTTCAAAATCTGTCAGATATTGTCCAAATCATTTTTTATTTAATTTCTAGACATGTGAAATGCATGAACTAGGGCAAGAAAGTGTGAAAAAATTGGTTTGATTTTTTTTAGTACCTTGCAGTTTTTCTTAGTTTTCACATAAGGTCCGGGGTCAGGATAAAAGACAGATTTTTGACAAATTTCAAAATATGTCAGATATTGTCCAAATTATTTTTTATTTCACGTCTAGACATGTGAAATGCATGAACTAGTGCAAAAAAGTGTTACAAAATTGATTTGAATTTTTTTTAGTACTTTTCAGTTTTTCTTAGTTTTCACATAAGGTCCGGGGTCAGGACAAAAGACAGATTTTTGACAAATTTCAAAATCTGTCAGATATTGTCCAAATCATTTTTTATTTCATTTCTAGACATGTGAAATGCATGAACTAGTGCAAAAAAGTGTAACAAAATTGGTTTGATTTTTTTTAGTACTTTTCAGTTTTTCTTAGTTTTCACATAAGGTCCGGGGTCAGGATAAAAGACAGATTTTTGACAAATTTCAAAATATGTCAGATATTGTCCAAATTATTTTTTATTTCACGTCTAGACATGTGAAATGCATGAACTAGTGCAAAAAAGTGTTACAAAATTGATTTGATTTTTTTTTAGTACTTTTCAGTTTTTCTTAGTTTTCACATAAGGTCCGGGGTCAGGATAAAAGACAGATTTTTGACAAATTTCAAAATATGTCAGATATTGTCCAAATTATTTTTTATTTCACGTCTAGACATGTGAAATGCATGAACTAGTGCAAAAAAGTGTAACAAAATTGATTTGATTTTTTTTTAGTACTTTTCAGTTTTTTTTAGTTTTCACACAAGGTCCGGGGTCAGGACAAAAGACAGATTTTTGACAAATTTCAAAATATGTCAGATATTGTCCAAATTATTTTTTATTTCACGTCTAGACATGTGAAATGCATGAACTAGTGCAAAAAAGTGTAAAAAAAATTGGTTTGATTTTTTTTAGTACCTTTCAGTTTTTCTTAGTTTTCACATAAGGTCCGGGGTCAGGACAAAAGACAGATTTTTGACAAATTTCAAAATCTGTCAGATATTGTCCAAATCATTTTTTATTTCATTTCTAGACATGTGAAATGCATGAACTAGTGCAAAAAAGTGTGAAAAAATTGGTTTGATTTTTTTTTAGTACTTTTCAGTTTTTCTTAGTTTTCACATAAGGTCCGGGGTCAGGACAAAAGACAGATTTTTGACAAATTTCAAAATCTGTCAGATATTGTCCAAATCATTTTTTATTTAATTTCTAGACATGTGAAATGCATGAACTAGGGCAAAAAAAGTGAATAAAAATTGGTCTGATTTTTTGTAGTACTTTTCAGTTTTTCTTAGTTTTCACATAAGGTCCGGGGTCAGGACAAAAGACAGATTTTTGACAAATTTCAAAATCTGTCAGATATTGTCCAAATTATTTTTTATTTCACGTCTAGACATGTGAAATGCATGAACTAGTGCAAAAAAGTGTAACAAAATTGGTTTGATTTTTTTTTAGTACTTTTCAGTTTTTCTTAGTTTTCACATAAGGTCCGGGGTCAGGATAAAAGACAGATTTTTGACAAATTTCAAAATATGTCAGATATTGTCCAAATTATTTTTTATTTCACGTCTAGACATGTGAAATGCATGAACTAGTGCAAAAAAGTGTAACAAAATTGATTTGATTTTTTTTTAGTACTTTTCAGTTTTTTTTAGTTTTCACACAAGGTCCGGAGTCAGGACAAAAGACAGATTTTTGACAAATTTCAAAATATGTCAGATATTGTCCAAATTATTTTTTATTTCACGTCTAGACATGTGAAATGCATGAACTAGTGCAAAAAAGTGTAACAAAATTGGTTTGATTTTTTTTTAGTACTTTTCAGTTTTTCTTAGTTTTCACATAAGGTCCGGGGTCAGGACAAAAGACAGATTTTTGACAAATTTCAAAATATGTCAGATATTGTCCAAATTATTTTTTATTTCACGTCTAGACATGTGAAATGCATGAACTAGTGCAAAAAAGTGTAACAAAATTGGTTTGATTTTTTTTTAGTACTTTTCAGTTTTTCTTAGTTTTCACATAAGGTCCGGGGTCAGGACAAAAGACAGATTTTTGACAAATTTCAAAATATGTCAGATATTGTCCAAATTATTTTTTATTTCACGTCTAGACATGTGAAATGCATGAACTAGTGCAAAAAAGTGTAACAAAATTGGTTTGATTTTTTTTTAGTACTTTTCAGTTTTTCTTAGTTTTCACATAAGGTCCGGGGTCAGGATAAAAGACAGATTTTTGACAAATTTCAAAATATGTCAGATATTGTCCAAATTATTTTTTATTTCACGTCTAGACATGTGAAATGCATGAACTAGTGCAAAAAAGTGTAACAAAATTGGTTTGATTTTTTTTAGTACTTTTCAGTTTTTCTTAGTTTTCACATATGGTCCGGGGTCAGGATAAAAGACAGATTTTTGACAAATTTCAAAATCTGTCAGATATTGTCCAAATCATTTTTTATTTCATTTCTAGACATGTGAAATGCATGAACTAGGGCAAAAAAAGTGAATAAAAATTGGTCTGATTTTTTGTAGTACTTTTCAGTTTTTCTTAGTTTTCACATAAGGTCCGGGGTCAGGACAAAAGACAGATTTTTGACAAATTTCAAAATCTGTCAGATATTGTCCAAATTATTTTTTATTTCACGTCTAGACATGTGAAATGCATGAACTAGTGCAAAAAAGTGTAACAAAATTGGTTTGATTTTTTTTTTAGTACTTTTCAGTTTTTCTTAGTTTTCACATAAGGTCCGGGGTCAGGATAAAAGACAGATTTTTGACAAATTTCAAAATATGTCAGATATTGTCCAAATTATTTTTTATTTCACGTCTAGACATGTGAAATGCATGAACTAGTGCAAAAAAGTGTAACAAAATTGATTTGATTTTTTTTTAGTACTTTTCAGTTTTTTTTAGTTTTCACACAAGGTCCGGGGTCAGGACAAAAGACAGATTTTTGACAAATTTCAAAATATGTCAGATATTGTCCAAATTATTTTTTATTTTACGTCTAGACATGTGAAATGCATGAACTAGTGCAAAAAAGTGTAACAAAATTGATTGATTTTTTTTTAGTACTTTTCAGTTTTTCTTAGTTTTCACATAAGGTCCGGGGTCAGGACAAAAGACAGATTTTTGACAAATTTCAAAATCTGTCAGATATTGTCCAAATTATTTTTTATTTCACGTCTAGACATGTGAAATGCATGAACTAGTGCAAAAAAGTGTAACAAAATTGGTTTGATTTTTTTTTAGTACTTTTCAGTTTTTCTTAGTTTTCACATAAGGTCCGGGGTCAGGATAAAAGACAGATTTTTGACAAATTTCAAAATATGTCAGATATTGTCCAAATTATTTTTTATTTCACGTCTAGACATGTGAAATGCATGAACTAGTGCAAAAAAGTGTAACAAAATTGATTTGATTTTTTTTTAGTACTTTTCAGTTTTTTTTAGTTTTCACACAAGGTCCGGGGTCAGGACAAAAGACAGATTTTTGACAAATTTCAAAATATGTCAGATATTGTCCAAATTATTTTTTATTTCACGTCTAGACATGTGAAATGCATGAACTAGTGCAAAAAAGTGTAACAAAATTGATTGATTTTTTTTTAGTACTTTTCAGTTTTTCTTAGTTTTCACATAAGGTCCGGGGTCAGGACAAAAGACAGATTTTTGACAAATATCAAAATCTGTCAGATATTGTCCAAATTATTTTTTATTTCACTTCTAGACATGTGAAATGCATGAATTAGGGTAAAAAAAAGTGAAAAAACATTGGTCTGATTTTTTTTAGTACTTTTCAGTTTTTCTTAGTTTTCACATAAGGTCCGGGGTCAGGACAAAAAACAGATTTCTGACAAATTTCAAAATCTGTCAGATATTGTCCAAATTATTTTTTATTTCACGTCTAGACATGTGAAATGCATGATCTAGTGCAAAAAAGTGTAACAAAATTGATTTGATTTTTTTTTAGTACTTTTCAGTTTTTCTTAGTTTTCACATAAGGTCCGGGGTCAGGATAAAAGACAGATTTTTGACAAATTTCAAAATATGTCAGATATTGTCCAAATTATTTTTTATTTCACGTCTAGACATGTGAAATGCATGAACTAGTGCAAAAAAGTGTAACAAAATTGATTTGATTTTTTTTTAGTACTTTTCAGTTTTTTTTAGTTTTCACACAAGGTCCGGGGTCAGGACAAAAGACAGATTTTTGACAAATTTCAAAATATGTCAGATATTGTCCAAATTATTTTTTATTTCACGTCTAGACATGTGAAATGCATGAACTAGTGCAAAAAAGTGTAAAAAAAATTGGTTTGATTTTTTTTAGTACCTTTCAGTTTTTCTTAGTTTTCACATAAGGTCCGGGGTCAGGACAAAAGACAGATTTTTGACAAATTTCAAAATCTGTCAGATATTGTCCAAATCATTTTTTATTTCATTTCTAGACATGTGAAATGCATGAACTAGTGCAAAAAAGTGTAACAAAATTGGTTTGATTTTTTTTAGTACTTTTCAGTTTTTCTTAGTTTTCACATATGGTCCGGGGTCAGGATAAAAGACAGATTTTTGACAAATTTCAAAATCTGTCAGATATTGTCCAAATCATTTTTTATTTCATTTCTAGACATGTGAAATGCATGAACTAGTGCAAAAAAGTGTGAAAAAATTGGTTTGATTTTTTTTTAGTACTTTTCAGTTTTTCTTAGTTTTCACATAAGGTCCGGGGTCAGGACAAAAGACAGATTTTTGACAAATTTCAAAATCTGTCAGATATTGTCCAAATCATTTTTTATTTAATTTCTAGACATGTGAAATGCATGAACTAGGGCAAAAAAAGTGAATAAAAATTGGTCTGATTTTTTGTAGTACTTTTCAGTTTTTCTTAGTTTTCACATAAGGTCCGGGGTCAGGACAAAAGACAGATTTTTGACAAATTTCAAAATCTGTCAGATATTGTCCAAATTATTTTTTATTTCACGTCTAGACATGTGAAATGCATGAACTAGTGCAAAAAAGTGTAACAAAATTGGTTTGATTTTTTTTTAGTACTTTTCAGTTTTTCTTAGTTTTCACATAAGGTCCGGGGTCAGGATAAAAGACAGATTTTTGACAAATTTCAAAATATGTCAGATATTGTCCAAATTATTTTTTATTTCACGTCTAGACATGTGAAATGCATGAACTAGTGCAAAAAAGTGTAACAAAATTGATTTGATTTTTTTTTAGTACTTTTCAGTTTTTTTTAGTTTTCACACAAGGTCCGGAGTCAGGACAAAAGACAGATTTTTGACAAATTTCAAAATATGTCAGATATTGTCCAAATTATTTTTTATTTCACGTCTAGACATGTGAAATGCATGAACTAGTGCAAAAAAGTGTAACAAAATTGGTTTGATTTTTTTTTAGTACTTTTCAGTTTTTCTTAGTTTTCACATAAGGTCCGGGGTCAGGACAAAAGACAGATTTTTGACAAATTTCAAAATATGTCAGATATTGTCCAAATTATTTTTTATTTCACGTCTAGACATGTGAAATGCATGAACTAGTGCAAAAAAGTGTAACAAAATTGGTTTGATTTTTTTTTAGTACTTTTCAGTTTTTCTTAGTTTTCACATAAGGTCCGGGGTCAGGATAAAAGACAGATTTTTGACAAATTTCAAAATATGTCAGATATTGTCCAAATTATTTTTTATTTCACGTCTAGACATGTGAAATGCATGAACTAGTGCAAAAAAGTGTAACAAAATTGATTTGATTTTTTTTTAGTACTTTTCAGTTTTTTTTAGTTTTCACACAAGGTCCGGGGTCAGGACAAAAGACAGATTTTTGACAAATTTCAAAATATGTCAGATATTGTCCAAATTATTTTTTATTTTACGTCTAGACATGTGAAATGCATGAACTAGTGCAAAAAAGTGTAACAAAATTGATTGATTTTTTTTTAGTACTTTTCAGTTTTTCTTAGTTTTCACATAAGGTCCGGGGTCAGGACAAAAGACAGATTTTTGACAAATTTCAAAATCTGTCAGATATTGTCCAAATTATTTTTTATTTCACGTCTAGACATGTGAAATGCATGAACTAGTGCAAAAAAGTGTAACAAAATTGGTTTGATTTTTTTTTAGTACTTTTCAGTTTTTCTTAGTTTTCACATAAGGTCCGGGGTCAGGATAAAAGACAGATTTTTGACAAATTTCAAAATATGTCAGATATTGTCCAAATTATTTTTTATTTCACGTCTAGACATGTGAAATGCATGAACTAGTGCAAAAAAGTGTAACAAAATTGATTTGATTTTTTTTTAGTACTTTTCAGTTTTTTTTAGTTTTCACACAAGGTCCGGGGTCAGGACAAAAGACAGATTTTTGACAAATTTCAAAATATGTCAGATATTGTCCAAATTATTTTTTATTTCACGTCTAGACATGTGAAATGCATGAACTAGTGCAAAAAAGTGTAACAAAATTGATTGATTTTTTTTTAGTACTTTTCAGTTTTTCTTAGTTTTCACATAAGGTCCGGGGTCAGGACAAAAGACAGATTTTTGACAAATATCAAAATCTGTCAGATATTGTCCAAATTATTTTTTATTTCACTTCTAGACATGTGAAATGCATGAATTAGGGTAAAAAAAAGTGAAAAAACATTGGTCTGATTTTTTTTAGTACTTTTCAGTTTTTCTTAGTTTTCACATAAGGTCCGGGGTCAGGACAAAAAACAGATTTCTGACAAATTTCAAAATCTGTCAGATATTGTCCAAATTATTTTTTATTTCACGTCTAGACATGTGAAATGCATGATCTAGTGCAAAAAAGTGTAACAAAATTGATTTGATTTTTTTTTAGTACTTTTCAGTTTTTCTTAGTTTTCACATAAGGTCCGGGGTCAGGATAAAAGACAGATTTTTGACAAATTTCAAAATATGTCAGATATTGTCCAAATTATTTTTTATTTCACGTCTAGACATGTGAAATGCATGAACTAGTGCAAAAAAGTGTAACAAAATTGATTTGATTTTTTTTTAGTACTTTTCAGTTTTTTTTAGTTTTCACACAAGGTCCGGGGTCAGGACAAAAGACAGATTTTTGACAAATTTCAAAATATGTCAGATATTGTCCAAATTATTTTTTATTTCACGTCTAGACATGTGAAATGCATGAACTAGTGCAAAAAAGTGTAACAAAATTGGTTTGATTTTTTTTTAGTACTTTTCAGTTTTTCTTAGTTTTCACATAAGGTCCGGGGTCAGGATAAAAGACAGATTTTTGACAAATTTCAAAATATGTCAGATATTGTCCAAATTATTTTTTATTTCACGTCTAGACATGTGAAATGCATGAACTAGTGCAAAAAAGTGTAACAAAATTGATTTGATTTTTTTTTAGTACTTTTCAGTTTTTTTTAGTTTTCACACAAGGTCCGGGGTCAGGACAAAAGACAGATTTTTGACAAATTTCAAAATATGTCAGATATTGTCCAAATTATTTTTTATTTCACGTCTAGACATGTGAAATGCATGAACTAGTGCAAAAAAGTGTAAAAAAAATTGGTTTGATTTTTTTTAGTACCTTTCAGTTTTTCTTAGTTTTCACATAAGGTCCGGGGTCAGGACAAAAGACAGATTTTTGACAAATTTCAAAATCTGTCAGATATTGTCCAAATCATTTTTTATTTAATTTCTAGACATGTGAAATGCATGAACTAGGGCAAAAAAGTGTAAAAAAATTGGTTTGATTTTTTTTAGTACCTTTCAGTTTTTCTTAGTTTTCACATAAGGTCCGGGGTCAGGATAAAAAACAGATTTTTGCCAAATTTCAAAATCTGTCAGATATTGTCCAAATCATTTTTTATTTCATTTCTAGACATGTGAAATGCATGAACTAGTGCAAAAAAGTGTGAAAAAATTGGTTTGATTTTTTTTTAGTACTTTTCAGTTTTTCTTAGTTTTCACATAAGGTCCGGGGTCAGGACAAAAGACAGATTTTTGACAAATTTCAAAATCTGTCAGATATTATCCAAATCATTTTTTATTTCATTTCTAGACATGTGAAATGCATGAACTAGTGCAAAAAAGTGTAACAAATTGGTTTGATTTTTTTTAGTACTTTTCAGATTTTCTTAGTTTTCACATAAGGTCCGGGGTCAGGACAAAAGACAGATTTTTGACAAATTTCAAAATCTGTCAGATATTGTCCAAATCATTTTTTATTTCATTTCTAGACATGTGAAATGCATGAACTAGTGCAAAAAAGTGTAACAAAATTGGTTTGATTTTTTTAGTACTTTTCAGTTTTTCTTAGTTTTCACATAAGGTCCGGGGTCAGGACAAAAGACAGATTTTTTACAAATTTCAAAATATGTCAGATATTGTCCAAATCATTTTTTATTTCACTTCTAGACATGTGAAATGCATGAACTAGGGCAAAAAAGTGTAAAAAAAATTGGTTTGATTTTTTTTAGTACCTTTCAGTTTTTCTTAGTTTTCACATAAGGTCCGGGGTCAGGACAAAAGACAGATTTTTGACAAATTTCAAAATCTGTCAGATATTGTCCAAATCATTTTTTATTTCATTTCTAGACATGTGAAATGCATGAACTAGTGCAAAAAAGTGTAACAAAATTGGTTTGATTTTTTTTAGTACTTTTCAGTTTTTCTTAGTTTTCACATATGGTCCGGGGTCAGGATAAAAGACAGATTTTTGACAAATTTCAAAATCTGTCAGATATTGTCCAAATCATTTTTTATTTCATTTCTAGACATGTGAAATGCATGAACTAGTGCAAAAAAGTGTGAAAAAATTGGTTTGATTTTTTTTTAGTACTTTTCAGTTTTTCTTAGTTTTCACATAAGGTCCGGGGTCAGGACAAAAGACAGATTTTTGACAAATTTCAAAATCTGTCAGATATTGTCCAAATCATTTTTTATTTAATTTCTAGACATGTGAAATGCATGAACTAGGGCAAAAAAAGTGAATAAAAATTGGTCTGATTTTTTGTAGTACTTTTCAGTTTTTCTTAGTTTTCACATAAGGTCCGGGGTCAGGACAAAAGACAGATTTTTGACAAATTTCAAAATCTGTCAGATATTGTCCAAATTATTTTTTATTTCACGTCTAGACATGTGAAATGCATGAACTAGTGCAAAAAAGTGTAACAAAATTGGTTTGATTTTTTTTTAGTACTTTTCAGTTTTTCTTAGTTTTCACATAAGGTCCGGGGTCAGGATAAAAGACAGATTTTTGACAAATTTCAAAATATGTCAGATATTGTCCAAATTATTTTTTATTTCACGTCTAGAGATGTGAAATGCATGAACTAGTGCAAAAAAGTGTAACAAAATTGATTTGATTTTTTTTTAGTACTTTTCAGTTTTTCTTAGTTTTCACATAAGGTCCGGGGTCATGACAAAAGACAGATTTTTGACAAATTTCAAAATCTTTCAGATATTGTCCAAATCATTTTTTATTTCACTTCTAGACATGTGAAATGCATGAACTAGGGCAAAAAAGTGTAAAAATATTGGTTTGATTTTTTTTAGTACCTTTCAGTTTTTCTTAGTTTTCACATAAGGTCCAGGGTCAGGACAAAAGACAGATTTTTGACAAATTTCAAAATCTGTCAGATATTGTCCAAATCATTTTTTATTTCATTTCTAGACATGTGAAATGCATGAACTAGGGCAAAAAAAGTGAATAAAAATTGGTCTGATTTTTTTTAGTACTTTAAAGTTTTTCTTAGTTTTCACATAAGGTCCGGGGTCAGGACAAAAGACAGATTTCTGACAAATTTCAAAATCTGTCAGATATTGTCCAAATCATTTTTTATTTCATTTCTAGACATGTGAAATGCATGAACTAGGGCAAAAAAGTGTAAAAAAATTGGTTTGATTTTTTTTAGTACCTTTCAGTTTTTCTTAGTTTTCACATAAGGTCCGGGGTCAGGATAAAAAACAGATTTTTGACAAATTTCAAAATCTGTCAGATATTGTCCAAATCATTTTTTATTTCATTTCTAGACATGTGAAATGCATGAACTAGTGCAAAAAAGTGTGAAAAAATTGGTTTGATTTTTTTTTAGTACTTTTCAGTTTTTCTTAGTTTTCACATAAGGTCCGGGGTCAGGACAAAAGACAGATTTTTGACAAATTTCAAAATCTGTCAGATATTATCCAAATCATTTTTTATTTCATTTCTAGACATGTGAAATGCATGAACTAGTGCAAAAAAGTGTAACAAATTGGTTTGATTTTTTTTAGTACTTTTCAGATTTTCTTAGTTTTCACATAAGGTCCGGGGTCAGGACAAAAGACAGATTTTTGACAAATTTCAAAATCTGTCAGATATTGTCCAAATCATTTTTTATTTCATTTCTAGACATGTGAAATGCATGAACTAGTGCAAAAAAGTGTAACAAAATTGGTTTGATTTTTTTAGTACTTTTCAGTTTTTCTTAGTTTTCACATAAGGTCCGGGGTCAGGACAAAAGACAGATTTTTTACAAATTTCAAAATATGTCAGATATTGTCCAAATCATTTTTTATTTCACTTCTAGACATGTGAAATGCATGAACTAGGGCAAAAAAGTGTAAAAAAAATTGGTTTGATTTTTTTTAGTACCTTTCAGTTTTTCTTAGTTTTCACATAAGGACCGGGGTCAGGACAAAAGACAGATTTTTGACAAATTTCAAAATCTGTCAGATATTGTCCAAATCATTTTTTATTTCATTTCTAGACATGTGAAATGCATGAACTAGTGCAAAAAAGTGTAACAAAATTGGTTTGATTTTTTTTAGTACTTTTCAGTTTTTCTTAGTTTTCACATATGGTCCGGGGTCAGGATAAAAGACAGATTTTTGACAAATTTCAAAATCTGTCAGATATTGTCCAAATCATTTTTTATTTCATTTCTAGACATGTGAAATGCATGAACTAGTGCAAAAAAGTGTGAAAAAATTGGTTTGATTTTTTTTTAGTACTTTTCAGTTTTTCTTAGTTTTCACATAAGGTCCGGGGTCAGGACAAAAGACAGATTTTTGACAAATTTCAAAATCTGTCAGATATTGTCCAAATCATTTTTTATTTAATTTCTAGACATGTGAAATGCATGAACTAGGGCAAAAAAAGTGAATAAAAATTGGTCTGATTTTTTGTAGTACTTTTCAGTTTTTCTTAGTTTTCACATAAGGTCCGGGGTCAGGACAAAAGACAGATTTTTGACAAATTTCAAAATCTGTCAGATATTGTCCAAATTATTTTTTATTTCACGTCTAGACATGTGAAATGCATGAACTAGTGCAAAAAAGTGTAACAAAATTGGTTTGATTTTTTTTTAGTACTTTTCAGTTTTTCTTAGTTTTCACATAAGGTCCGGGGTCAGGATAAAAGACAGATTTTTGACAAATTTCAAAATATGTCAGATATTGTCCAAATTATTTTTTATTTCACGTCTAGACATGTGAAATGCATGAACTAGTGCAAAAAAGTGTAACAAAATTGATTTGATTTTTTTTTAGTACTTTTCAGTTTTTTTTAGTTTTCACACAAGGTCCGGGGTCAGGACAAAAGACAGATTTTTGACAAATTTCAAAATATGTCAGATATTGTCCAAATTATTTTTTATTTCACGTCTAGACATGTGAAATGCATGAACTAGTGCAAAAAAGTGTAACAAAATTGGTTTGATTTTTTTTTAGTACTTTTCAGTTTTTCTTAGTTTTCACATAAGGTCCGGGGTCAGGACAAAAGACAGATTTTTGACAAATTTCAAAATCTGTCAGATATTGTCCAAATTATTTTTTATTTCACGTCTAGACATGTGAAATGCATGAACTAGTGCAAAAAAGTGTAACAAAATTGGTTTGATTTTTTTTTAGTACTTTTCAGTTTTTCTTAGTTTTCACATAAGGTCCGGGGTCAGGATAAAAGACAGATTTTTGACAAATTTCAAAATATGTCAGATATTGTCCAAATTATTTTTTATTTCACGTCTAGACATGTGAAATGCATGAACTAGTGCAAAAAAGTGTAACAAAATTGATTTGATTTTTTTTTAGTACTTTTCAGTTTTTTTTAGTTTTCACACAAGGTCCGGGGTCAGGACAAAAGACAGATTTTTGACAAATTTCAAAATATGTCAGATATTGTCCAAATTATTTTTTATTTCACGTCTAGACATGTGAAATGCATGAACTAGTGCAAAAAAGTGTAAAAAAAATTGGTTTGATTTTTTTTAGTACCTTTCAGTTTTTCTTAGTTTTCACATAAGGTCCGGGGTCAGGACAAAAGACAGATTTTTGACAAATTTCAAAATCTGTCAGATATTGTCCAAATCATTTTTTATTTCATTTCTAGACATGTGAAATGCATGAACTAGTGCAAAAAAGTGTAACAAAATTGGTTTGATTTTTTTTAGTACTTTTCAGTTTTTCTTAGTTTTCACATATGGTCCGGGGTCAGGATAAAAGACAGATTTTTGACAAATTTCAAAATCTGTCAGATATTGTCCAAATCATTTTTTATTTCATTTCTAGACATGTGAAATGCATGAACTAGTGCAAAAAAGTGTGAAAAAATTGGTTTGATTTTTTTTTAGTACTTTTCAGTTTTTCTTAGTTTTCACATAAGGTCCGGGGTCAGGACAAAAGACAGATTTTTGACAAATTTCAAAATCTGTCAGATATTGTCCAAATCATTTTTTATTTAATTTCTAGACATGTGAAATGCATGAACTAGGGCAAAAAAAGTGAATAAAAATTGGTCTGATTTTTTGTAGTACTTTTCAGTTTTTCTTAGTTTTCACATAAGGTCCGGGGTCAGGACAAAAGACAGATTTTTGACAAATTTCAAAATCTGTCAGATATTGTCCAAATTATTTTTTATTTCACGTCTAGACATGTGAAATGCATGAACTAGTGCAAAAAAGTGTAACAAAATTGGTTTGATTTTTTTTTAGTACTTTTCAGTTTTTCTTAGTTTTCACATAAGGTCCGGGGTCAGGACAAAAGACAGATTTTTGACAAATTTCAAAATATGTCAGATATTGTCCAAATTATTTTTTATTTCACGTCTAGACATGTGAAATGCATGAACTAGTGCAAAAAAGTGTAACAAAATTGGTTTGATTTTTTTTTAGTACTTTTCAGTTTTTCTTAGTTTTCACATAAGGTCCGGGGTCAGGACAAAAGACAGATTTTTGACAAATTTCAAAATATGTCAGATATTGTCCAAATTATTTTTTATTTCACGTCTAGACATGTGAAATGCATGAACTAGTGCAAAAAAGTGTAACAAAATTGGTTTGATTTTTTTTTAGTACTTTTCAGTTTTTCTTAGTTTTCACATAAGGTCCGGGGTCAGGATAAAAGACAGATTTTTGACAAATTTCAAAATATGTCAGATATTGTCCAAATTATTTTTTATTTCACGTCTAGACCTGTGAAATGCATGAACTAGTGCAAAAAAGTGTAACAAAATTGATTTGATTTTTTTTTAGTACTTTTCAGTTTTTTTTAGTTTTCACACAAGGTCCGGGGTCAGGACAAAAGACAGATTTTTGACAAATTTCAAAATATGTCAGATATTGTCCAAATTATTTTTTATTTTACGTCTAGACATGTGAAATGCATGAACTAGTGCAAAAAAGTGTAACAAAATTGATTGATTTTTTTTTAGTACTTTTCAGTTTTTCTTAGTTTTCACATAAGGTCCGGGGTCAGGACAAAAGACAGATTTTTGACAAATATCAAAATCTGTCAGATATTGTCCAAATTATTTTTTATTTCACTTCTAGACATGTGAAATGCATGAACTAGGGCAAAAAAAGTGAAAAAAAAATTGGTCTGATTTTTTTTAGTACTTTTCAGTTTTTCTTAGTTTTCACATAAGGTCCGGGGTCAGGACAAAAGACAGATTTTTGACAAATTTCAAAATCTGTCAGATATTGTCCAAATCATTTTTTATTTCATTTCTAGACATGTGAAATGCATGAACTAGGGCAAAAAAGTGTAAAAATATTGGTTTGATTTTTTTTAGTACCTTTCAGTTTTTCTTAGTTTTCACATAAGGTCCAAGGTCAGGACAAAAGACAGATTTTTGACAAATTTCAAAATCTGTCAGATATTGTCCAAATCATTTTTTATTTCATTTCTAGACATGTGAAATGCATGAACTAGGGCAAAAAAAGTGAATAAAAATTGGTCTGATTTTTTTTAGTACTTTTCAGTTTTTCTTAGTTTTCACATAAGGTCCGGGGTCAGGACAAAAGACAGATTTCTGACAAATTTCAAAATCTGTCAGATATTGTCCAAATCATTTTTTATTTAATTTCTAGACATGTGAAATGCATGAACTAGGGCAAGAAAGTGTGAAAAAATTGGTTTGATTTTTTTTTAGTACCTTGCAGTTTTTCTTAGTTTTCACATAAGGTCCGGGGTCAGGATAAAAGACAGATTTTTGACAAATTTCAAAATATGTCAGATATTGTCCAAATCATTTTTTATTTCACTTCTAGACATGTGAAATGCATGAACTAGGGCAAAAAAGTGTAAAAAAATTGGTTTGATTTGTTTTAGTTACTTGCAGTTTTTCTTAGTTTTCACATCAGGTCCGGGGTCAGGACAAAAGACAGAATTTTGACAAATTTCAAAATATGTCAGATATTGTCCAAATCATTTTTTATTTCACTAATAGACATGTGAAATGCATGAACTAGGGCAAAAAAGTGTAAAAAAATTGGTTTGATTTTTTTTAGTACCTTTCAGTTTTTTTTAGTTTTCACATAAGGTCCGGGGTCAGGACAAAAGACAGATTTTTGACAAATTTCAAAATATGTCAGATATTGTCCAAATTATTTTTTATTTCACGTCTAGACATGTGAAATGCATGAACTAGTGCAAAAAAGTGTAACAAAATTGATTTGATTTTTTTTTTAGTACTTTTCAGTTTTTCTTAGTTTTCACATAAGGTCCGGGGTCAGGACAAAAGACAGATTTTTGACAAATTTCAAAATCTATCAGATATTGTCTAAATTATTTTTTATTTCACGTCTAGACATGTGAAATGCATGAACTAGTGCAAAAAAGTGTAACAAAATTGATTTGATTTTTTTTTAGTACTTTTCAGTTTTTCTTAGTTTTCACATAAGGTCCGGGGTCAGGACAAAAGACAGATTTTTGACAAATTTCAAAATCTATCAGATATTGTCTAAATTATTTTTTATTTCACGTCTAGACATGTGAAATGCATGAACTAGTGCAAAAAAGTGTAACAAAATTGATTTGATTTTTTTTTAGTACTTTTCAGTTTTTCTTAGTTTTCACATAAGGTCCGGGGTCAGGACAAAAGACAGATTTTTGACAAATATCAAAATCTGTCAGATATTGTCCAAATTATTTTTTATTTCACTTCTAGACATGTGAAATGCATGAACTAGGGCAAAAAAAGTGAAAAAAAATTGGTCTGATTTTTTTTAGTACTTTTCAGTTTTTCTTAGTTTTCACATAAGGTCCGGGGTCAGGACAAAAGACAGATTTTTGACAAATATCAAAATCTGTCAGATATTGTCCAAATTATTTTTTATTTCACTTCTAGACATGTGAAATGCATGAACTAGGGCAAAAAAGTGTAAAAATATTGGTTTGATTTTTTTTAGTACCTTTCAGTTTTTCTTAGTTTTCACATAAGGTCCAAGGTCAGGACAAAAGACAGATTTTTGACAAATTTCAAAATCTGTCAGATATTGTCCAAATCATTTTTTATTTCATTTCTAGACATGTGAAATGCATGAACTAGGGCAAAAAAAGTGAATAAAAATTGGTCTGATTTTTTTTAGTACTTTTCAGTTTTTCTTAGTTTTCACATAAGGTCCGGGGTCAGGACAAAAGACAGATTTCTGACAAATTTCAAAATCTGTCAGATATTGTCCAAATCATTTTTTATTTAATTTCTAGACATGTGAAATGCATGAACTAGGGCAAGAAAGTGTGAAAAAATTGGTTTGATTTTTTTTTAGTACCTTGCAGTTTTTCTTAGTTTTCACATAAGGTCCGGGGTCAGGATAAAAGACAGATTTTTGACAAATTTCAAAATATGTCAGATATTGTCCAAATCATTTTTTATTTCACTTCTAGACATGTGAAATGCATGAACTAGGGCAAAAAAGTGTAAAAAAATTGGTTTGATTTGTTTTAGTTACTTGCAGTTTTTCTTAGTTTTCACATCAGGTCTGGGGTCAGGACAAAAGACAGAATTTTGACAAATTTCAAAATATGTCAGATATTGTCCAAATCATTTTTTATTTCACTAATAGACATGTGAAATGCATGAACTAAGGCAAAAAAGTGTAAAAAAATTGGTTTGATTTTTTTTAGTACCTTTCAGTTTTTTTTAGTTTTCACATAAGGTCCGGGGTCAGGACAAAAGACAGATTTTTGACAAATTTCAAAATATGTCAGATATTGTCCAAATAATTTTTTATTTCACGTCTAGACATGTGAAATGCATGAACTAGTGCAAAAAAGTGTAACAAAATTGGTTTGATTTTTTTTAGTACTTTTCAGTTTTTCTTAGTTTTCACATAAGGTCCAGGGTCAGGACAAAAGACAGATTTTTGACAAATTTCAAAATATGTCAGATATTGTCCAAATAATTTTTTATTTCACGTCTAGACATGTGAAATGCATGAACTAGTGCAAAAAAGTGTAACAAAATTGGTCTGATTTTTTTTAGTACTTTTCAGTTTTTCTTAGTTTTCACATAAGGTCCGGGGTCAGGACAAAAGACAGATTTTTGACAAATATCAAAATCTGTCAGATATTGTCCAAATTATATTTATTTCACTTCTAGACATGTGAAATGCATGAACTAGGGCAAAAAAAGTGAAAAAAAATTGGTCTGATTTTTTTTAGTACTTTTCAGTTTTTCTTAGTTTTCACATAAGGTCCGGGGTCAGGACAAAAGACAGATTTTTGACAAATTTCAAAATCTGTCAGATATTGTCGAAATGATTTTTTATTTCACTTCTAGACATGTGAAATGCATGAACTAGGGCAAAAAAGTGTAAAAATATTGGTTTGATTTTTTTTAGTACCTTTCAGTTTTTCTTAGTTTTCACATAAGGTCCAGGGTCAGGACAAAAGACAGATTTTTGACAAATTTCAAAATCTGTCAGATATTGTCCAAATCATTTTTTATTTCATTTCTAGACATGTGAAATGCATGAACTAGGGCAAAAAAAGTGAATAAAAATTGGTCTGATTTTTTTTAGTACTTTTCAGTTTTTCTTAGTTTTCACATAAGGTCCGGGGTCAGGACAAAAGACAGATTTCTGACAAATTTCAAAATCTGTCAGATATTGTCCAAATCATTTTTTATTTAATTTCTAGACATGTGAAATGCATGAACTAGGGCAAGAAAGTGTGAAAAAATTGGTTTGATTTTTTTTTAGTACCTTGCAGTTTTTCTTAGTTTTCACATAAGGTCCGGGGTCAGGATAAAAGACAGATTTTTGACAAATTTCAAAATATGTCAGATATTGTCCAAATCATTTTTTATTTCACTTCTAGACATGTGAAATGCATGAACTAGGGCAAAAAAGTGTAAAAAAATTGGTTTGATTTGTTTTAGTTACTTGCAGTTTTTCTTAGTTTTCACATCAGGTCCGGGGTCAGGACAAAAGACAGAATTTTGACAAATTTCAAAATATGTCAGATATTGTCCAAATCATTTTTTATTTAACTAATAGACATGTGAAATGCATGAACTAGGGCAAAAAAGTGTAAAAAAATTGGTTTGATTTTTTTTAGTACCTTTCAGTTTTTTTTAGTTTTCACATAAGGTCCGGGGTCAGGACAAAAGACAGATTTTTGACAAATTTCAAAATATGTCAGATATTGTCCAAATAATTTTTTATTTCACGTCTAGACATGTGAAATGCATGAACTAGTGCAAAAAAGTGTAACAAAATTGGTTTGATTTTTTTTAGTACTTTTCAGTTTTTCTTAGTTTTCACATAAGGTCCGGGGTCAGGATAAAAGACAGATTTTTGACAAATTTCAAAATATGTCAGATATTGTCCAAATTATTTTTTATTTCACGTCTAGACATGTGAAATGCATGAACTAGTGCAAAAAAGTGTAACAAAATTGATTTGATTTTTTTTTAGTACTTTTCAGTTTTTTTTAGTTTTCACACAAGGTCCGGGGTCAGGACAAAAGACAGATTTTTGACAAATTTCAAAATATGTCAGATATTGTCCAAATTATTTTTTTTTTCACGTCTAGACATGTGAAATGCATGAACTAGTGCAAAAAAGTGTAACAAAATTGGTTTGATTTTTTTTTAGTACTTTTCAGTTTTTCTTAGTTTTCACATAAGGTCCGGGGTCATGACAAAAGACAGATTTTTGACAAATTTCAAAATATGTCAGATATTGTCCAAATTATTTTTTATTTCACGTCTAGACATGTGAAATGCATGAACTAGTGCAAAAAAGTGTAACAAAATTGGTTTGATTTTTTTTTAGTACTTTTCAGTTTTTCTTAGTTTTCACATAAGGTCCGGGGTCAGGATAAAAGACAGATTTTTGACAAATTTCAAAATATGTCAGATATTGTCCAAATTATTTTTTATTTCACGTCTAGACATGTGAAATGCATGAACTAGTGCAAAAAAGTGTAACAAAATTGATTTGATTTTTTTTTAGTACTTTTCAGTTTTTCTTAGTTTTCACATAAGGTCCGGGGTCAGGACAAAAGACAGATTTTTGACAAATTTCAAAATCTATCAGATATTGTCTAAATTATTTTTTATTTCACGTCTAGACATGTGAAATGCATGAACTAGTGCAAAAAAGTGTAACAAAATTGATTTGATTTTTTTTTAGTACTTTTCAGTTTTTCTTAGTTTTCACATAAGGTCCGGGGTCAGGACAAAAGACAGATTTTTGACAAATTTCAAAATCTATCAGATATTGTCTAAATTATTTTTTATTTCACGTCTAGACATGTGAAATGCATGAACTAGTGCAAAAAAGTGTAACAAAATTGATTTGATTTTTTTTTAGTACTTTTCAGTTTTTCTTAGTTTTCACATAAGGTCCGGGGTCAGGACAAAAGACAGATTTTTGACAAATATCAAAATCTGTCAGATATTGTCCAAATTATTTTTTATTTCACTTCTAGACATGTGAAATGCATGAACTAGGGCAAAAAAAGTGAAAAAAAATTGGTCTGATTTTTTTTAGTACTTTTCAGTTTTTCTTAGTTTTCACATAAGGTCCGGGGTCAGGACAAAAGACAGATTTTTGACAAATATCAAAATCTGTCAGATATTGTCCAAATTATTTTTTATTTCACTTCTAGACATGTGAAATGCATGAACTAGGGCAAAAAAAGTGAAAAAAAATTGGTCTGATTTTTTTTAGTACTTTTCAGTTTTTCTTAGTTTTCACATAAGGTCCGGGGTCAGGACAAAAGACAGATTTTTGACAAATTTCAAAATCTGTCAGATATTGTCCAAATCATTTTTTATTTCATTTCTAGACATGTGAAATGCATGAACTAAGGCAAAAAAAGTGAAAAAAAAATGGTCTGAATTTTTTTAGTACTTTTCAGTTTTTCTTAGTTTTCACGTAAGGTCCGGGGTCAGGACAAAAGACAGATTTTTGACAAATTTCAAAATCTGTCAGATATTGTCCAAATGATTTTTTATTTCACTTCTAGACATGTGAAATGCATGAACTAGGGCAAAAAAGTGTAAAAATATTGGTTTGATTTTTTTTAGTACCTTTCAGTTTTTCTTAGTTTTCACATAAGGTCCAGGGTCAGGACAAAAGACAGATTTTTGACAAATTTCAAAATCTGTCAGATATTGTCCAAATCATTTTTTATTTCATTTCTAGACATGTGAAATGCATGAACTAGGGCAAAAAAAGTGAATAAAAATTGGTCTGATTTTTTTAGTACTTTTCAGTTTTTCTTAGTTTTCACATAAGGTCCGGGGTCAGGACAAAAGACAGATTTCTGACAAATTTCAAAATCTGTCAGATATTGTCCAAATCATTTTTTATTTAATTTCTAGACATGTGAAATGCATGAACTAGGGCAAGAAAGTGTGAAAAAATTGGTTTGATTTGTTTTAGTTACTTGCAGTTTTTCTTAGTTTTCACATCAGGTCCGGGGTCAGGACAAAAGACAGAATTTTGACAAATTTCAAAATATGTCAGATATTGTCCAAATCATTTTTTATTTCACTAATAGACATGTGAAATGCATGAACTAGGGCAAAAAAGTGTAAAAAAATTGGTTTGATTTTTTTTAGTACCTTTCAGTTTTTTTTAGTTTTCACATAAGGTCCGGGGTCAGGACAAAAGACAGATTTTTGACAAATTTCAAAATATGTCAGATATTGTCCAAATAATTTTTTATTTCACGTCTAGACATGTGAAATGCATGAACTAGTGCAAAAAAGTGTAACAAAATTGGTTTGATTTTTTTTAGTACTTTTCAGTTTTTCTTAGTTTTCACATAAGGTCCGGGGTCAGGACAAAAGACAGATTTTTGACAAATTTCAAAATATGTCAGATATTGTCCAAATTATTTTTTATTTCACGTCTAGACATGTGAAATGCATGAACTAGTGCAAAAAAGTGTAACAAAATTGGTTTGATTTTTTTTAGTACTTTTCAGTTTTTCTTAGTTTTCACATAAGGTCCGGGGTCAGGACAAAAGACAGATTTTTGACAAATTTCAAAATATGTCAGATATTGTCCAAATTATTTTTTATTTCACGTCTAGACATGTGAAATGCATGAACTAGTGCAAAAAAGTGTAACAAAATTGATTTGATTTTTTTTTTAGTACTTTTCAGTTTTTCTTAGTTTTCACATAAGGTCCGGGGTCAGGACAAAAGACAGATTTTTGACAAATTTCAAAATCTATCAGATATTGTCTAAATTATTTTTTATTTCACGTCTAGACATGTGAAATGCATGAACTAGTGCAAAAAAGTGTAACAAAATTGATTTGATTTTTTTTTAGTACTTTTCAGTTTTTCTTAGTTTTCACATAAGGTCCGGGGTCAGGACAAAAGACAGATTTTTGACAAATTTCAAAATCTGTCAGATATTGTCCAAATCATTTTTTATTTCACTTCTAGACATGTGAAATGCATGAACTAGGGCAAAAAAGTGTAACAAAATTGATTTGATTTTTTTTTAGTACTTTTCAGTTTTTCTTAGTTTTCACATAAGGTCCGGGGTCAGGACAAAAGACAGATTTTTGACAAGTTTCAAAATCTGTCAGATATTGTCCAAATCATTTTTTAATTCATTTCTAGACATGTGAAATGCATGAACTAGGGCAAAAAAAGTGAAAAAAAATTGGTCTGATTTTTTTTAGTACTTTTCAGTTTTTCTTAGTTTTCACATAAGGTCCGGGGTCAGGATAAAAGACAGATTTTTGACAAATTTCAAAATCTGTCAGATATTGTCCAAATCATTATTTATTTCACTTCTAGACATGTGAAATGCATGAACCAGGGCAAAAAAGTGTAAAAATATTGGTTTGATTTTTTTTAGTACCTTTCAGTTTTTCTTAGTTTTCACATAAGGTCCGGGGTCAGGACAAAAGACAGATTTTTGACAAATTTCAAAATCTGTCAGATATTGTCCAAATAATTTTTTATTTCATTTCTAGACATGTGAAATGCATGAACTAGGGCAAGAAAGTGTGAAAAAATTGGTTTGATTTTTTTTAGTACCTTGCAGTTTTTCTTAGTTTTCACATAAGGTCCGGGGTCAGGATAAAAGACAGATTTTTGACAAATTTCAAAATATGTCAGATATTGTCCAAATTATTTTTTATTTCACGTCTAGACATGTGAAATGCATGAACTAGTGCAAAAAAGTGTAACAAAATTGATTTGATTTTTTTTTAGTACTTTTCAGTTTTTTTTAGTTTTCACACAAGGTCCGGGGTCAGGACAAAAGACAGATTTTTGACAAATTTCAAAATATGTCAGATATTGTCCAAATTATTTTTTATTTCACGTCTAGACATGTGAAATGCATGAACTAGTGCAAAAAAGTGTAACAAAATTGGTTTGATTTTTTTTTAGTACTTTTCAGTTTTTCTAAATTTTCACATAAGGTCCGGGGTCATGACAAAAGACAGATTTTGACAAATTTCAAAATATGTCAGATATTGTCCAAATTATTTTTTATTTCACGTCTAGACATGTGAAATGCATGAACTAGTGCAAAAAAGTGTAACAAAATTGGTTTGATTTTTTTTTAGTACTTTTCAGTTTTTCTTAGTTTTCACATAAGGTCCGGGGTCAGGATAAAAGACAGATTTTTGACAAATTTCAAAATGTCAGATATTGTCCAAATTATTTTTTATTTCACGTCTAGACATGTGAAATGCATGAACTAGTGCAAAAAAGTGTAACAAAATTGATTTGATTTTTTTTTAGTACTTTTCAGTTTTTTTTAGTTTTCACACAAGGTCCGGGGTCAGGACAAAAGACAGATTTTTGACAAATTTCAAAATATGTCAGATATTGTCCAAATTATTTTTTATTTCACGTCTAGACATGTGAAATGCATGAACTAGTGCAAAATTGTGTAACAAAATTGATTGATTTTTTTTTAGTACTTTTCAGTTTTTCTTAGTTTTCACATAAGGTCCGGGGTCAGGACAAAAGACAGATTTTTGACAAATATCAAAATCTGTCAGATATTGTCCAAATCATTTTTTATTTCACTTATAGACATGTGAAATGCATGAACTAGGGCAAAAAAGTGTAAAAAAATTGGTTTGATTTTTTTTTAGTACCTTGCAGTTTTTCTTAGTTTTCACATAAGGTCCGGGGTCAGGACAAAAGACAGATTTTTGACAAATTTCAAAATATGTCAGATATTGTCCAAATCATTTTTTATTTCACTTATAGACATGTGAAATGCATGAACTAGGGCAAAAAAGTGTAAAAAAATTGGTTTGATTTTTTTTTAGTACCTTGCAGTTTTTCTTAGTTTTCACATAAGGTCCGGGGTCAGGACAAAAGACAGATTTTTGACAAATTTCAAAATATGTCAGATATTGTCCAAATTATTTTTTATTTCACTTCTAGACATGTGAAATGCATGAACTAGGGCAAAAAAGTGTAAAAAAATTGGTTTGATTTTTTTTAGTACCTTTCAGTTTTTCTTAGTTTTCACATAAGGTCCGGGGTCAGGACAAAAGATAGATTTTTGACAAATTTCAAAATATGACAGATATTGTCCAAATCATTTTTTATTTCACTTATAGACATGTGAAATGCATGAACTAGGGCAAAAAAGTGTAAAAAAATTGGTTTGATTTTTTTTAGTACCTTGCAGTTTTTCTTAGTTTTCACATAAGGTCCGGGGTCAGGACAAAAGACAGATTTTTGATAAATTTCAAAATATGTCAGATATTGTCCAAATTATTTTTTATTTCACTTCTAGACATGTGAAATGCATGAACTAGGGCAAAAAAAGTGAAAAAAAATTGGTCTGATTTTTTTTAGTACTTTTCAGTTTTTCTTAGTTTTCACATAAGGTCCGGGGTCAGGACAAAAGACAGATTTTTGACAAATTTCAAAATCTGTCAGATATTGTCCAAATCATTTTTTATTTCACTTCTAGACATGTGAAATGCATGAACTAGGGCAAAAAAGTGTAAAAAAATTGGTTTGATTTTTTTTAGTCCCTTTCAGTTTTTCTTAGTTTTCACATAAGGTCCGGGGTCAGGACAAAAGATAGATTTTTGACAAATTTCAAAATCTGTCAGATATTGTCCAAATCATTTTTTATTTAATTTCTAGACATGTGAAATGCATGAACTAGGGCAAGAAAGTGTGAAAAAATTGGTTTGATTTTTTTTTAGTACCTTGCAGTTTTTCTTAGTTTTCACATAAGGTCCGGGGTCAGGACAAAAGACAGATTTTTGACAAATTTCAAAATATGTCAGATATTGTCCAAATAATTTTTTATTTCACGTCTAGACATGTGAAATGCATGAACTAGTGCAAAAAAGTGTAACAAAATTGGTTTGATTTTTTTTAGTACTTTTCAGTTTTTCTTAGTTTTCACATAAGGTCCGGGGTCAGGACAAAAGACAGATTTTTGACAAATTTCAAAATATGTCAGATATTGTCCAAATTATTTTTTATTTCACGTCTAGACATGTGAAATGCATGAACTAGTGCAAAAAAGTGTAACAAAATTGATTTGATTTTTTTTTAGTACTTTTCAGTTTTTCTTAGTTTTCACATAAGGTCCGGGGTCAGGACAAAAGACAGATTTTTGACAAATTTCAAAATCTATCAGATATTGTCTAAATTATTTTTTATTTCACGTCTAGACATGTGAAATGCATGAACTAGTGCAAAAAAGTGTAACAAAATTGATTTGATTTTTTTTTAGTACTTTTCAGTTTTTCTTAGTTTTCACATAAGGTCCGGGGTCAGGACAAAAGACAGATTTTTGACAAATTTCAAAATCTGTCAGATATTGTCCAAATCATTTTCTATTTAATTTCTAGACATGTGAAATGCATGAACTAGGGCAAGAAAGTGTAAAAAAATTGGTTTGATTTTTTTTTAGTACCTTGCAGTTTTTCTTAGTTTTCACATAAGGTCCGGGGTCAGGATAAAAGACAGATTTTTGACAAATTTCAAAATCTCTCAGATATTGTCCAAATTATTTTTTATTTCACTTCTAGACATGTGAAATGCATGAACTAGGGCAAAAAAAGTGAAAAAAAATTGGTCTTATTTTTTTTAGTACTTTTCAGTTTTTCTTAGTTTTCACATAAGGTCCGGGGTCAGGACAAAAGACAGATTTTTGACAAATTTCAAAATATGTCAGATATTGTCCAAATCATTTTTTATTTCATTTCTAGACATGTGAAATGCATGAACTAGGGCAAAAAAAGTGAAAAAAAAATGGTCTGAATTTTTTTAGTACTTTTCAGTTTTTCTTAGTTTTCACGTAAGGTCCGGGGTCAGGACAAAAGACAGATTTTTGACAAATTTCAAAATCTGTCAGATATTGTCCAAATGATTTTTTATTTCACGTCTAGACATGTGAAATGCATGAACTAGTGCAAAAAAGTGTAACAAAATTGGTTTGATTTTTTTTTAGTACTTTTCAGTTTTTCTTAGTTTTCACATAAGGTCCGGGGTCATGACAAAAGACAGATTTTTGACAAATTTCAAAATATGTCAGATATTGTCCAAATTATTTTTTATTTCACGTCTAGACATGTGAAATGCATGAACTAGTGCAAAAAAGTGTAACAAAATTGGTTTAATTTTTTTTTAGTACTTTTCAGTTTTTCTTAGTTTTCACATAAGGTCCGGGGTCAGGATAAAAGACAGATTTTTGACAAATTTCAAAATATGTCAGATATTGTCCAAATTATTTTTTATTTCACGTCTAGACATGTGAAATGCATGAACTAGTGCAAAAAAGTGTAACAAAATTGATTTGATTTTTTTTAGTACTTTTCAGTTTTTTTTAGTTTTCACACAAGGTCCGGGGTCAGGACAAAAGACAGATTTTTGACAAATTTCAAAATATGTCAGATATTGTCCAAATTATTTTTTATTTCACGTCTAGACATGTGAAATGCATGAACTAGGGCAAAAAAAGTGAAAAAAAATTGGTCTGATTTTTTTTAGTACTTTTCAGTTTTTCTTAGTTTTCACATAAGGTCCGGGGTCAGGACAAAAGACAGATTTTTGACAAATTTCAAAATCTGTCAGATATTGTCCAAATCATTTTTTATTTCACTTCTAGACATGTGAAATGCATGAACTAGGGCAAAAAAGTGTAAAAAAATTGGTTTGATTTTTTTTAGTCCCTTTCAGTTTTTCTTAGTTTTCACATAAGGTCCGGGGTCAGGACAAAAGATAGATTTTTGACAAATTTCAAAATCTGTCAGATATTGTCCAAATCATTTTTTATTTAATTTCTAGACATGTGAAATGCATGAACTAGGGCAAGAAAGTGTGAAAAAATTGGTTTGATTTTTTTTTAGTACCTTGCAGTTTTTCTTAGTTTTCACATAAGGTCCGGGGTCAGGACAAAAGACAGATTTCTGACAAATTTCAAAATCTGTCAGATATTGTCCAAATCATTTTTTATTTAATTTCTAGACATGTGAAATGCATGAACTAGGGCAAGAAAGTGTGAAAAAATTGGTTTGATTTTTTTTTAGTACCCTGCAGTTTTTCTTAGTTTTCACATAAGGTCCGGGGTCAGGATAAAAGACAGATTTTTGACAAATTTCAAAATATGTCAGATATTGTCCAAATCATTTTTTATTTCACTTCTAGACATGTGAAATGCATGAACTAGGGCAAAAAAGTGTATAAAAATTGGTTTGATTTGTTTTAGTTCCTTGCAGTTTTTCTTAGTTTTCACATCAGGTCCGGGGTCAGGACAAAAGACAGAATTTTGACAAATTTCAAAATATGTCAGATATTGTCCAAATCATTTTTTATTTAATTTCTAGACATGTGAAATGCATGAACTAGGGCAAGAAAGTGTGAAAAAATTGGTTTGATTTTTTTTTAGTACCTTGCAGTTTTTCTTAGTTTTCACATAAGGTCCGGGGTCAGGACAAAAGACAGATTTCTGACAAATTTCAAAATCTGTCAGATATTGTCCAAATCATTTTTTATTTAATTTCTAGACATGTGAAATGCATGAACTAGGGCAAGAAAGTGTGAAAAAATTGGTTTGATTTTTTTTTAGTACCCTGCAGTTTTTCTTAGTTTTCACATAAGGTCCGGGGTCAGGATAAAAGACAGATTTTTGACAAATTTCAAAATATGTCAGATATTGTCCAAATCATTTTTTATTTCACTTCTAGACATGTGAAATGCATGAACTAGGGCAAAAAAGTGTATAAAAATTGGTTTGATTTGTTTTAGTTCCTTGCAGTTTTTCTTAGTTTTCACATCAGGTCCGGGGTCAGGACAAAAGACAGAATTTTGACAAATTTCAAAATATGTCAGATATTGTCCAAATCATTTTTTATTTCACTAATAGACATGTGAAATGCATGAACTAGGGCAAAAAAGTGTAACAAAATTGGTTTGATTTTTTTTAGTACTTTTCAGTTTTTCTTAGTTTTCACATAAGGTCCGGGGTCAGGACAAAAGACAGATTTTTGACAAATTTCAAAATATGTCAGATATTGTCCAAATTATTTTTTATTTCACGTCTAGACTTGTGAAATGCATGAACTAGTGCAAAAAAGTGTAACAAAATTGATTTGATTTTTTTTAGTACTTTTCAGTTTTTCTTAGTTTTCACATAAGGTCCGGGGTCAGGACAAAAGACAGATTTTTGACAAATTTCAAAATATGTCAGATATTGTCCAAATCATTTTTTATTTCATTTCTAGACATGTGAAATGCATGAACTAGGGCAAAAAAAGTGAAAAAAAAATGGTCTGAATTTTTTTAGTACTTTTCAGTTTTTCTTAGTTTTCACGTAAGGTCCGGGGTCAGGACAAAAGACAGATTTTTGACAAATTTCAAAATCTGTCAGATATTGTCCAAATTATTTTTTATTTCACGTCTAGACATGTGAAATGCAAGAACTAGTGCAAAAAAGTGTAACAAAATTGATTGATTTTTTTTTAGTACTTTTCAGTTTTTCTTAGTTTTCACATAAGGTCCGGGGTCAGGACAAAAGACAGATTTTTGACAAATTTCAAAATCTCTCAGATATTGTCCAAATTATTTTTTATTTCACTTCTAGACATGTGAAATGCATGAACCAGGGCAAAAAAGTGTAAAAAAATTGGTTTGATTTTTTTTAGTACCTTTCAGTTTTTCTTAGTTTTCACATAAGGTCCGGGGTCAGGACAAAAGACAGATTTTTGACAAATTTCAAAATCTGTCAGATATTGTCCAAATCATTTTTTATTTCACTTCTAGACATGTGAAATGCATGAACTAGGGCAAAAAAGTGTAAAAAAATTGGTTTGATTTTTTTTAGTCCCTTTCAGTTTTTCTTAGTTTTCACATAAGGTCCGGGGTCAGGACAAAAGATAGATTTTTGACAAATTTCAAAATCTGTCAGATATTGTCCAAATCATTTTTTATTTAATTTCTAGACATGTGAAATGCATGAACTAGGGCAAGAAAGTGTGAAAAAATTGGTTTGATTTTTTTTTAGTACCTTGCAGTTTTTCTTAGTTTTCACATAAGGTCCGGGGTCAGGACAAAAGACAGATTTCTGACAAATTTCAAAATCTGTCAGATATTGTCCAAATCATTTTTTATTTAATTTCTAGACATGTGAAATGCATGAACTAGGGCAAGAAAGTGTGAAAAAATTGGTTTGATTTTTTTTTAGTACCCTGCAGTTTTTCTTAGTTTTCACATAAGGTCCGGGGTCAGGATAAAAGACAGATTTTTGACAAATTTCAAAATATGTCAGATATTGTCCAAATCATTTTTTATTTCACTTCTAGACATGTGAAATGCATGAACTAGGGCAAAAAAGTGTATAAAAATTGGTTTGATTTGTTTTAGTTCCTTGCAGTTTTTCTTAGTTTTCACATCAGGTCCGGGGTCAGGACAAAAGACAGAATTTTGACAAATTTCAAAATATGTCAGATATTGTCCAAATCATTTTTTATTTCACTAATAGACATGTGAAATGCATGAACTAGGGCAAAAAAGTGTAACAAAATTGGTTTGATTTTTTTTAGTACTTTTCAGTTTTTCTTAGTTTTCACATAAGGTCCGGGGTCAGGACAAAAGACAGATTTTTGACAAATTTCAAAATATGTCAGATATTGTCCAAATTATTTTTTATTTCACGTCTAGACTTGTGAAATGCATGAACTAAGGGCAAAAAAGTGTAACAAAATTGGTTTGATTTTTTTTAGTACTTTTCAGTTTTTCTTAGTTTTCACATAAGGTCCGGGGTCAGGACAAAAGACAGATTTTTGACAAATTTCAAAATATGTCAGATATTGTCCAAATCATTTTTTATTTCATTTCTAGACATGTGAAATGCATGAACTAGGGCAAAAAAAGTGAAAAAAAAATGGTCTGAATTTTTTTAGTACTTTTCAGTTTTTCTTAGTTTTTACGTAAGGTCCGGGGTCAGGACAAAAGACAGATTTTTGACAAATTTCAAAATCTGTCAGATATTGTCCAAATTATTTTTTATTTCACGTCTAGACATGTGAAATGCAAGAACTAGTGCAAAAAAGTGTAACAAAATTGATTGATTTTTTTTTAGTACTTTTCAGTTTTTCTTAGTTTTCACATAAGGTCCGGGGTCAGGACAAAAGACAGATTTTTGACAAATTTCAAAATCTCTCAGATATTGTCCAAATTATTTTTTATTTCACTTCTAGACATGTGAAATGCATGAACCAGGGCAAAAAAGTGTAAAAAAATTGGTTTGATTTTTTTTAGTACCTTTCAGTTTTTCTTAGTTTTCACATAAGGTCCGGGGTCAGGACAAAAGACAGATTTTTGACAAATTTCAAAATCTGTCAGATATTGTCCAAATCATTTTTTATTTCATTTCTAGACATGTGAAATGCATGAACTAGGGCAAAAAAAGTGAAAAAAAATTGGTCTGATTTTTTTTAGTACTTTTCAGTTTTTCTTAGTTTTCACATAAGGTCCGGGGTCAGGACAAAAGACAGATTTTTGACAAATTTCAAAATCTGTCAGATATTGTCCAAATCATTTTTTATTTCATTTCTAGACATGTGAAATGCATGAACTAGGGCAAAAAAAGTGAAAAAAAAATTGGTCTGATTTTGTAGTACTTTTCAGTTTTTCTTAGTTTTCACATAAGGTCCGGGGTCAGGACAAAAGACAGATTTTTGACAAATTTCAAAATCTGTCAGATATTGTCCAAATCATTTTTTATTTCACTTCTAGACATGTGAAATGCATGAACTAGGGCAAAAAAGTGTAAAAAAATTGGTTTGATTTTTTTTAGTACCTTTCAGTTTTTCTTAGTTTTCACATAAGGTCCGGGGTCAGGACAAAAGATAGATTTTTGACAAATTTCAAAATATGTCAGATATTGTCCAAATTATTTTTTATTTCACTTCTAGACATGTGAAATGCATGAACTAGTGCAAAAAAGTGTAACAAAATTGATTTGATTTTTTTTTAGTACTTTTCAGTTTTTCTTAGTTTTCACATAAGGTCCGGGGTCAGGATAAAAGACAGATTTTTGACAAATTTCAAAATCTGTCAGATATTGTCCAAATCATTTTTTATTTCATTTCTAGACATGTGAAATGCATGAACTAGGGCAAAAAAAGTGAAAAAAATTGGTCTGATTTTTTTTAGTACTTTTCAGTTTTTCTTAGTTTTCACATAAGGTCCGGGTTCAGGACAAAAGACAAATTTTTGACAAATTTCAAAATCTGTCAGATATTGTCCAAATCATTTTTTATTTCACTTCTAGACATGTGAAATGCATGAATTAGGGCAAAAAAGTGTAAAAAAATTGGTTTGATTTTTTTAGTACCTTTCAGTTTTTCTTAGTTTTCACATAAGGTCCGGGGTCAGGACAAAATATAGATTTTTGACAAATTTCAAAATCTGTCAGATATTGTCTAAATCATTTTTTATTTCATTTCTAGACATGTGAAATGCATGAACTAGGGCAAGAAAGTGTGAAAAAATTGGTTTGATTTTTTTTTAGTACCTTGCAGTTTTTCTTAGTTTTCACATAAGGTCCGGGGTCAGGACAAAAGACAGATTTTTGACAAATTTCAAAATCTGTCAGATATTGTCCAAATCATTTTTTATTTCATTTCTAGACATGTGAAATGCATGAACTAGGGCAAAAAAAGTGAAAAAAAATTGGTCTGATTTTTTTTAGTACTTTTCAGTTTTTCTTAGTTTTCACGTAAGGTCCGGGGTCAGGAAAAAAGACAGATTTTTGACAAATTTCAAAATCTGTCAGATATTGTCCAAATGATTTTTTATTTCATTTCTAGACATGTGAAATGCATGAACTAGGGCAAAAAAAGTGAAAAAAAATTGGTCTGATTTTTTTTAGTTCCTAGCAGTTTTTCTTAGTTTTCACATAAGGTCCGGGGTCAGGACAAAAGACAGAATTTTGACAAATTTCAAAATATGTCAGATATTGTCCAAATCATTTTTTATTTCACTTATAGACATGTGAAATGCATGAACTAGGGCAAAAAAGTGTAACAAAATTGGTTTGATTTTTTTTTAGTACTTTTCAGTTTTTCTTAGTTTTCACATAAGGTCCGGGGTCAGGACAAAAGACAGATTTTTGACAAATTTCAAAATCTGTCAGATATTGTCCAAATCATTTTTTATTTCATTTCTAGACATGTGAAATGCATGAACTAGGGCAAAAAAAGTGAAAAAAAATTGGTCTGATTTTTTTTAGTTCCTAGCAGTTTTTCTTAGTTTTCACATAAGGTCCGGGGTCAGGACAAAAGACAGAATTTTGACAAATTTCAAAATATGTCAGATATTGCCAAATCATTTTTTATTTCACTTATAGACATGTGAAATGCATGAACTAGGGCAAAAAAAGTGAAAAAAAATTGGTCTGATTTTTTTTAGTACTTTTCAGTTTTTCTTAGTTTTCACGTAAGGTCCGGGGTCAGGAAAAAAGACAGATTTTTGACAAATTTCAAAATCTGTCAGATATTGTCCAAATGATTTTTTATTTCACTTCTAGATATGTGAAATGCATGAACTAGGGCAAAAAAGTGTAAAAAAATTGGTTTGATTTTTTTTAGTACCTTTCAGTTTTTCTTAGTTTTCACATAAGGTCCGGGGTCAGGACAAAAGATAGATTTTTGACAAATTTCAAAATCTGTCAGATATTGTCCAAATCATTATTTATTTCATTTCTAGACATGTGAAATGCATGAACTAGGGCAAAAAAGTGTAAAAAAATTGGTTTGATTTTTTTTAGTACCTTTCAGTTTTTCTTAGTTTTCACATAAGGTCCGGGGTCAGGACAAAAGACAGATTTTTGACAAATTTCAAAATATGTCAGATATTGTCCAAATTATTTTTTATTTCACTTCTAGACATGTGAAATGCATGAACTAGTGCAAAAAAGTGTAACAAAATTGGTTTGATTTTTTTTTAGTAATTTTCAGTTTTTCTTAGTTTTCACATAAGGTCCGGGGTCAGGACAAAAGACAGATTTTTGACAAATTTCAAAATCTGTCAGATATTGTCCAAATTATTTTTTATTTCACGTCTAGACATGTGAAATGCATGAACTAGGGCAAAAAAGTGTAACAAAATTGGTTTGATTTTTTTTTAGTACTTTTCAGTTTTTCTTAGTTTTCACATAAGGTCCGGGGTCAGGACAAAAGACAGATTTTTGACAAATTTCAAAATCTGTCAGATATTGTCCAAATCATTTTTTATTTCATTTCTAGACATGTGAAATGCATGAACTAGGGCAAAAAAAGTGAAAAAAAATTGGTCTGATTTTTTTTAGTACTTTTCAGTTTTTCTTAGTTTTCACGTAAGGTCCGGGGTCAGGAAAAAAGACAGATTTTTGACAAATTTCAAAATCTGTCAGATATTGTCCAAATGATTTTTTATTTCATTTCTAGACATGTGAAATGCATGAACTAGGGCAAGAAAGTGTGAAAAAATTGGTTTGATTTTTTTTTAGTACCTTGCAGTTTTTCTTAGTTTTCACATAAGGTCCGGGGTCAGGATAAAAGACAGATTTTTGACAAATTTCAAAATATGTCAGATATTGTCCAAATAATTTTTTATTTCACTTCTAGACATGTGAAATGCATGAACTAGGGCAAAAAAGTGTAAAAAAATTGGTTTGATTTTTTTTAGTACCTTGCAGTTTTTCTTAGTTTTCACATAAGGTCCGGGGTCAGGACAAAAGACAGAATTTTGACAAATTTCAAAATATGTCAGATATTGTCCAAATCATTTTTTATTTCACTTATAGACATGTGAAATGCATGAACTAGGGCAAAAAAGTGTAAAAAAATTGGTTTGATTTTTTTTAGTACCTTGCAGTTTTTCTTAGTTTTCACATAAGGTCCGGGGTCAGGACAAAAGACAGAATTTTGACAAATTTCAAAATATGTCAGATATTGTCCAAATCATTTTTTATTTCACTTATAGACATGTGAAATGCATGAACTAGGGCAAAAAAGTGTAAAAAAATTGGTTTGATTTTTTTTAGTACTTTTCAGTTTTTCTTAGTTTTCACATAAGGTCCGGGGTCAGGACAAAAGACAGAATTTTGACAAATTTCAAAATATGTCAGATATTGTCCAAATCATTTTTTATTTCACTTCTAGATATGTGAAATGCATGAACTAGGGCAAAAAAGTGTAACAAAATTGGTTTGATTTTTTTTAGTACTTTTCAGTTTTTCTTAGTTTTCACATAAGGTCCGGGGTCAGGACAAAAGACAGATTTTTGACAAATTTCAAAATATGTCAGATATTGTCCAAATTATTTTTTATTTCACGTCTAGACATGTGAAATGCATGAACTAGTGCAAAAAAGTGTAACAAAATTGATTTGATTTTTTTTTAGTACTTTTCAGTTTTTCTTAGTTTTCACATAAGGTCCGGGGTCAGGACAAAAGACAGATTTTTGACAAATTTCAAAATATGTCAGATATTGTCCAAATTATTTTTTATTTCACGTCTAGACATGTGAAATGCATGAACTAGTGCAAAAAAGTGTAACAAAATTGGTTTGATTTTTTTTTAGTACTTTTCAGTTTTTCTTAGTTTTCACATAAGGTCCGGGGTCAGGACAAAAGACAGATTTTTGACAAATTTCAAAATATGTCAGATATTGTCCAAATCATTTTTTATTTCACTTCTAGACATGTGAAATGCATGAACTAGGGCAAAAAAGTGTAAAAAAATTGGTTTGATTTTTTTTAGTACCTTGCAGTTTTTCTTAGTTTTCCCATAAGGTCCGGGGTCAGGACAAAAGACAGATTTCTGACAAATTTCAAAATATGTCAGATATTGTCCAAATTATTTTTTATTTCACTTCTAGACATGTAAAATGCATGAACTAGGGCAAAAAAAGTGAAAAAAAATTGGTCTGATTTTTTTTAGTACTTTTCAGTTTTTCTTAGTTTTCACATAAGGTCCGGGGTCAGGACAAAAGACAGATTTTTTACAAATTTCAAAATATGTCAGATATTGTCCAAATCATTTTTTATTTCACTTCTAGACATGTGAAATGCATGAACTAGGGCAAAAAAGTGTAAAAAAATTGGTTTGATTTTTTTTTAGTACCTTGCAGTTTTTCTTAGTTTTCACATAAGGTCCGGGGTCAAGACAAAAGACAGATTTTTGACAAATTTCAAAATATGTCAGATATTGTCCAAATCATTTTTTATTTCACTTCTAGACATGTGAAATGCATGAACTAGGGCAAACAAGTGTAAAAAAATTGGTTTGATTTTTTTTAGTACCTTGCAGTTTTTCTTAGTTTTCACATAAGGTCCGGGGTCAAGACAAAAGACAGATTTTTGACAAATTTCAAAATATGTCAGATATTGTCCAAATCATTTTTTATTTCACTTCTAGACATGTGAAATGCATGAACTAGGGCAAACAAGTGTAAAAAAATTGGTTTGATTTTTTTTAGTACCTTGCAGTTTTTCTTAGTTTTCACATAAGGTCCGGGGTCAGGACAAAAGACAGATTTTTGACAAATTTCAAAATATGTCAGATATTGTCCAAATTATTTTTTATTTCACGTCTAGACATGTGAAATGCATGAACTAGTGCAAAAAAGTGTAACAAAATTGGTTTGATTTTTTTTAGTACTTTTCAGTTTTTCTTAGTTTTCACATAAGGTCCGGGGTCAGGACAAAAGACAGATTTTTGACAAATTTCAAAATATGTCAGATATTGTCCAAATTATTTTTTATTTCACGTCTAGACATGTGAAATGCATGAACTAGTGCAAAAAAGTGTAACAAAATTGATTTGATTTTTTTTTAGTACTTTTCAGTTTTTCTTAGTTTTCACATAAGGTCCGGGGTCAGGACAAAAGACAGATTTTTGACAAATTTCAAAATCTATCAGATATTGTCTAAATTATTTTTTATTTCACGTCTAGACATGTGAAATGCATGAACTAGTGCAAAAAAGTGTAACAAAATTGGTTTGATTTTTTTTTAGTACTTTTCAGTTTTTCTTAGTTTTCACATAAGGTCCGGGGTCAGGACAAAAGACAGATTTTTGACAAATTTCAAAATCTGTCAGATATTGTCCAAATTATTTTTTATTTCACGTCTAGACATGTGAAATGCATGAACTAGTGCAAAAAAGTGTAACAAAATTGGTTTGATTTTTTTTTTAGTACTTTTCAGTTTTTCTTAGTTTTCACATAAGGTCCGGGGTCAGGACAAAAGACAGATTTTTGACAAATTTCAAAATCTGTCAGATATTGTCCAAATTATTTTTTATTTCACGTCTAGACATGTGAAATGCATGAACTAGTGCAAAAAAGTGTAACAAAATTGGTTTGATTTTTTTTTAGTACTTTTCAGTTTTTCTTAGTTTTCACATAAGGTCCGGGGTCAGGACAAAAGACAGATTTCTGACAAATTTCAAAATCTGTCAGATATTGTCCAAATCATTTTTTATTTAATTTCTAGACATGTGAAATACATGAACTAGGGCAAGAAAGTGTGAAAAAATTGGTTTGATTTTTTTTAGTACCTTGCAGTTTTTCTTAGTTTTCCCATAAGGTCCGGGGTCAGGACAAAAGACAGATTTCTGACAAATTTCAAAATATGTCAGATATTGTCCAAATCATTTTTTATTTCACTTATAGACATGTGAAATGCATGAAATAGGGCAAGAAAGTGTGAAAAAATTGGTTTGATTTTTTTTTAGTACTTTTCAGTTTTTCTTAGTTTTCACATAAGGTCCGGGGTCAGGACAAAAGACAGATTTTTGACAAATTTCAAAATATGTCAGATATTGTCCAAATTATTTTTTATTTCACGTCTAGACATGTGAAATGCATGAACTAGTGCAAAAAAGTGTAACAAAATTGGTTTGATTTTTTTTTAGTACTTTTCAGTTTTTCTTAGTTTTCACATAAGGTCCGGGGTCAGGATAAAAGACAGATTTTTGACAAATTTCAAAATCTCTCAGATATTGTCCAAATTATTTTTTATTTCACTTCTAGACATGTGAAATGCATGAACTAGGGCAAAAAAAGTGAAAAAAAATTGGTCTGATTTTTTTTTAGTACTTTTCAGTTTTTCTTAGTTTTCACATAAGGTCCGGGGTCAGGACAAAAGACAGATTTTTTACAAATTTCAAAATATGTCAGATATTGTCCAAATCATTTTTTATTTCACTTCTAGACATGTGAAATGCATGAACTAGGGCAAAAAAGTGTAAAAAAATTGGTTTGATTTTTTTTTAGTACCTTGCAGTTTTTCTTAGTTTTCACATAAGGTCCGGGGTCAAGACAAAAGACAGATTTTTGACAAATTTCAAAATATGTCAGATATTGTCCAAATCATTTTTTATTTCACTTCTAGACATGTGAAATGCATGAACTAGGGCAAACAAGTGTAAAAAAATTGGTTTGATTTTTTTTAGTACCTTGCAGTTTTTCTTAGTTTTCACATAAGGTCCGGGGTCAGGACAAAAGACAGATTTTTGACAAATTTCAAAATATGTCAGATATTGTCCAAATTATTTTTTATTTCACGTCTAGACATGTGAAATGCATGAACTAGTGCAAAAAAGTGTAACAAAATTGGTTTGATTTTTTTTTAGTACTTTTCAGTTTTTCTTAGTTTTCACATAAGGTCCGGGGTCAGGACAAAAGACAGATTTTTGACAAATTTCAAAATCTGTCAGATATTGTCCAAATTATTTTTTATTTCACGTCTAGACATGTGAAATGCATGAACTAGTGCAAAAAAGTGTAACAAAATTGGTTTGATTTTTTTTTTAGTACTTTTCAGTTTTTCTTAGTTTTCACATAAGGTCCGGGGTCAGGACAAAAGACAGATTTTTTACAAATTTCAAAATATGTCAGATATTGTCCAAATCATTTTTTATTTCACTTCTAGACATGTGAAATGCATGAACTAGGGCAAAAAAGTGTAAAAAAATTTTTTTGATTTTTTTTAGTACCTTTCAGTTTTTCTTAGTTTTCACATAAGGTCCGGGGTCAGGACAAAAGACAGATTTTTGACAAATTTCAAAATATGTCAGATATTGTCCAAATTATTTTTTATTTCACGTCTAGACATGTGAAATGCATGAACTAGTGCAAAAAAGTGTAACAAAATTGGTTTGATTTTTTTTTAGTACTTTTCAGTTTTTCTTAGTTTTCACATAAGGTCCGGGGTCAGGATAAAAGACAGATTTTTGACAAATTTCAAAATCTCTCAGATATTGTCCAAATTATTTTTTATTTCACTTCTAGACATGTGAAATGCATGAACTAGGGCAAGAAAGTGTGAAAAAATTGGTTTGATTTTTTTTTAGTACCCTGCAGTTTTTCTTAGTTTTCACATAAGGTCCGGGGTCAGGACAAAAGACAGATTTTTGACAAATTTCAAAATATGTCAGATATTGTCCAAATTATTTTTTATTTCACGTCTAGACATGTGAAATGCATGAACTAGTGCAAAAAAGTGTAACCAAATTGGTTTGATTTTTTTTTAGTACTTTTCAGTTTTTCTTAGTTTTCACATAAGGTCCGGGGTCAGGATAAAAGACAGATTTTTGACAAATTTCAAAATCTCTCAGATATTGTCCAAATTATTTTTTATTTCACTTCTAGACATGTGAAATGCATGAACTAGGGCAAAAAAAGTGAAAAAAAATTGGTCTGATTTTTTTTTAGTACTTTTCAGTTTTTCTTAGTTTTCACATAAGGTCCGGGGTCAGGACAAAAGACAGATTTTTTACAAATTTCAAAATATGTCAGATATTGTCCAAATCATTTTTTATTTCACTTCTAGACATGTGAAATGCATGAACTAGGGCAAAAAAGTGTAAAAAAATTGGTTTGATTTTTTTTTAGTACCTTGCAGTTTTTCTTAGTTTTCACATAAGGTCCGGGGTCAAGACAAAAGACAGATTTTTGACAAATTTCAAAATATGTCAGATATTGTCCAAATCATTTTTTATTTCACTTCTAGACATGTGAAATGCATGAACTAGGGCAAACAAGTGTAAAAAAATTGGTTTGATTTTTTTTAGTACCTTGCAGTTTTTCTTAGTTTTCACATAAGGTCCGGGGTCAGGACAAAAGACAGATTTTTGACAAATTTCAAAATATGTCAGATATTGTCCAAATTATTTTTTATTTCACGTCTAGACATGTGAAATGCATGAACTAGTGCAAAAAAGTGTAACAAAATTGGTTTGATTTTTTTTTAGTACTTTTCAGTTTTTCTTAGTTTTCACATAAGGTCCGGGGTCAGGACAAAAGACAGATTTTTGACAAATTTCAAAATCTGTCAGATATTGTCCAAATTATTTTTTATTTCACGTCTAGACATGTGAAATGCATGAACTAGTGCAAAAAAGTGTAACAAAATTGGTTTGATTTTTTTTTTAGTACTTTTCAGTTTTTCTTAGTTTTCACATAAGGTCCGGGGTCAGGACAAAAGACAGATTTTTTACAAATTTCAAAATATGTCAGATATTGTCCAAATCATTTTTTATTTCACTTCTAGACATGTGAAATGCATGAACTAGGGCAAAAAAGTGTAAAAAAATTTTTTTGATTTTTTTTAGTACCTTTCAGTTTTTCTTAGTTTTCACATAAGGTCCGGGGTCAGGACAAAAGATAGATTTTTGACAAATTTCAAAATCTGTCAGATATTGTCCAAATCATTTTTTATTTCACTTCTAGACATGTGAAATGCATGAACTAGGGCAAAAAAGTGTAAAAAAATTGATTTGATTTTTTTTTAGTACCTTGCAGTTTTTCTTAGTTTTCACATAAGGTCCGGGGTCAGGACAAAAGACAGATTTTTGACAAATTTCAAAATATGTCAGATATTGTCCAAATCATTTTTTATTTCACTTATAGACATGTGAAATGCATGAACTAGGGCAAAAAAGTGTAAAAAAATTGGTTTTTTTTTTTTTTAGTACCTTGCAGTTTTTCTTAGTTTTCACATAAGGTCCGGGGTCAGGACAAAAGACAGATTTTTGACAAATTTCAAAATATGTCAGATATTGTCCAAATTATTTTTTATTTCACTTCTAGACATGTGAAATGCATGAACTAGGGCAAAAAAGTGTAAAAAAATTGGTTTGATTTTTTTTAGTACCTTTCAGTTTTTTTTAGTTTTCACATAAGGTCCGGGGTCAGGACAAAAGACAGATTTTTGACAAATTTCAAAATCTGTCAGATATTGTCCAAATCATTTTTTATTTCACTTCTAGACATGTGAAATGCATGAACTAGGGCAAAAAAGTGTAAAAATATTGGTTTGATTTTTTTTAGTACCTTTCAGTTTTTCTTAGTTTTCACATAAGGTCCGGGGTCAGGACAAAAGACAGATTTTTGACAAATTTCAAAATCTGTCAGATATTGTCCAAATCATTTTTTATTTCATTTCTAGACATGTGAAATGCATGAACTAGGGCAAAAAAAGTGAATAAAAATTGGTCTGATTTTTTTTAGTACTTTTCAGTTTTTCTTAGTTTTCACATAAGGTCCGGGGTCAGGACAAAAGACAGATTTCTGACAAATTTCAAAATCTGTCAGATATTGTCCAAATCATTTTTTATCTAATTTCTAGACATGTGAAATGCATGAACCAGGGCAAAAAAGTGTAAAAAAATTGGTTTGATTTTTTTTAGTACCTTTCAGTTTTTCTTAGTTTTCACATAAGGTCCGGGGTCAGGACAAAAGACAGATTTTTGACAAATTTCAAAATATGACAGATATTGTCCAAATCATTTTTTATTTCACTTATAGACATGTGAAATGCATGAACTAGGGCAAAAAAGTGTAAAAAAATTGGTTTGATTTTTTTTAGTACCTTGCAGTTTTTTTTAGTTTTCACATAAGGTCCGGGGTCAGGACAAAAGACAGATTTTTGACAAATTTCAAAATATGTCAGATATTGTCCAAATTATTTTTTATTTCACGTCTAGACATGTGAAATGCATGAACTAGTGCAAAAAAGTGTAACAAAATTGATTTGATTTTTTTTTAGTACTTTTCAGTTTTTCTTAGTTTTCACATAAGGTCCGGGGTCAGGACAAAAGACAGATTTTCGACAAATTTCAAAATCTGTCAGATATTGTCCAAATCATTTTTTATTTCACTTCTAGACATGTGAAATGCATGAACTAGGGCAAAAAAGTGTAAAAATATTGGTTTGATTTTTTTTAGTACCTTTCAGTTTTTCTTAGTTTTCACATAAGGTCCGGGGTCAGGACAAAAGACAGATTTTTGACAAATTTCAAAATTTTTCAGATATTGTCCAAATCATTTTTTATTTCATTTCTAGACATGTGAAATGCATGAACTAGGGCAAAAAAAGTGAATAAAAATTGGTCTGATTTTTTTTAGTACCTTTCAGTTTTTCTTAGTTTTCACATAAGTTCCGGGGTCAGGACAAAAGACAGATTTCTGACAAATTTCAAAATCTGTCAGGTATTGTCCAAATCATTTTTTATTTCACTTCTAGACATGTGAAATGCATGAACTAGGGCAAAAAAAGTGAAAAAAAATTGGTCTGATTTTTTTTTAGTACTTTTCAGTTTTTCTTAGTTTTCACATAAGGTCCGGGGTCAGGATAAAAGACAGATTTTTGACAAATTTCAAAATCTCTCAGATATTGTCCAAATTATTTTTTATTTCACTTCTAGACATGTGAAATGCATGAACTAGGGCAAAAAAGTGTAAAAAAATTGGTTTGATTTTTTTTAGTAACTTTCAGTTTTTCTTAGTTTTCACATAAGGTCCGGGGTCAGGACAAAAGACAGATTTTTGACAAATTTCAAAATCTGTCAGATATTGTCCAAATCATTTTTTATTTCATTTCTAGACATGTGAAATGCATGAACTAGGGCAAAAAAAGTGAAAAAAAAATTGGTCTGATTTTTTTTAGTACTTTTCAGTTTTTCTTAGTTTTCACATAAGGTCCGGGGTCAGGACAAAAGACAGATTTTTTACAAATTTCAAAATATGTCAGATATTGTCCAAATCATTTTTTATTTCACTTCTAGACATGTGAAATGCATGAACTAGGGCAAAAAAGTGTAAAAAAATTGGTTTGATTTTTTTTTAGTGCCTTGCAGTTTTTCTTAGTTTTCACATAAGGTCCGGGGTCAGGACAAAAGACAGATTTTTGACAAATTTCAAAATCTGTCAGATATTGTCCAAATTATTTTTTATTTCACGTCTAGACATGTGAAATGCATGAACTAGGGCAAAAAAAGTGAAAAAAAATTGGTCTGATTTTTTTTAGTACTTTTCAGTTTTTCTTAGTTTTCACATAAGGTCCGGGGTCAGGACAAAAGACAGAATTTTGACAAATTTCAAAATATGTCAGATATTGTCCAAATCATTTTTTATTTCACTTATAGACATGTGAAATGCATGAACTAGGGCAAAAAAGTGTAAAAAAATTGGTTTGATTTTTTTTAGTACGTTTCAGTTTTTTTTAGTTTTCACATAAGGTCCGGGGTCAGGACAAAAGACAGATTTTTGACAAATTTCAAAATCTGTCAGATATTGTCCAAATTATTTTTTATTTCACGTCTAGACATGTGAAATGCATGAACTAGGGCAAAAAAAGTGAAAAAAAATTGGTCTGATTTTTTTTAGTACTTTTCAGTTTGTCTTAGTTTTCACATAAGGTCCGGGGTCAGGACAAAAGACAGAATTTTGACAAATTTCAAAATATGTCAGATATTGTCCAAATCATTTTTTATTTCACTTATAGACATGTGAAATGCATGAACTAGGGCAAAAAAGTGTAAAAAAATTGGTTTGATTTTTTTTAGTACCTTTCAGTTTTTTTTAGTTTTCACATAAGGTCCGGGGTCAGGACAAAAGACAGATTTTTGACAAATTTCAAAATCTGTCAGATATTGTCCAAATCATTTTTTATTTCATTTCTAGACATGTGAAATGCATGAACTAGGGCAAAAAAAGTGAAAAAAAATTGGTCTGATTTTTTTTAGTACTTTTCAGTTTTTCTTAGTTTTCACATATGGTCCAGGGTCAGGACAAAAGACAGAATTTTGACAAATTTCAAAATATGTCAGATATTGTCCAAATCATTTTTTATTTCACTTATAGACATGTGAAATGCATGAACTAGGGCAAAAAAGTGTAAAAAAATTGGTTTGATTTTTTTTAGTACCTTTCAGTTTTTTTTTAGTTTTCACATAAGGTCCGGGGTCAGGACAAAAGACAGATTTTTGACAAATTTCAAAATATGTCAGATATTGTCCAAATCATTTTTTATTTCACTTCTAGACATGTGAAATGCATGAACTAGGGTAAAAAAAAGTGAAAAAACATTGGTCTGATTTTTTTTAGTACTTTTCAGTTTTTCTTAGTTTTCACATAAGGTCCGGGGTCAGGACAAAAGACAGATTTTTTACAAATTTCAAAATATGTCAGATATTGTCCAAATCATTTTTTATTTCACTTCTAGACATGTGAAATGCATGAACCAGGGCAAAAAAGTGTAAAAATATTGGTTTGATTTTTTTTAGTACCTTTCAGTTTTTCTTAGTTTTCACATAAGGTCCGGGACAGGACAAAAGACAGATTTTTGACAAATTTCAAAATCTGTCAGATATTGTCCAAATCATTTTTTATTTCATTTCTAGACATGTGAAATGCATGAACTAGGGCAAAAAAAGTGAATAAAAATTGGTCTGATTTTTTTTAGTACTTTTCAGTTTTTCTTAGTTTTCACATAAGGTCCGGGGTCAGGACAAAAAACAGATTTCTGACAAATTTCAAAATCTGTCAGATATTGTCCAAATTATTTTTTATTTCACGTCTAGACATGTGAAATGCATGATCTAGTGCAAAAAAGTGTAACAAAATTGATTTGATTTTTTTTTAGTACTTTTCAGTTTTTCTTAGTTTTCACATAAGGTCCGGGGTCAGGATAAAAGACAGATTTTTGACAAATTTCAAAATATGTCAGATATTGTCCAAATTATTTTTTATTTCACGTCTAGACATGTGAAATGCATGAACTAGTGCAAAAAAGTGTAACAAAATTGGTTTGATTTTTTTTTAGTACTTTTCAGTTTTTCTTAGTTTTCACATAAGGTCCGGGGTCATGACAAAAGACAGATTTTTGATACATTTCAAAATCTGTCAGATATTGTCCAAATTATTTTTTATTTCACTTCTAGACATGTGAAATGCATGAACTAGGGCAAAAAAAGTGAAAAAAAATTGGTCTGATTTTTTTTAGTACTTTTCAGTTTTTCTTAGTTTTCACATAAGGTCCGGGGTCAGGACAAAAGACAGATTTTTGACAAATTTCAAAATCTGTCAGATATTGTCCAAATCATTTTTTATTTCATTTCTAGACATGTGAAATGCATGAACCAGGGCAAAAAAGTGTAACAAAATTGGTTTGATTTTTTTTAGTACCTTTCAGTTTTTCTTAGTTTTCACATAAGGTCCGGGGTCAGGACAAAAGACAGATTTTTGACAAATTTCAAAATATGTCAGATATTGTCCAAATCATTTTTTATTTCACTTCTAGACATGTGAAATGCATGAACTAGGGCAAAAAAAGTGAAAAAACATTGGTCTGATTTTTTTTAGTACTTTTCAGTTTTTCTTAGTTTTCACATAAGGTCCGGGGTCAGGACAAAAGACAGATTTTTTACAAATTTCAAAATATGTCAGATATTGTCCAAATCATTTTTTATTTCACTTCTAGACATGTGAAATGCATGAACCAGGGCAAAAAAGTGTAAAAATATTGGTTTGATTTTTTTTAGTACCTTTCAGTTTTTCTTAGTTTTCACATAAGGTCCGGGGTCATGACAAAAGACAGATTTTTGATACATTTCAAAATATGTCAGATATTTTCCAAATTATTTTTTATTTCACTTCTAGACATGTGAAATGTATGAACTAGGGCAAAAAAAGTGAAAAAAAATTGGTCTGATTTTTTTTAGTACTTTTCAGTTTTTCTTAGTTTTCACATAAGGTCCGGGGTCAGGACAAAAGACAGATTTTTGACAAATTTCAAAATATGTCAGATATTGTCCAAATCATTTTTTATTTCACTTATAGACATGTGAAATGCATGAACTAGGGCAAAAAAGTGTAAAAAAATTGGTTTGATTTTTTTTAGTACCTTTCAGTTTTTTTTTAGTTTTCACATAAGGTCCGGGGTCAGGACAAAAGACAGATTTTTGACAAATTTCAAAATATGTCAGATATTGTCCAAATCATTTTTTATTTCACTTCTAGACATGTGAAATGCATGAATTAGGGTAAAAAAAAGTGAAAAAACATTGGTCTGATTTTTTTTAGTACTTTTCAGTTTTTCTTAGTTTTCACATAAGGTCCGGGGTCAGGACAAAAAACAGATTTCTGACAAATTTCAAAATCTGTCAGATATTGTCCAAATTATTTTTTATTTCACGTCTAGACATGTGAAATGCATGATCTAGTGCAAAAAAGTGTAACAAAATTGATTTGATTTTTTTTTAGTACTTTTCAGTTTTTCTTAGTTTTCACATAAGGTCCGGGGTCAGGATAAAAGACAGATTTTTGACAAATTTCAAAATATGTCAGATATTGTCCAAATTATTTTTTATTTCACGTCTAGACATGTGAAATGCATGAACTAGTGCAAAAAAGTGTAACAAAATTGGTTTGATTTTTTTTTAGTACTTTTCAGTTTTTCTTAGTTTTCACATAAGGTCCGGGGTCATGACAAAAGACAGATTTTTGATACATTTCAAAATCTGTCAGATATTGTCCAAATTATTTTTTATTTCACTTCTAGACATGTGAAATGCATGAACTAGGGCAAAAAAAGTGAAAAAAAATTGGTCTGATTTTTTTTAGTACTTTTCAGTTTTTCTTAGTTTTCACATAAGGTCCGGGGTCAGGACAAAAGACAGATTTTTGACAAATTTCAAAATCTGTCAGATATTGTCCAAATCATTTTTTATTTCATTTCTAGACATGTGAAATGCATGAACTAGTGCAAAAAAGTGTAACAAAATTGATTTGATTTTTTTTTAGTACTTTTCAGTTTTTCTTAGTTTTCACATAAGGTCCGGGGTCAGGACAAAAGACAGATTTTTTACAAATTTCAAAATATGTCAGATATTGTCCAAATCATTTTTTATTTCACTTCTAGACATGTGAAATGCATGAACCAGGGCAAAAAAGTGTAAAAATATTGGTTTGATTTTTTTTAGTACCTTTCAGTTTTTCTTAGTTTTCACATAAGGTCCGGGGTCAGGACAAAAGACAGATTTTTGACAAATTTCAAAATATGTCAGATATTGTCCAAATCATTTTTTATTTCATTTCTAGACATGTGAAATGCATGAACTAGGGCAAAAAAAGTGAATAAAAATTGGTCTGATTTTTTTTAGTACTTTTCAGTTTTTCTTAGTTTTCACATAAGGTCCGGGGTCAGGACAAAAGACAGATTTCTGACAAATTTCAAAATCTGTCAGATATTGTCCAAATCATTTTTTATTTCATTTCTAGACATGTGAAATGCATGAACTAGGGCAAAAAAAGTGAATAAAAATTGGTCTGATTTTTTTTAGTACTTTTCAGTTTTTCTTAGTTTTCACATAAGGTCCGGGGTCAGGACAAAAGACAGATTTCTGACAAATTTCAAAATCTGTCAGATATTGTCCAAATCATTTTTTATTTAATTTCTAGACATGTGAAATGCATGAACTAGGGCAAGAAAGTGTGAAAAAATTGGTTTGATTTTTTTTTAGTACCTTGCAGTTTTTCTTAGTTTTCACATAAGGTCCGGGGTCAGGATAAAAGACAGATTTTTGACAAATTTCAAAATATGTCAGATATTGTCCAAATCATTTTTTATTTCACTTATAGACATGTGAAATGCATGAACTAGGGCAAAAAAGTGTAAAAAAATTGGTTTGATTTTTTTTAGTACCTTTCAGTTTTTTTTTAGTTTTCACATAAGGTCCGGGGTCAGGACAAAAGACAGATTTTTGACAAATTTCAAAATATGTCAGATATTGTCCAAATCATTTTTTATTTCACTTCTAGACATGTGAAATGCATGAACTAGGGTAAAAAAAAGTGAAAAAACATTGGTCTGATTTTTTTTAGTACTTTTCAGTTTTTCTTAGTTTTCACATAAGGTCCGGGGTCAGGACAAAAGACAGATTTTTTACAAATTTCAAAATATGTCAGATATTGTCCAAATCATTTTTTATTTCACTTCTAGACATGTGAAATGCATGAACCAGGGCAAAAAAGTGTAAAAATATTGGTTTGATTTTTTTTAGTACCTTTCAGTTTTTCTTAGTTTTCACATAAGGTCCGGGACAGGACAAAAGACAGATTTTTGACAAATTTCAAAATCTGTCAGATATTGTCCAAATCATTTTTTATTTCATTTCTAGACATGTGAAATGCATGAACTAGGGCAAAAAAAGTGAATAAAAATTGGTCTGATTTTTTTTAGTACTTTTCAGTTTTTCTTAGTTTTCACATAAGGTCCGGGGTCAGGACAAAAGACAGATTTCTGACAAATTTCAAAATCTGTCAGATATTGTCCAAATCATTTTTTATTTAATTTCTAGACATGTGAAATGCATGAACTAGGGCAAGAAAGTGTGAAAAAATTGGTTTGATTTTTTTTTAGTACCTTGCAGTTTTTCTTAGTTTTCACATAAGGTCCGGGGTCAGGATAAAAGACAGATTTTTGACAAATTTCAAAATCTGTCAGATATTGTCCAAATCATTTTTTATTTCACTTCTAGACATGTGAAATGCATGAATTAGGGCAAAAAAGTGTAAAAAAATTAGTTAGATTTTTTTTAGTACTTTTCAGTTTTTCTTAGTTTTCACATAAGGTCCGGGGTCAGGATAAAAGACAGATTTTTGACAAATTTCAAAATCTCTCAGATATTGTCCAAATTATTTTTTATTTCACTTCTAGACATGTGAAATGCATGAACTAGGGCAAAAAAAGTGAAAAAAAATTGGTCTGATTTTTTTAGTACTTTTCAGTTTTTCTTAGTTTTCACATAAGGCCCGGGGTCAGGACAAAAGACAGATTTTTGACAAATTTCAAAATCTCTCAGATATTGTCCAAATCATTTTTTATTTCACTAATAGACATGTGAAATGCATGAACTAGGGCAAAAAAAGTTTAAAAAAATTGGTCTGATTTTTTTTAGTACTTTTCAGTTTTTCTTAGTTTTCACATAAGGTCCGGGGTCATGACAAAAGACAGATTTTTGATACATTTCAAAATCTGTCAGATATTGTCCAAATTATTTTTTATTTCACTTCTAGACATGTGAAATGCATGAACTAGGGCAAAAAAAGTGAAAAAAAATTGGTCTGATTTTTTTTAGTACTTTTCAGTTTTTCTTAGTTTTCACATAAGGTCCGGGGTCAGGACAAAAGACAGATTTTTGACAAATTTCAAAATCTGTCAGATATTGTCCAAATCATTTTTTATTTCATTTCTAGACATGTGAAATGCATGAACCAGGGCAAAAAAGTGTAACAAAATTGGTTTGATTTTTTTTAGTACCTTTCAGTTTTTCTTAGTTTTCACATAAGGTCCGGGGTCAGGACAAAAGACAGATTTTTGACAAATTTCAAAATATGTCAGATATTGTCCAAATCATTTTTTATTTCACTTCTAGACATGTGAAATGCATGAACTAGGGCAAAAAAAGTGAAAAAACATTGGTCTGATTTTTTTTAGTACTTTTCAGTTTTTCTTAGTTTTCACATAAGGTCCGGGGTCAGGACAAAAGACAGATTTTTTACAAATTTCAAAATATGTCAGATATTGTCCAAATCATTTTTTATTTCACTTCTAGACATGTGAAATGCATGAACCAGGGCAAAAAAGTGTAAAAATATTGGTTTGATTTTTTTTAGTACCTTTCAGTTTTTCTTAGTTTTCACATAAGGTCCGGGGTCATGACAAAAGACAGATTTTTGATACATTTCAAAATATGTCAGATATTTTCCAAATTATTTTTTATTTCACTTCTAGACATGTGAAATGTATGAACTAGGGCAAAAAAAGTGAAAAAAAATTGGTCTGATTTTTTTTAGTACTTTTCAGTTTTTCTTAGTTTTCACATAAGGTCCGGGGTCAGGACAAAAGACAGATTTTTGACAAATTTCAAAATATGTCAGATATTGTCCAAATCATTTTTTATTTCACTTATAGACATGTGAAATGCATGAACTAGGGCAAAAAAGTGTAAAAAAATTGGTTTGATTTTTTTTAGTACCTTTCAGTTTTTTTTTAGTTTTCACATAAGGTCCGGGGTCAGGACAAAAGACAGATTTTTGACAAATTTCAAAATATGTCAGATATTGTCCAAATCATTTTTTATTTCACTTCTAGACATGTGAAATGCATGAATTAGGGTAAAAAAAAGTGAAAAAACATTGGTCTGATTTTTTTTAGTACTTTTCAGTTTTTCTTAGTTTTCACATAAGGTCCGGGGTCAGGACAAAAAACAGATTTCTGACAAATTTCAAAATCTGTCAGATATTGTCCAAATTATTTTTTATTTCACGTCTAGACATGTGAAATGCATGATCTAGTGCAAAAAAGTGTAACAAAATTGATTTGATTTTTTTTTAGTACTTTTCAGTTTTTCTTAGTTTTCACATAAGGTCCGGGGTCAGGATAAAAGACAGATTTTTGACAAATTTCAAAATATGTCAGATATTGTCCAAATTATTTTTTATTTCACGTCTAGACATGTGAAATGCATGAACTAGTGCAAAAAAGTGTAACAAAATTGGTTTGATTTTTTTTTAGTACTTTTCAGTTTTTCTTAGTTTTCACATAAGGTCCGGGGTCATGACAAAAGACAGATTTTTGATACATTTCAAAATCTGTCAGATATTGTCCAAATTATTTTTTATTTCACTTCTAGACATGTGAAATGCATGAACTAGGGCAAAAAAAGTGAAAAAAAATTGGTCTGATTTTTTTTAGTACTTTTCAGTTTTTCTTAGTTTTCACATAAGGTCCGGGGTCAGGACAAAAGACAGATTTTTGACAAATTTCAAAATCTGTCAGATATTGTCCAAATCATTTTTTATTTCATTTCTAGACATGTGAAATGCATGAACCAGGGCAAAAAAGTGTAACAAAATTGGTTTGATTTTTTTTAGTACCTTTCAGTTTTTCTTAGTTTTCACATAAGGTCCGGGGTCAGGACAAAAGACAGATTTTTGACAAATTTCAAAATATGTCAGATATTGTCCAAATTATTTTTTATTTCATTTCTAGACATGTGAAATGCATGAACTAGTGCAAAAAAGTGTAACAAAATTGATTTGATTTTTTTTTAGTACTTTTCAGTTTTTCTTAGTTTTCACATAAGGTCCGGGGTCAGGACAAAAGACAGATTTTTTACAAATTTCAAAATATGTCAGATATTGTCCAAATCATTTTTTATTTCACTTCTAGACATGTGAAATGCATGAACCAGGGCAAAAAAGTGTAAAAATATTGGTTTGATTTTTTTTAGTACCTTTCAGTTTTTCTTAGTTTTCACATAAGGTCCGGGGTCAGGACAAAAGACAGATTTTTGACAAATTTCAAAATATGTCAGATATTGTCCAAATCATTTTTTATTTCATTTCTAGACATGTGAAATGCATGAACTAGGGCAAAAAAAGTGAATAAAAATTGGTCTGATTTTTTTTAGTACTTTTCAGTTTTTCTTAGTTTTCACATAAGGTCCGGGGTCAGGACAAAAGACAGATTTCTGACAAATTTCAAAATCTGTCAGATATTGTCCAAATCATTTTTTATTTCATTTCTAGACATGTGAAATGCATGAACTAGGGCAAAAAAAGTGAATAAAAATTGGTCTGATTTTTTTTAGTACTTTTCAGTTTTTCTTAGTTTTCACATAAGGTCCGGGGTCAGGACAAAAGACAGATTTCTGACAAATTTCAAAATCTGTCAGATATTGTCCAAATCATTTTTTATTTAATTTCTAGACATGTGAAATGCATGAACTAGGGCAAGAAAGTGTGAAAAAATTGGTTTGATTTTTTTTTAGTACCTTGCAGTTTTTCTTAGTTTTCACATAAGGTCCGGGGTCAGGATAAAAGACAGATTTTTGACAAATTTCAAAATATGTCAGATATTGTCCAAATCATTTTTTATTTCACTTATAGACATGTGAAATGCATGAACTAGGGCAAAAAAGTGTAAAAAAATTGGTTTGATTTTTTTTAGTACCTTTCAGTTTTTTTTTAGTTTTCACATAAGGTCCGGGGTCAGGACAAAAGACAGATTTTTGACAAATTTCAAAATATGTCAGATATTGTCCAAATCATTTTTTATTTCACTTCTAGACATGTGAAATGCATGAACTAGGGTAAAAAAAAGTGAAAAAACATTGGTCTGATTTTTTTTAGTACTTTTCAGTTTTTCTTAGTTTTCACATAAGGTCCGGGGTCAGGACAAAAGACAGATTTTTTACAAATTTCAAAATATGTCAGATATTGTCCAAATCATTTTTTATTTCACTTCTAGACATGTGAAATGCATGAACCAGGGCAAAAAAGTGTAAAAATATTGGTTTGATTTTTTTTAGTACCTTTCAGTTTTTCTTAGTTTTCACATAAGGTCCGGGACAGGACAAAAGACAGATTTTTGACAAATTTCAAAATCTGTCAGATATTGTCCAAATCATTTTTTATTTCATTTCTAGACATGTGAAATGCATGAACTAGGGCAAAAAAAGTGAATAAAAATTGGTCTGATTTTTTTTAGTACTTTTCAGTTTTTCTTAGTTTTCACATAAGGTCCGGGGTCAGGACAAAAGACAGATTTCTGACAAATTTCAAAATCTGTCAGATATTGTCCAAATCATTTTTTATTTAATTTCTAGACATGTGAAATGCATGAACTAGGGCAAGAAAGTGTGAAAAAATTGGTTTGATTTTTTTTTAGTACCTTGCAGTTTTTCTTAGTTTTCACATAAGGTCCGGGGTCAGGATAAAAGACAGATTTTTGACAAATTTCAAAATCTGTCAGATATTGTCCAAATCATTTTTTATTTCACTTCTAGACATGTGAAATGCATGAATTAGGGCAAAAAAGTGTAAAAAAATTAGTTAGATTTTTTTTAGTACTTTTCAGTTTTTCTTAGTTTTCACATAAGGTCCGGGGTCAGGATAAAAGACAGATTTTTGACAAATTTCAAAATCTCTCAGATATTGTCCAAATTATTTTTTATTTCACTTCTAGACATGTGAAATGCATGAACTAGGGCAAAAAAAGTGAAAAAAAATTGGTCTGATTTTTTTAGTACTTTTCAGTTTTTCTTAGTTTTCACATAAGGCCCGGGGTCAGGACAAAAGACAGATTTTTGACAAATTTCAAAATCTCTCAGATATTGTCCAAATCATTTTTTATTTCACTAATAGACATGTGAAATGCATGAACTAGGGCAAAAAAAGTTTAAAAAAATTGGTCTGATTTTTTTTAGTACCTTTCAGTTTTTCTTAGTTTTCACATAAGGTCTGGGGTCAGGACAAAAGACAGATTTTTGACAAATTTCTAAATATGTCAGATATTGTCCAAATCATTTTTTATTTCACTTCTAGACATGTGAAATGCATGAACTAGGGCAAAAAAGTGTAAAAAAATTGGTTTGATTTTTTTTTAGTACCTTGCAGTTTTTCTTAGTTTTCACATAAGGTCCGGGGTCAGGACAAAAGACAGATTTTTGACAAATTTCAAAATATGTCAGATATTGTCCAAATTATTTTTTATTTCACTTCTAGACATGTGAAATGCATGAACTAGGGCAAAAAAAGTGAAAAAAAATTGGTCTGATTTTTTTTAGTACTTTTCAGTTTTTCTTAGTTTTCACATAAGGTCCGGGGTCAGGACAAAAGACAGATTTTTGACAAATTTCAAAATCTGTCAGATATTGTCCAAATCATTTTTTATTTCACTTCTAGACATGTGAAATGCATGAACTAGGGCAAAAAAGTGTAAAAAAATTAGTTAGATTTTTTTTAGTACCTTTCAGTTTTTCTTAGTTTTCACATAAGGTCCGGGGTCAGGACAAAAGACAGATTTTTGACAAATTTCAAAATATGTCAGATATTGTCCAAATCATTTTTTATTTCACTAATAGACATGTGAAATGCATGAACTAGGGCAAAAAAGTGTAAAAAAATTGGTTTGATTTTTTTTAGTACCTTTCAGTTTTTTTTAGTTTTCACATAAGGTCCGGGGTCAGGACAAAAGACAGATTTTTGACAAATTTCAAAATATGTCAGATATTGTCCAAATAATTTTTTATTTCACGTCTAGACATGTGAAATGCATGAACTAGTGCAAAAAAGTGTAACAAAATTGGTTTGATTTTTTTTAGTACTTTTCAGTTTTTCTTAGTTTTCACATAAGGTCCGGGGTCAGGACAAAAGACAGATTTTTGACAAATTTCAAAATATGTCAGATATTGTCCAAATAATTTTTTATTTCACGTCTAGACATGTGAAATGCATGAACTAGTGCAAAAAAGTGTAACAAAATTGATTGATTTTTTTTTAGTACTTTTCAGTTTTTCTTAGTTTTCACATAAGGTCCGGGGTCAGGACAAAAGACAGATTTTTGACAAATATCAAAATCTGTCAGATATTGTCCAAATCATTTTTTATTTCATTTCTAGACATGTGAAATGCATGAACTAGGGCAAAAAAAGTGAATAAAAATTGGTCTGATTTTTTTTAGTACTTTTCAGTTTTTCTTAGTTTTCACGTAAGGTCCGGGGGTCAGGACAAAAGACAGATTTTTGACAAATTTCAAAATCTGTCAGATATTGTCCAAATGATTTTTTATTTCACTTCTAGACATGTGAAATGCATGAACTAGGGCAAAAAAGTGTAAAAAAATTGGTTTGATTTTTTTTAGTACCTTTCAGTTTTTCTTAGTTTTCACATAAGGTCCGGGGTCAGGACAAAAGACAGAATTTTGACAAATTTCAAAATATGTCAGATATTGTCCAAATCATTTTTTATTTCACTTATAGACATGTGAAATGCATGAACTAGGGCAAAAAAGTGTAAAAAAATTGGTTTGATTTTTTTTAGTACCTTTCAGTTTTTTTTAGTTTTCACATAAGGTCCGGGGTCAGGACAAAAGACAGATTTTTGACAAATTTTAAAATCTGTCAGATATTGTCCAAATCATTTTTTATTTCATTTCTAGACATGTGAAATGCATGAACTAGGGCAAAAAAAGTGAAAAAAAATTGGTCTGATTTTTTTTAGTACTTTTCAGTTTTTCTTAGTTTTCACATAAGGTCCGGGGTCAGGACGAAAGACAGATTTTTGACAAATTTCAAAATCTGTCAGATATTGTCCAAATCATTTTCTATTTAATTTCTAGACATGTGAAATGCATGAACTAGGGCAAGAAAGTGTAAAAAAATTGGTTTGAATTTTTTTTTAGTACCTTGCAGTTTTTCTTAGTTTTCACATAAGGTCCGGGGTCAGGACAAAAGACAGAATTTTGACAAATTTCAAAATATGTCAGATATTGTCCAAATCATTTTTTATTTCATTTCTAGACATGTGAAATGCATGAACTAGGGCAAAAAAAGTGAATAAAAATTGGTCTGATTTTTTTTAGTACTTTTCAGTTTTTCTTAGTTTTCACATAAGGTCCGGGGTCAGGACAAAAGACAGATTTCTGACAAATTTCAAAATCTGTCAGATATTGTCCAAATCATTTTTTATTTAATTTCTAGACATGTGAAATGCATGAACTAGGGCAAGAAAGTGTGAAAAAATTGGTTTGATTTTTTTTTAGTACTTTTCAGTTTTTCTTAGTTTTCACATAAGGTCCGGGGTCAGGAAAAAAGACAGATTTTTGACAAATTTCAAAATCTGTCAGATATTGTCCAAATCATTTTCTATTTAATTTCTAGACATGTGAAATGCATGAACTAGGGCAAGAAAGTGTAAAAAAATTGGTTTGAATTTTTTTTAGTACCTTGCAGTTTTTCTTAGTTTTCACATAAGGTCCGGGGTCAGGACAAAAGACAGAATTTTGACAAATTTCAAAATATGTCAGATATTGTCCAAATCATTTTTTATTTCACTTATAGACATGTGAAATGCATGAACTAGGGCAAAAAAGTGTAAAAAAATTGGTTTGATTTTTTTTAGTACCTTTCAGTTTTTTTTAGTTTTCACATAAGGTCCGGGGTCAGGACAAAAGACAGATTTTTGACAAATTTCAAAATATGTCAGATATTGTCCAAATTATTTTTTATTTCATTTCTTGACATGTGAAATGCATGAACTAGGGCAAAAAAAGTGAATAAAAATTGGTCTGATTTTTTTTAGTACTTTTCAGTTTTTCTTAGTTTTCACATAAGGTCCGGGGTCAGGACAAAAGACAGATTTCTGACAAATTTCAAAATCTGTCAGATATTGTCCAAATAATTTTTTATTTCATTTCTAGACATGTGAAATGCATGAACTAGTGCAAAAAAGTGTAACAAAATTGGTTTGATTTTTTTTAGTACTTTTCAGTTTTTCTTAGTTTTCACATAAGGTCCGGGGTCAGGACAAAAGACAGATTTTTGACAAATTTCAAAATATGTCAGATATTGTCCAAATTATTTTTTATTTCACGTCTAGACATGTGAAATGCATGAACTAGTGCAAAAAAGTGTAACAAAATTGATTTGATTTTTTTTTAGTACTTTTCAGTTTTTCTTAGTTTTCACATAAGGTCCGGGGTCAGGACAAAAGACAGATTTTTGACAAATTTCAAAATATGTCAGATATTGTCCAAATTATTTTTTATTTCACGTCTAGACATGTGAAATGCATGAACTAGTGCAAAAAAGTGTAACAAAATTGGTTTGATTTTTTTTTAGTACTTTTCAGTTTTTCTTAGTTTTCACATAAGGTCCGGGGTCAGGACAAAAGACAGAATTTTGACAAATTTCAAAATATGTCAGATATTGTCCAAATCATTTTTTATTTCACTTATAGACATGTGAAATGCATGAACTAGGGCAAAAAAGTGTAAAAAAATTGGTTTGATTTTTTTTAGTACCTTTCAGTTTTTTTTAGTTTTCACATAAGGTCCGGGGTCAGGACAAAAGACAGATTTTTGACAAATTTCAAAATATGTCAGATATTGTCCAAATTATTTTTTATTTCATTTCTTGACATGTGAAATGCATGAACTAGGGCAAAAAAAGTGAATAAAAATTGGTCTGATTTTTTTTAGTACTTTTCAGTTTTTCTTAGTTTTCACATAAGGTCCGGGGTCAGGACAAAAGACAGATTTCTGACAAATTTCAAAATCTGTCAGATATTGTCCAAATAATTTTTTATTTCATTTCTAGACATGTGAAATGCATGAACTAGTGCAAAAAAGTGTAACAAAATTGGTTTGATTTTTTTTAGTACTTTTCAGTTTTTCTTAGTTTTCACATAAGGTCCGGGGTCAGGACAAAAGACAGATTTTTGACAAATTTCAAAATATGTCAGATATTGTCCAAATTATTTTTTATTTCACGTCTAGACATGTGAAATGCATGAACTAGTGCAAAAAAGTGTAACAAAATTGATTTGATTTTTTTTTAGTACTTTTCAGTTTTTCTTAGTTTTCACATAAGGTCCGGGGTCAGGACAAAAGACAGATTTTTGACAAATTTCAAAATATGTCAGATATTGTCCAAATTATTTTTTATTTCACGTCTAGACATGTGAAATGCATGAACTAGTGCAAAAAAGTGTAACAAAATTGGTTTGATTTTTTTTTAGTACTTTTCAGTTTTTCTTAGTTTTCACATAAGGTCCGGGGTCAGGACAAAAGACAGAATTTTGACAAATTTCAAAATATGTCAGATATTGTCCAAATCATTTTTTATTTCACTTATAGACATGTGAAATGCATGAACTAGGGCAAAAAAGTGTAAAAAAATTGGTTTGATTTTTTTTAGTACCTTTCAGTTTTTTTTAGTTTTCACATAAGGTCCGGGGTCAGGACAAAAGACAGATTTTTGACAAATTTCAAAATATGTCAGATATTGTCCAAATTATTTTTTATTTCACGTCTAGACATGTGAAATGCATGAACTAGTGCAAAAAAGTGTAACAAAATTGATTTGATTTTTTTTTAGTACTTTTCAGTTTTTCTTAGTTTTCACATAAGGTCCGGGGTCAGGACAAAAGACAGATTTTTGACAAATTTCAAAATATGACAGATATTGTCCAAATCATTTATTATTTCACTTATAGACATGTGAAATGCATGAACTAGGGCAAAAAAGTGTAAAAAAATTGGTTTGATTTTTTTTAGTACCTTGCAGTTTTTCTTAGTTTTCACATATGGTCCGGGGTCAGGACAAAAGACAGATTTTTGACAAATTTCAAAATCTGTCAGATATTGTCCAAATCATTTTTTATTTCACTTCTAGACATGTGAAATGCATGAACTAGGGCAAAAAAGTGTAAAAAAATTGGTTTGATTTTTTTTAGTACCTTGCAGTTTTTCTTAGTTTTCACATAAGGTCCGGGGTCAGGACAAAATATAGATTTTTGACAAATTTCAAAATCTGTCAGATATTGTCTAAATCATTTTTTATTTCATTTCTAGACATGTGAAATGCATGAACTAGGGCAAGAAAGTGTGAAAAAATTGGTTTGATTTTTTTTTAGTACCTTGCAGTTTTTCTTAGTTTTCACATAAGGTCCGGGGTCAGGACAAAAGACAGATTTTTGACAAATTTCAAAATATGACAGATATTGTCCAAATCATTTATTATTTCACTTATAGACATGTGAAATGCATGAACTAGGGCAAAAAAGTGTAAAAAAATTGGTTTGATTTTTTTTAGTACCTTGCAGTTTTTCTTAGTTTTCACATAAGGTCCGGGGTCAGGACAAAATATAGATTTTTGACAAATTTCAAAATCTGTCAGATATTGTCTAAATCATTTTTTATTTCATTTCTAGACATGTGAAATGCATGAACTAGGGCAAGAAAGTGTGAAAAAATTGGTTTGATTTTTTTTTAGTACCTTGCAGTTTTTCTTAGTTTTCACATAAGGTCCGGGGTCAGGACAAAAGACAGATTTTTGACAAATTTCAAAATATGACAGATATTGTCCAAATCATTTATTATTTCACTTATAGACATGTGAAATGCATGAACTAGGGCAAAAAAGTGTAAAAAAATTGGTTTGATTTTTTTTAGTACCTTTCAGTTTTTTTTAGTTTTCACATAAGGTCCGGGGTCAGGACAAAAGACAGATTTTTGACAAATTTCAAAATATGTCAGATATTGTCCAAATTATTTTTTATTTCATTTCTTGACATGTGAAATGCATGAACTAGGGCAAAAAAAGTGAATAAAAATTGGTCTGATTTTTTTTAGTACTTTTCAGTTTTTCTTAGTTTTCACATAAGGTCCGGGGTCAGGACAAAAGACAGATTTCTGACAAATTTCAAAATCTGTCAGATATTGTCCAAATAATTTTTTATTTCATTTCTAGACATGTGAAATGCATGAACTAGTGCAAAAAAGTGTAACAAAATTGGTTTGATTTTTTTTAGTACTTTTCAGTTTTTCTTAGTTTTCACATAAGGTCCAGGGTCAGGACAAAAGACAGTTTTTTGACAAATTTCAAAATATGTCAGATATTGTCCAAATTATTTTTTATTTCACGTCTAGACATGTGAAATGCATGAACTAGTGCAAAAAAGTGTAAAAAAATTGGTTTGATTTTTTTTAGTACCTTGCAGTTTTTCTTAGTTTTCACATAAGGTCCGGGGTCAGGACAAAAGACAGATTTTTGACAAATTTCAAAATATGTCAGATATTGTCCAAATTATTTTTTATTTCACGTCTAGACATGTGAAATGCATGAACTAGGGCAAAAAAAGTGAAAAAAAATTGGTCTGATTTTTTTTAGTACTTTTCAGTTTTTCTTAGTTTTCACATAAGGTCCGGGGTCAGGACAAAAGACAGATTTTTGACAAATTTCAAAATCTGTCAGATATTGTCCAAATCATTTTTTATTTCACTTCTAGACATGTGAAATGCATGAACTAGGGCAAAAAAGTGTAAAAAAATTGGTTTGATTTTTTTTAGTACCTTGCAGTTTTTCTTAGTTTTCACATAAGGTCCGGGGTCAGGACAAAATATAGATTTTTGACAAATTTCAAAATCTGTCAGATATTGTCTAAATCATTTTTTATTTCATTTCTAGACATGTGAAATGCATGAACTAGGGCAAGAAAGTGTGAAAAAATTGGTTTGATTTTTTTTTAGTACCTTGCAGTTTTTCTTAGTTTTCACATAAGGTCCGGGGTCAGGACAAAAGACAGATTTTTGACAAATTTCAAAATATGACAGATATTGTCCAAATCATTTATTATTTCACTTATAGACATGTGAAATGCATGAACTAGGGCAAAAAAGTGTAAAAAAATTGGTTTGATTTTTTTTAGTACCTTGCAGTTTTTCTTAGTTTTCACATAAGGTCCGGGGTCAGGACAAAATATAGATTTTTGACAAATTTCAAAATCTGTCAGATATTGTCTAAATCATTTTTTATTTCATTTCTAGACATGTGAAATGCATGAACTAGGGCAAGAAAGTGTAAAAAAATTGGTTTGATTTTTTTTTAGTACCTTGCAGTTTTTCTTAGTTTTCACATAAGGTCCGGGGTCAGGACAAAATATAGATTTTTGACAAATTTCAAAATCTGTCAGATATTGTCTAAATCATTTTTTATTTCATTTCTAGACATGTGAAATGCATGAACTAGGGCAAGAAAGTGTGAAAAAATTGGTTTGATTTTTTTTTAGTACCTTGCAGTTTTTCTTAGTTTTCACATAAGGTCCGGGGTCAGGACAAAAGACAGATTTTTGACAAATTTCAAAATATGACAGATATTGTCCAAATCATTTATTATTTCACTTATAGACATGTGAAATGCATGAACTAGGGCAAAAAAGTGTAAAAAAATTGGTTTGATTTTTTTTAGTACCTTGCAGTTTTTCTTAGTTTTCACATAAGGTCCGGGGTCAGGACAAAATATAGATTTTTGACAAATTTCAAAATCTGTCAGATATTGTCTAAATCATTTTTTATTTCATTTCTAGACATGTGAAATGCATGAACTAGGGCAAGAAAGTGTGAAAAAATTGGTTTGATTTTTTTTTAGTACCTTGCAGTTTTTCTTAGTTTTCACATAAGGTCCGGGGTCAGGACAAAAGACAGATTTTTGACAAATTTCAAAATATGACAGATATTGTCCAAATCATTTATTATTTCACTTATAGACATGTGAAATGCATGAACTAGGGCAAAAAAGTGTAAAAAAATTGGTTTGATTTTTTTTAGTACCTTTCAGTTTTTTTTAGTTTTCACATAAGGTCCGGGGTCAGGACAAAAGACAGATTTTTGACAAATTTCAAAATATGTCAGATATTGTCCAAATTATTTTTTATTTCATTTCTTGACATGTGAAATGCATGAACTAGGGCAAAAAAAGTGAATAAAAATTGGTCTGATTTTTTTTAGTACTTTTCAGTTTTTCTTAGTTTTCACATAAGGTCCGGGGTCAGGACAAAAGACAGATTTCTGACAAATTTCAAAATCTGTCAGATATTGTCCAAATAATTTTTTATTTCATTTCTAGACATGTGAAATGCATGAACTAGTGCAAAAAAGTGTAACAAAATTGGTTTGATTTTTTTTAGTACTTTTCAGTTTTTCTTAGTTTTCACATAAGGTCCGGGGTCAGGACAAAAGACAGATTTTTGACAAATTTCAAAATATGTCAGATATTGTCCAAATTATTTTTTATTTCACGTCTAGACATGTGAAATGCATGAACTATTGCAAAAAAGTGTAACAAAATTGATTTGATTTTTTTTTAGTACTTTTCAGTTTTTCTTAGTTTTCACATAAGGTCCGGGGTCAGGACAAAAGACAGATTTTTGACAAATTTCAAAATCTGTCAGATATTGTCCAAATCATTTTTTATTTCACTTCTAGACATGTGAAATGCATGAACTAGGGCAAAAAAGTGTAAAAAAATTGGTTTGATTTTTTTTAGTACCTTGCAGTTTTTCTTAGTTTTCACATAAGGTCCGGGGTCAGGACAAAATATAGATTTTTGACAAATTTCAAAATCTGTCAGATATTGTCTAAATCATTTTTTATTTCATTTCTAGACATGTGAAATGCATGAACTAGGGCAAAAAAGTGTAAAAAAATTGGTTTGATTTTTTTTAGTACCTTGCAGTTTTTCTTAGTTTTCACATAAGGTCCGGGGTCAGGACAAAAGACAGATTTTTGACAAATTTCAAAATATGACAGATATTGTCCAAATCATTTATTATTTCACTTATAGACATGTGAAATGCATGAACTAGGGCAAAAAAGTGTAAAAAAATTGGTTTGATTTTTTTTAGTACCTTGCAGTTTTTCTTAGTTTTCACATAAGGTCCGGGGTCAGGACAAAATATAGATTTTTGACAAATTTCAAAATCTGTCAGATATTGTCTAAATCATTTTTTATTTCATTTCTAGACATGTGAAATGCATGAACTAGGGCAAGAAAGTGTAAAAAAATTGGTTTGATTTTTTTTTAGTACCTTGCAGTTTTTCTTAGTTTTCACAAAAGGTCCGGGGTCAGGACAAAATATAGATTTTTGACAAATTTCAAAATCTGTCAGATATTGTCTAAATCATTTTTTATTTCATTTCTAGACATGTGAAATGCATGAACTAGGGCAAGAAAGTGTGAAAAAATTGGTTTGATTTTTTTTTAGTACCTTGCAGTTTTTCTTAGTTTTCACATAAGGTCCGGGGTCAGGACAAAAGACAGATTTTTGACAAATTTCAAAATATGACAGATATTGTCCAAATTATTTTTTATTTCACGTCTAGACATGTGAAATGCATGAACTAGTGCAAAAAAGTGTAACAAAATTGGTTTGATTTTTTTTTAGTACTTTTCAGTTTTTCTTAGTTTTCACATAAGGTCCGGGGTCAGGACAAAAGACAGAATTTTGACAAATTTCAAAATATGTCAGATATTGTCCAAATCATTTTTTATTTCACTTATAGACATGTGAAATGCATGAACTAGGGCAAAAAAGTGTAAAAAAATTGGTTTGATTTTTTTTAGTACCTTGCAGTTTTTCTTAGTTTTCACATATGGTCCGGGGTCAGGACAAAAGACAGATTTTTGACAAATTTCAAAATATGTCAGATATTGTCCAAATTATTTTTTATTTCACTTCTAGACATGTGAAATGCATGAACTAGGGCAAAAAAAGTGAAAAAAAATTGGTCTGATTTTTTTTAGTACTTTTCAGTTTTTCTTAGTTTTCACATAAGGTCCGGGGTCAGGACAAAAGACAGATTTTTGACAAATTTCAAAATATGTCAGATATTGTCTAAATCATTTTTTATTTCATTTCTAGACATGTGAAATGCATGAACTAGGGCAAGAAAGTGTGAAAAAATTGGTTTGATTTTTTTTTAGTACCTTGCAGTTTTTCTTAGTTTTCACATAAGGTCCGGGGTCAGGACAAAAGACAGATTTTTGACAAATTTCAAAATATGACAGATATTGTCCAAATTATTTTTTATTTCACGTCTAGACATGTGAAATGCATGAACTAGTGCAAAAAAGTGTAACAAAATTGGTTTGATTTTTTTTTAGTACTTTTCAGTTTTTCTTAGTTTTCACATAAGGTCCGGGGTCAGGACAAAAGACAGAATTTTGACAAATTTCAAAATATGTCAGATATTGTCCAAATCATTTTTTATTTCACTTATAGACATGTGAAATGCATGAACTAGGGCAAAAAAGTGTAAAAAAATTGGTTTGATTTTTTTTAGTACCTTGCAGTTTTTCTTAGTTTTCACATATGGTCCGGGGTCAGGACAAAAGACAGATTTTTGACAAATTTCAAAATATGTCAGATATTGTCCAAATTATTTTTTATTTCACTTCTAGACATGTGAAATGCATGAACTAGGGCAAAAAAAGTGAAAAAAAATTGGTCTGATTTTTTTTAGTACTTTTCAGTTTTTCTTAGTTTTCACATAAGGTCCGGGGTCAGGACAAAAGACAGATTTTTGACAAATTTCAAAATATGTCAGATATTGTCCAAATTATTTTTTATTTCACTTCTAGACATGTGAAATGCATGAACTAGGGCAAAAAAAGTGAAAAAAAATTGGTCTGATTTTTTTTAGTACTTTTCAGTTTTTCTTAGTTTTCACATAAGGTCCGGGGTCAGGACAAAAGACAGATTTTTGACAAATTTCAAAATCTGTCAGATATTGTCCAAATCATTTTTTATTTCACTTATAGACATGTGAAATGCATGAACTAGGGCAAAAAAGTGTAAAAAAATTGGTTTGATTTTTTTTAGTACCTTGCAGTTTTTCTTAGTTTTCACATATGGTCCGGGGTCAGGACAAAAGACAGATTTTTGACAAATTTCAAAATATGTCAGATATTGTCCAAATTATTTTTTATTTCACTTCTAGACATGTGAAATGCATGAACTAGGGCAAAAAAAGTGAAAAAAAATTGGTCTGATTTTTTTTAGTACTTTTCAGTTTTTCTTAGTTTTCACATAAGGTCCGGGGTCAGGACAAAAGACAGATTTTTGACAAATTTCAAAATATGTCAGATATTGTCCAAATTATTTTTTATTTCACTTCTAGACATGTGAAATGCATGAACTAGGGCAAAAAAAGTGAAAAAAAATTGGTCTGATTTTTTTTAGTACTTTTCAGTTTTTCTTAGTTTTCACATAAGGTCCGGGGTCAGGACAAAAGACAGATTTTTGACAAATTTCAAAATCTGTCAGATATTGTCCAAATCATTTTTTATTTCACTTCTAGACATGTGAAATGCATGAACTAGGGCAAAAAAGTGTAAAAAAATTGGTTTGATTTTTTTTAGTACCTTGCAGTTTTTCTTAGTTTTCACATAAGGTCCGGGGTCAGGACAAAATATAGATTTTTGACAAATTTCAAAATCTGTCAGATATTGTCTAAATCATTTTTTATTTCATTTCTAGACATGTGAAATGCATGAACTAGGGCAAAAAAGTGTAAAAAAATTGGTTTGATTTTTTTTAGTACCTTGCAGTTTTTCTTAGTTTTCACATAAGGTCCGCGGTCAGGACAAAATATAGATTTTTGACAAATTTCAAAATATGACAGATATTGTCCAAATCATTTATTATTTCACTTATAGACATGTGAAATGCATGAACTAGGGCAAAAAAGTGTAAAAAAATTGGTTTGATTTTTTTTAGTACCTTGCAGTTTTTCTTAGTTTTCACATAAGGTCCGGGGTCAGGACAAAATATAGATTTTTGACAAATTTCAAAATCTGTCAGATATTGTCTAAATCATTTTTTATTTCATTTCTAGACATGTGAAATGCATGAACTAGGGCAAGAAAGTGTAAAAAAATTGGTTTGATTTTTTTTTAGTACCTTGCAGTTTTTCTTAGTTTTCACATAAGGTCCGGGGTCAGGACAAAATATAGATTTTTGACAAATTTCAAAATCTGTCAGATATTGTCTAAATCATTTTTTATTTCATTTCTAGACATGTGAAATGCATGAACTAGGGCAAGAAAGTGTGAAAAAATTGGTTTGATTTTTTTTTAGTACCTTGCAGTTTTTCTTAGTTTTCACATAAGGTCCGGGGTCAGGACAAAAGACAGATTTTTGACAAATTTCAAAATATGACAGATATTGTCCAAATCATTTATTATTTCACTTATAGACATGTGAAATGCATGAACTAGGGCAAAAAAGTGTAAAACAATTGGTTTGATTTTTTTTAGTACCTTGCAGTTTTTCTTAGTTTTCACATAAGGTCCGGGGTCAGGACAAAAGACAGATTTTTGACAAATTTCAAAATCTGTCAGATATTGTCTAAATCATTTTTTATTTCATTTCTAGACATGTGAAATGCATGAACTAGGGCAAGAAAGTGTAAAAAAATTGGTTTGATTTTTTTTTAGTACCTTGCAGTTTTTCTTAGTTTTCACATAAGGTCCGGGGTCAGGACAAAATATAGATTTTTGACAAATTTCAAAATCTGTCAGATATTGTCTAAATCATTTTTTATTTCATTTCTAGACATGTGAAATGCATGAACTAGGGCAAGAAAGTGTGAAAAAATTGGTTTGATTTTTTTTTAGTACCTTGCAGTTTTTCTTAGTTTTCACATAAGGTCCGGGGTCAGGACAAAAGACAGATTTTTGACAAATTTCAAAATATGACAGATATTGTCCAAATCATTTATTATTTCACTTATAGACATGTGAAATGCATGAACTAGGGCAAAAAAGTGTAAAACAATTGGTTTGATTTTTTTTAGTACCTTGCAGTTTTTCTTAGTTTTCACATAAGGTCCGGGGTCAGGACAAAAGACAGATTTTTGACAAATTTCAAAATCTGTCAGATATTGTCCAAATTATTTTTTATTTCACTTCTAGACATGTGAAATGCATGAACTAGTGCAAAAAAGTGTAACAAAATTGATTTGATTTTTTTTTAGTACTTTTCAGTTTTTCTTAGTTTTCACATAAGGTCCGGGGTCAGGACAAAAGACAGATTTTTGACAAATTTCAAAATCTGTCAGATATTGTCCAAATCATTTTTTATTTCATTTCTAGACATGTGAAATGCATGAACTAGGGCAAAAAAAGTGAAAAAAAAATTGGTCTGATTTTGTAGTACTTTTCAGTTTTTCTTAGTTTTCACATAAGGTCCGGGGTCAGGATAAAAGACAGATTTTTGACAAATTTCAAAATCTGTCAGATATTGTCCAAATCATTTTTTATTTCATTTCTAGACATGTGAAATGCATGAACTAGGGCAAAAAAAGTGAAAAAAATTGGTCTGATTTTTTTTAGTACTTTTCAGTTTTTCTTAGTTTTCACATAAGGTCCGGGTTCAGGACAAAAGACAAATTTTTGACAAATTTCAAAATCTGTCAGATATTGTCCAAATCATTTTTTATTTCACTTCTAGACATGTGAAATGCATGAACTAGGGCAAAAAAGTGTAAAAAAATTGGTTTGATTTTTTTAGTACCTTTCAGTTTTTCTTAGTTTTCACATAAGGTCCGGGGTCAGGACAAAATATAGATTTTTGACAAATTTCAAAATCTGTCAGATATTGTCTAAATCATTTTTTATTTCATTTCTAGACATGTGAAATGCATGAACTAGGGCAAGAAAGTGTGAAAAAATTGGTTTGATTTTTTTTTAGTACCTTGCAGTTTTTCTTAGTTTTCACATAAGGTCCGGGGTCAGGACAAAAGACAGATTTTTGACAAATTTCAAAATATGACAGATATTGTCCAAATCATTTATTATTTCACTTATAGACATGTGAAATGCATGAACTAGGGCAAAAAAGTGTAAAAAAATTGGTTTGATTTTTTTTAGTACCTTTCAGTTTTTTTTAGTTTTCACATAAGGTCCGGGGTCAGGACAAAAGACAGATTTTTGACAAATTTCAAAATATGTCAGATATTGTCCAAATTATTTTTTATTTCATTTCTTGACATGTGAAATGCATGAACTAGGGCAAAAAAAGTGAATAAAAATTGGTCTGATTTTTTTTAGTACTTTTCAGTTTTTCTTAGTTTTCACATAAGGTCCGGGGTCAGGACAAAAGACAGATTTCTGACAAATTTCAAAATCTGTCAGATATTGTCCAAATAATTTTTTATTTCATTTCTAGACATGTGAAATGCATGAACTAGTGCAAAAAAGTGTAACAAAATTGGTTTGATTTTTTTTAGTACTTTTCAGTTTTTCTTAGTTTTCACATAAGGTCCGGGGTCAGGACAAAAGACAGATTTTTGACAAATTTCAAAATATGTCAGATATTGTCCAAATTATTTTTTATTTCACGTCTAGACATGTGAAATGCATGAACTAGTGCAAAAAAGTGTAACAAAATTTATTTGATTTTTTTTTAGTACTTTTCAGTTTTTCTTAGTTTTCACATAAGGTCCGGGGTCAGGACAAAAGACAGATTTTTGACAAATTTCAAAATATGTCAGATATTGTCCAAATTATTTTTTATTTCACGTCTAGACATGTGAAATGCATGAACTAGTGCAAAAAAGTGTAACAAAATTGGTTTGATTTTTTTTTAGTACTTTTCAGTTTTTCTTAGTTTTCACATAAGGTCCGGGGTCAGGACAAAAGACAGAATTTTGACAAATTTCAAAATATGTCAGATATTGTCCAAATCATTTTTTATTTCACTTATAGACATGTGAAATGCATGAACTAGGGCAAAAAAGTGTAAAAAAATTGGTTTGATTTTTTTTAGTACCTTTCAGTTTTTTTTAGTTTTCACATAAGGTCCGGGGTCAGGACAAAAGACAGATTTTTGACAAATTTCAAAATATGTCAGATATTGTCCAAATTATTTTTTATTTCACGTCTAGACATGTGAAATGCATGAACTAGTGCAAAAAAGTGTAACAAAATTGATTTGATTTTTTTTTAGTACTTTTCAGTTTTTCTTAGTTTTCACATAAGGTCCGGGGTCAGGACAAAATATAGATTTTTGACAAATTTCAAAATCTGTCAGATATTGTCTAAATCATTTTTTATTTCATTTCTAGACATGTGAAATGCATGAACTAGGCAAGAAAGTGTGAAAAAATTGGTTTGATTTTTTTTTAGTACCTTGCAGTTTTTCTTAGTTTTCACATAAGGTCCGGGGTCAGGACAAAAGACAGATTTTTGACAAATTTCAAAATATGACAGATATTGTCCAAATTATTTTTTATTTCACTTCTAGACATGTGAAATGCATGAACTAGGGCAAAAAAAGTGAAAAAAAATTGGTCTGATTTTTTTTAGTACTTTTCAGTTTTTCTTAGTTTTCACATAAGGTCCGGGGTCAGGACAAAAGACAGATTTTTGACAAATTTCAAAATCTGTCAGATATTGTCCAAATCATTTTTTATTTCACTTCTAGACATGTGAAATGCATGAACTAGGGCAAAAAAGTGTAAAAAAATTGGTTTGATTTTTTTTAGTACCTTGCAGTTTTTCTTAGTTTTCACATAAGGTCCGGGGTCAGGACAAAATATAGATTTTTGACAAATTTCAAAATCTGTCAGATATTGTCTAAATCATTTTTTATTTCATTTCTAGACATGTGAAATGCATGAACTAGGGCAAAAAAGTGTAAAAAAATTGGTTTGATTTTTTTTAGTACCTTGCAGTTTTTCTTAGTTTTCACATAAGGTCCGGGGTCAGGACAAAATATAGATTTTTGACAAATTTCAAAATATGACAGATATTGTCCAAATCATTTATTATTTCACTTATAGACATGTGAAATGCATGAACTAGGGCAAAAAAGTGTAAAAAAATTGGTTTGTTTTTTTTTATTACCTTGCAGTTTTTCTTAGTTTTCACATAAGGTCCGGGGTCAGGACAAAATATAGATTTTTGACAAATTTCAAAATCTGTCAGATATTGTCTAAATCATTTTTTATTTCATTTCTAGACATGTGAAATGCATGAACTAGGGCAAGAAAGTGTAAAAAAATTGGTTTGATTTTTTTTTAGTACCTTGCAGTTTTTCTTAGTTTTCACATAAGGTCCGGGGTCAGGACAAAATATAGATTTTTGACAAATTTCAAAATCTGTCAGATATTGTCTAAATCATTTTTTATTTCATTTCTAGACATGTGAAATGCATGAACTAGGGCAAGAAAGTGTGAAAAAATTGGTTTGATTTTTTTTAGTACCTTGCAGTTTTTCTTAGTTTTCACATAAGGTCCGGGGTCAGGACAAAAGACAGATTTTTGACAAATTTCAAAATATGACAGATATTGTCCAAATCATTTATTATTTCACTTATAGACATGTGAAATGCATGAACTAGGGCAAAAAAGTGTAAAACAATTGGTTTGATTTTTTTTAGTACCTTGCAGTTTTTCTTAGTTTTCACATAAGGTCCGGGGTCAGGACAAAATATAGATTTTTGACAAATTTCAAAATCTGTCAGATATTGTCTAAATCATTTTTTATTTCATTTCTAGACATGTGAAATGCATGAACTAGGGCAAGAAAGTGTGAAAAAATTGGTTTGATTTTTTTTTAGTACCTTGCAGTTTTTCTTAGTTTTCACATAAGGTCCGGGGTCAGGACAAAAGACAGATTTTTGACAAATTTCAAAATATGACAGATATTGTCCAAATCATTTATTATTTCACTTATAGACATGTGAAATGCATGAACTAGGGCAAAAAAGTGTAAAAAAATTGGTTTGATTTTTTTTATTACCTTGCAGTTTTTCTTAGTTTTCACATAAGGTCCGGGGTCAGGACAAAAGACAGATTTTTGACAAATTTCAAAATATGTCAGATATTGTCCAAATTATTTTTTATTTCACGTCTAGACATGTGAAATGCATGAACTAGTGCAAAAAAGTGTAACAAAATTGATTTGATTTTTTTTTAGTACTTTTCAGTTTTTCTTAGTTTTCACATAAGGTCCGGGGTCAGGACAAAAGACAGATTTTTGACAAATTTCAAAATCTGTCAGATATTGTCCAAATCATTTTTTATTTCACTTCTAGACATGTGAAATGCATGAACTAGGGCAAAAAAGTGTAAAAAAATTGGTTTGATTTTTTTTAGTACCTTTCAGTTTTTCTTAGTTTTCACATAAGGTCCGGGGTCAGGACAAAATATAGATTTTTGACAAATTTCAAAATCTGTCAGATATTGTCTAAATCATTTTTTATTTCATTTCTAGACATGTGAAATGCATGAACTAGGGCAAGAAAGTGTGAAAAAATTGGTTTGATTTTTTTTTAGTACCTTGCAGTTTTTCTTAGTTTTCACATAAGGTCCGGGGTCAGGACAAAAGACAGATTTTTGACAAATTTCAAAATATGACAGATATTGTCCAAATCATTTATTATTTCACTTATAGACATGTGAAATGCATGAACTAGGGCAAAAAAGTGTAAAAAAATTGGTTTGATTTTTTTTAGTACCTTGCAGTTTTTCTTAGTTTTCACATAAGGTCCGGGGTCAGGACAAAAGACAGATTTTTGACAAATTTCAAAATATGTCAGATATTGTCCAAATTATTTTTTATTTCACTTCTAGACATGTGAAATGCATGAACTAGGGCAAAAAAAGTGAAAAAAAATTGGTCTGATTTTTTTTAGTACTTTTCAGTTTTTCTTAGTTTTCACATAAGGTCCGGGTTCAGGACAAAAGACAGATTTTTGACAAATTTCAAAATCTGTCAGATATTGTCCAAATTATTTTTTATTTCACTTCTAGACATGTGAAATGCATGAACTAGTGCAAAAAAGTGTAACAAAATTGATTTGATTTTTTTTTAGTACTTTTCAGTTTTTCTTAGTTTTCACATAAGGTCCGGGGTCAGGACAAAAGACAGATTTTTGACAAATTTCAAAATCTGTCAGATATTGTCCAAATCATTTTTTATTTCATTTCTAGACATGTGAAATGCATGAACTAGGGCAAAAAAAGTGAAAAAAAAATTGGTCTGATTTTGTAGTACTTTTCAGTTTTTCTTAGTTTTCACATAAGGTCCGGGGTCAGGATAAAAGACAGATTTTTGACAAATTTCAAAATCTGTCAGATATTGTCCAAATCATTTTTTATTTCATTTCTAGACATGTGAAATGCATGAACTAGGGCAAAAAAAGTGAAAAAAATTGGTCTGATTTTTTTTAGTACTTTTCAGTTTTTCTTAGTTTTCACATAAGGTCCGGGTTCAGGACAAAAGACAAATTTTTGACAAATTTCAAAATCTGTCAGATATTGTCCAAATCATTTTTTATTTCACTTCTAGACATGTGAAATGCATGAACTAGGGCAAAAAAGTGTAAAAAAATTGGTTTGATTTTTTTAGTACCTTTCAGTTTTTCTTAGTTTTCACATAAGGTCCGGGGTCAGGACAAAATATAGATTTTTGACAAATTTCAAAATCTGTCAGATATTGTCTAAATCATTTTTTATTTCATTTCTAGACATGTGAAATGCATGAACTAGGGCAAGAAAGTGTGAAAAAATTGGTTTGATTTTTTTTAGTACCTTGCAGTTTTTCTTAGTTTTCACATAAGGTCCGGGGTCAGGACAAAAGACAGATTTTTGACAAATTTCAAAATATGACAGATATTGTCCAAATCATTTATTATTTCACTTATAGACATGTGAAATGCATGAACTAGGGCAAAAAAGTGTAAAAAAATTGGTTTGATTTTTTTTAGTACCTTGCAGTTTTTCTTAGTTTTCACATAAGGTCCGGGGTCAGGACAAAATATAGATTTTTGACAAATTTCAAAATCTGTCAGATATTGTCTAAATCATTTTTTATTTCATTTCTAGACATGTGAAATGCATGAACTAGGGCAAGAAAGTGTAAAAAAATTGGTTTGATTTTTTTTTAGTACCTTGCAGTTTTTCTTAGTTTTCACATAAGGTCCGGGGTCAGGACAAAATATAGATTTTTGACAAATTTCAAAATCTGTCAGATATTGTCTAAATTATTTTTTATTTCACTTCTAGACATGTGAAATGCATGAACTAGGGCAAAAAAAGTGAAAAAAAATTGGTCTGATTTTTTTTAGTACTTTTCAGTTTTTCTTAGTTTTCACATAAGGTCCGGGTTCAGGACAAAAGACAGATTTTTGACAAATTTCAAAATCTGTCAGATATTGTCCAAATTATTTTTTATTTCACTTCTAGACATGTGAAATGCATGAACTAGTGCAAAAAAGTGTAACAAAATTGATTTGATTTTTTTTTAGTACTTTTCAGTTTTTCTTAGTTTTCACATAAGGTCCGGGGTCAGGACAAAAGACAGATTTTTGACAAATTTCAAAATCTGTCAGATATTGTCCAAATCATTTTTTATTTCATTTCTAGACATGTGAAATGCATGAACTAGGGCAAAAAAAGTGAAAAAAAAATTGGTCTGATTTTGTAGTACTTTTCAGTTTTTCTTAGTTTTCACATAAGGTCCGGGGTCAGGATAAAAGACAGATTTTTGACAAATTTCAAAATCTGTCAGATATTGTCCAAATCATTTTTTATTTCATTTCTAGACATGTGAAATGCATGAACTAGGGCAAAAAAAGTGAAAAAAATTGGTCTGATTTTTTTTAGTACTTTTCAGTTTTTCTTAGTTTTCACATAAGGTCCGGGTTCAGGACAAAAGACAAATTTTTGACAAATTTCAAAATCTGTCAGATATTGTCCAAATCATTTTTTATTTCACTTCTAGACATGTGAAATGCATGAACTAGGGCAAAAAAGTGTAAAAAAATTGGTTTGATTTTTTTAGTACCTTTCAGTTTTTCTTAGTTTTCACATAAGGTCCGGGGTCAGGACAAAATATAGATTTTTGACAAATTTCAAAATCTGTCAGATATTGTCTAAATCATTTTTTATTTCATTTCTAGACATGTGAAATGCATGAACTAGGGCAAGAAAGTGTGAAAAAATTGGTTTGATTTTTTTTAGTACCTTGCAGTTTTTCTTAGTTTTCACATAAGGTCCGGGGTCAGGACAAAAGACAGATTTTTGACAAATTTCAAAATATGACAGATATTGTCCAAATCATTTATTATTTCACTTATAGACATGTGAAATGCATGAACTAGGGCAAAAAAGTGTAAAAAAATTGGTTTGATTTTTTTTAGTACCTTGCAGTTTTTCTTAGTTTTCACATAAGGTCCGGGGTCAGGACAAAATATAGATTTTTGACAAATTTCAAAATCTGTCAGATATTGTCTAAATCATTTTTTATTTCATTTCTAGACATGTGAAATGCATGAACTAGGGCAAGAAAGTGTAAAAAAATTGGTTTGATTTTTTTTTAGTACCTTGCAGTTTTTCTTAGTTTTCACATAAGGTCCGGGGTCAGGACAAAATATAGATTTTTGACAAATTTCAAAATCTGTCAGATATTGTCTAAATCATTTTTTATTTCATTTCTAGACATGTGAAATGCATGAACTAGGGCAAGAAAGTGTGAAAAAATTGGTTTGATTTTTTTTTAGTACCTTGCAGTTTTTCTTAGTTTTCACATAAGGTCCGGGGTCAGGACAAAAGACAGATTTTTGACAAATTTCAAAATATGTCAGATATTGTCCAAATTATTTTTTATTTCACGTCTAGACATGTGAAATGCATGAACTAGTGCAAAAAAGTGTAACAAAATTGATTTGATTTTTTTTTAGTACTTTTCAGTTTTTCTTAGTTTTCACATAAGGTCCGGGTTCAGGACAAAAGACAAATTTTTGACAAATTTCAAAATCTGTCAGATATTGTCCAAATCATTTTTTATTTCACTTCTAGACATGTGAAATGCATGAACTAGGGCAAAAAAGTGTAAAAAAATTGGTTTGATTTTTTTAGTACCTTTCAGTTTTTCTTAGTTTTCACATAAGGTCCGGGGTCAGGACAAAATATAGATTTTTGACAAATTTCAAAATCTGTCAGATATTGTCTAAATCATTTTTTATTTCATTTCTAGACATGTGAAATGCATGAACTAGGGCAAGAAAGTGTGAAAAAATTGGTTTGATTTTTTTTAGTACCTTGCAGTTTTTCTTAGTTTTCACATAAGGTCCGGGGTCAGGACAAAAGACAGATTTTTGACAAATTTCAAAATATGACAGATATTGTCCAAATCATTTATTATTTCACTTATAGACATGTGAAATGCATGAACTAGGGCAAAAAAGTGTAAAAAAATTGGTTTGATTTTTTTTAGTACCTTGCAGTTTTTCTTAGTTTTCACATAAGGTCCGGGGTCAGGATAAAAGACAGATTTTTGACAAATTTCAAAATCTGTCAGATATTGTCCAAATCATTTTTTATTTCATTTCTAGACATGTGAAATGCATGAACTAGGGCAAAAAAAGTGAAAAAAATTGGTCTGATTTTTTTTAGTACTTTTCAGTTTTTCTTAGTTTTCACATAAGGTCCGGGTTCAGGACAAAAGACAAATTTTTGACAAATTTCAAAATCTGTCAGATATTGTCCAAATCATTTTTTATTTCACTTCTAGACATGTGAAATGCATGAACTAGGGCAAAAAAGTGTAAAAAAATTGGTTTGATTTTTTTAGTACCTTTCAGTTTTTCTTAGTTTTCACATAAGGTCCGGGGTCAGGACAAAATATAGATTTTTGACAAATTTCAAAATCTGTCAGATATTGTCTAAATCATTTTTTATTTCATTTCTAGACATGTGAAATGCATGAACTAGGGCAAGAAAGTGTGAAAAAATTGGTTTGATTTTTTTTAGTACCTTGCAGTTTTTCTTAGTTTTCACATAAGGTCCGGGGTCAGGACAAAAGACAGATTTTTGACAAATTTCAAAATATGACAGATATTGTCCAAATCATTTATTATTTCACTTATAGACATGTGAAATGCATGAACTAGGGCAAAAAAGTGTAAAAAAATTGGTTTGATTTTTTTTAGTACCTTGCAGTTTTTCTTAGTTTTCACATAAGGTCCGGGGTCAGGACAAAATATAGATTTTTGACAAATTTCAAAATCTGTCAGATATTGTCTAAATCATTTTTTATTTCATTTCTAGACATGTGAAATGCATGAACTAGGGCAAGAAAGTGTAAAAAAATTGGTTTGATTTTTTTTAGTACCTTGCAGTTTTTCTTAGTTTTCACATAAGGTCCGGGGTCAGGACAAAATATAGATTTTTGACAAATTTCAAAATCTGTCAGATATTGTCTAAATCATTTTTTATTTCATTTCTAGACATGTGAAATGCATGAACTAGGGCAAGAAAGTGTGAAAAAATTGGTTTGATTTTTTTTTAGTACCTTGCAGTTTTTCTTAGTTTTCACATAAGGTCCGGGGTCAGGACAAAAGACAGATTTTTGACAAATTTCAAAATATGTCAGATATTGTCCAAATTATTTTTTATTTCACGTCTAGACATGTGAAATGCATGAACTAGTGCAAAAAAGTGTAACAAAATTGATTTGATTTTTTTTTAGTACTTTTCAGTTTTTCTTAGTTTTCACATAAGGTCCGGGTTCAGGACAAAAGACAAATTTTTGACAAATTTCAAAATCTGTCAGATATTGTCCAAATCATTTTTTATTTCACTTCTAGACATGTGAAATGCATGAACTAGGGCAAAAAAGTGTAAAAAAATTGGTTTGATTTTTTTAGTACCTTTCAGTTTTTCTTAGTTTTCACATAAGGTCCGGGGTCAGGACAAAATATAGATTTTTGACAAATTTCAAAATCTGTCAGATATTGTCTAAATCATTTTTTATTTCATTTCTAGACATGTGAAATGCATGAACTAGGGCAAGAAAGTGTGAAAAAATTGGTTTGATTTTTTTTAGTACCTTGCAGTTTTTCTTAGTTTTCACATAAGGTCCGGGGTCAGGACAAAAGACAGATTTTTGACAAATTTCAAAATATGACAGATATTGTCCAAATCATTTATTATTTCACTTATAGACATGTGAAATGCATGAACTAGGGCAAAAAAGTGTAAAAAAATTGGTTTGATTTTTTTTAGTACCTTGCAGTTTTTCTTAGTTTTCACATAAGGTCCGGGGTCAGGACAAAATATAGATTTTTGACAAATTTCAAAATCTGTCAGATATTGTCTAAATCATTTTTTATTTCATTTCTAGACATTTTAAATGCATGAACTAGGGCAAGAAAGTGTAAAAAAATTGGTTTGATTTTTTTTTAGTACCTTGCAGTTTTTCTTAGTTTTCACATAAGGTCCGGGGTCAGGACAAAATATAGATTTTTGACAAATTTCAAAATCTGTCAGATATTGTCTAAATCATTTTTTATTTCATTTCTAGACATGTGAAATGCATGAACTAGGGCAAGAAAGTGTGAAAAAATTGGTTTGATTTTTTTTTAGTACCTTGCAGTTTTTCTTAGTTTTCACATAAGGTCCGGGGTCAGGACAAAAGACAGATTTTTGACAAATTTCAAAATATGACAGATATTGTCCAAATCATTTATTATTTCACTTATAGACATGTGAAATGCATGAACTTGGGCAAAAAAGTGTAAAACAATTGGTTTGATTTTTTTTTAGTACCTTGCAGTTTTTCTTAGTTTTCACATAAGGTCCGGGGTCAGGACAAAATATAGATTTTTGACAAATTTCAAAATCTGTCAGATATTGTCTAAATCATTTTTTATTTCATTTCTAGACATGTGAAATGCATGAACTAGGGCAAGAAAGTGTGAAAAAATTGGTTTGATTTTTTTTTAGTACCTTGCAGTTTTTCTTAGTTTTCACATAAGGTCCGGGGTCAGGACAAAAGACAGATTTTTGACAAATTTCAAAATATGACAGATATTGTCCAAATCATTTATTATTTCACTTATAGACATGTGAAATGCATGAACTAGGGCAAAAAAGTGTAAAAAAATTGGTTTGATTTTTTTTATTACCTTGCAGTTTTTCTTAGTTTTCACATAAGGTCCGGGGTCAGGACAAAAGACAGATTTTTGACAAATTTCAAAATATGTCAGATATTGTCCAAATTATTTTTTATTTCACGTCTAGACATGTGAAATGCATGAACTAGTGCAAAAAAGTGTAACAAAATTGATTTGATTTTTTTTTAGTACTTTTCAGTTTTTCTTAGTTTTCACATAAGGTCCGGGGTCAGGACAAAAGACAGATTTTTGACAAATTTCAAAATCTGTCAGATATTGTCCAAATCATTTTTTATTTCACTTCTAGACATGTGAAATGCATGAACTAGGGCAAAAAAGTGTAAAAAAATTGGTTTGATTTTTTTTAGTACCTTTCAGTTTTTCTTAGTTTTCACATAAGGTCCGGGGTCAGGACAAAATATAGATTTTTGACAAATTTCAAAATCTGTCAGATATTGTCTAAATCATTTTTTATTTCATTTCTAGACATGTGAAATGCATGAACTAGGGCAAGAAAGTGTGAAAAAATTGGTTTGATTTTTTTTTAGTACCTTGCAGTTTTTCTTAGTTTTCACATAAGGTCCGGGGTCAGGACAAAAGACAGATTTTTGACAAATTTCAAAATATGACAGATATTGTCCAAATCATTTATTATTTCATTTCTAGACATGTGAAATGCATGAACTAGGGCAAGAAAGTGTAAAAAAATTGGTTTGATTTTTTTTTAGTACCTTGCAGTTTTTCTTAGTTTTCACATAAGGTCCGGGGTCAGGACAAAATATAGATTTTTGACAAATTTCAAAATCTGTCAGATATTGTCTAAATCATTTTTTATTTCATTTCTAGACAAGTGAAATGCATGAACTAGGGCAAGAAAGTGTGAAAAAATTGGTTTGATTTTTTTTTAGTACCTTGCAGTTTTTCTTAGTTTTCACATAAGGTCCGGGGTCAGGACAAAAGACAGATTTTTGACAAATTTCAAAATATGACAGATATTGTCCAAATCATTTATTATTTCACTTATAGACATGTGAAATGCATGAACTTGGGCAAAAAAGTGTAAAACAATTGGTTTGATTTTTTTTAGTACCTTGCAGTTTTTCTTAGTTTTCACATAAGGTCCGGGGTCAGGACAAAATATAGATTTTTGACAAATTTCAAAATCTGTCAGATATTGTCTAAATCATTTTTTATTTCATTTCTAGACATGTGAAATGCATGAACTAGGGCAAGAAAGTGTGAAAAAATTGGTTTGATTTTTTTTTAGTACCTTGCAGTTTTTCTTAGTTTTCACATAAGGTCCGGGGTCAGGACAAAAGACAGATTTTTGACAAATTTCAAAATATGACAGATATTGTCCAAATCATTTATTATTTCACTTATAGACATGTGAAATGCATGAACTAGGGCAAAAAAGTGTAAAAAAATTGGTTTGATTTTTTTTATTACCTTGCAGTTTTTCTTAGTTTTCACATAAGGTCCGGGGTCAGGACAAAAGACAGATTTTTGACAAATTTCAAAATCTGTCAGATATTGTCTAAATCATTTTTTATTTCATTTCTAGACATGTGAAATGCATGAACTAGGGCAAGAAAGTGTGAAAAAATTGGTTTGATTTTTTTTTAGTACCTTGCAGTTTTTCTTAGTTTTCACATAAGGTCCGGGGTCAGGACAAAAGACAGATTTTTGACAAATTTCAAAATATGACAGATATTGTCCAAATCATTTATTATTTCACTTATAGACATGTGAAATGCATGAACTAGGGCAAAAAAGTGTAAAAAAATTGGTTTGATTTTTTTTAGTACCTTGCAGTTTTTCTTAGTTTTCACATAAGGTCCGGGGTCAGGACAAAATATAGATTTTTGACAAATTTCAAAATCTGTCACATATTGTCTAAATCATTTTTTATTTCATTTCTAGACATGTGAAATGCATGAACTAGGGCAAGAAAGTGTAAAAAAATTGGTTTGATTTTTTTTATTACCTTGCAGTTTTTCTTAGTTTTCACATAAGGTCCGGGGTCAGGACAAAAGACAGATTTTTGACAAATTTCAAAATATGTCAGATATTGTCCAAATTATTTTTTATTTCACGTCTAGACATGTGAAATGCATGAACTAGTGCAAAAAAGTGTAACAAAATTGATTTGATTTTTTTTTAGTACTTTTCAGTTTTTCTTAGTTTTCACATAAGGTCCGGGGTCAGGACAAAAGACAGATTTTTGACAAATTTCAAAATCTGTCAGATATTGTCCAAATCATTTTTTATTTCACTTCTAGACATGTGAAATGCATGAACTAGGGCAAAAAAGTGTAAAAAAATTGGTTTGATTTTTTTTAGTACCTTTCAGTTTTTCTTAGTTTTCACATAAGGTCCGGGGTCAGGACAAAATATAGATTTTTGACAAATTTCAAAATCTGTCAGATATTGTCTAAATCATTTTTTATTTCATTTCTAGACATGTGAAATGCATGAACTAGGGCAAGAAAGTGTGAAAAAATTGGTTTGATTTTTTTTTAGTACCTTGCAGTTTTTCTTAGTTTTCACATAAGGTCCGGGGTCAGGACAAAAGACAGATTTTTGACAAATTTCAAAATATGACAGATATTGTCCAAATCATTTATTATTTCACTTATAGACATGTGAAATGCATGAACTAGGGCAAAAAAGTGTAAAAAAATTGGTTTGATTTTTTTTAGTACCTTGCAGTTTTTCTTAGTTTTCACATAAGGTCCGGGGTCAGGACAAAAGACAGATTTTTGACAAATTTCAAAATATGTCAGATATTGTCCAAATTATTTTTTATTTCACTTCTAGACATGTGAAATGCATGAACTAGGGCAAAAAAAGTGAAAAAAAATTGGTCTGATTTTTTTTAGTACTTTTCAGTTTTTCTTAGTTTTCACATAAGGTCCGGGTTCAGGACAAAAGACAGATTTTTGACAAATTTCAAAATCTGTCAGATATTGTCCAAATTATTTTTTATTTCATTTCTAGACATGTGAAATGCATGAACTAGGGCAAGAAAGTGTGAAAAAATTGGTTTGATTTTTTTTTAGTACCTTGCAGTTTTTCTTAGTTTTCACATAAGGTCCGGGGTCAGGACAAAAGACAGATTTTTGACAAATTTCAAAATATGACAGATATTGTCCAAATCATTTATTATTTCACTTATAGACATGTGAAATGCATGAACTTGGGCAAAAAAGTGTAAAACAATTGGTTTGATTTTTTTTAGTACCTTGCAGTTTTTCTTAGTTTTCACATAAGGTCCGGGGTCAGGACAAAATATAGATTTTTGACAAATTTCAAAATCTGTCAGATATTGTCTAAATCATTTTTTATTTCATTTCTAGACATGTGAAATGCATGAACTAGGGCAAGAAAGTGTGAAAAAATTGGTTTGATTTTTTTTTAGTACCTTGCAGTTTTTCTTAGTTTTCACATAAGGTCCGGGGTCAGGACAAAAGACAGATTTTTGACAAATTTCAAAATATGACAGATATTGTCCAAATCATTTATTATTTCACTTATAGACATGTGAAATGCATGAACTAGGGCAAAAAAGTGTAAAAAAATTGGTTTGATTTTTTTTATTACCTTGCAGTTTTTCTTAGTTTTCACATAAGGTCCGGGGTCAGGACAAAAGACAGATTTTTGACAAATTTCAAAATATGTCAGATATTGTCCAAATTATTTTTTATTTCACGTCTAGACATGTGAAATGCATGAACTAGTGCAAAAAAGTGTAACAAAATTGATTTGATTTTTTTTTAGTACTTTTCAGTTTTTCTTAGTTTTCACATAAGGTCCGGGGTCAGGACAAAAGACAGATTTTTGACAAATTTCAAAATCTGTCAGATATTGTCCAAATCATTTTTTATTTCACTTCTAGACATGTGAAATGCATGAACTAGGGCAAAAAAGTGTAAAAAAATTGGTTTGATTTTTTTTAGTACCTTTCAGTTTTTCTTAGTTTTCACATAAGGTCCGGGGTCAGGACAAAATATAGATTTTTGACAAATTTCAAAATCTGTCAGATATTGTCTAAATCATTTTTTATTTCATTTCTAGACATGTGAAATGCATGAACTAGGGCAAGAAAGTGTGAAAAAATTGGTTTGATTTTTTTTTAGTACCTTGCAGTTTTTCTTAGTTTTCACATAAGGTCCGGGGTCAGGACAAAAGACAGATTTTTGACAAATTTCAAAATATGTCAGATATTGTCCAAATCATTTTTTATTTCACTTATAGACATGTGAAATGCATGAACTAGGGCAAAAAAGTGTAAAAAAATTGGTTTGATTTTTTTTAGTACCTTTCAGTTTTTTTTAGTTTTCACATAAGGTCCGGGGTCAGGACAAAAGACAGATTTTTTACAAATTTCAAAATATGTCAGATATTGTCCAAATCATTTTTTATTTCACTTCTAGACATGTGAAATGCATGAACCAGGGCAAAAAAGTGTAAAAATATTGGTTTGATTTTTTTTAGTACCTTTCAGTTTTCTTAGTTTTCACATAATGTCCTGGGTCAGGACAAAAGACAGATTTTTGACAAATTTCAAAATCTGTCAGATATTGTCCAAATCATTTTTTATTTCATTTCTAGACATGTGAAATGCATGAACTAGGGCAAAAAAAGTGAATAAAAATTGGTCTGATTTTTTTTAGTACTTTTCAGTTTTTCTTAGTTTTCACATAAGGTCCGGGGTCAGGACAAAAAACAGATTTCTGACAAATTTCAAAATCTGTCAGATATTGTCCAAATCATTTTTTATTTAATTTCTAGACATGTGAAATGCATGAACTAGGGCAAGAAAGTGTGAAAAAATTGGTTTGATTTTTTTTTAGTACCTTGCAGTTTTTCTTAGTTTTCACATAAGGTCCGGGGTCAGGATAAAAGACAGATTTTTGACAAATTTCAAAATATGTCAGATATTGTCCAAATTATTTTTTATTTCACGTCTAGACATGTGAAATGCATGAACTAGTGCAAAAAAGTGTAACAAAATTGGTTTGATTTTTTTTTAGTACTTTTCAGTTTTTCTTAGTTTTCACATAAGGTCCGGGGTCAGGACAAAAGACAGATTTCTGACAAATTTCAAAATCTGTCAGATATTGTCCAAATAATTTTTTATTTCATTTCTAGACATGTGAAATGCATGAACTAGTGCAAAAAAGTGTAACAAAATTGGTTTGATTTTTTTTAGTACTTTTCAGTTTTTCTTAGTTTTCACATAAGGTCCGGGGTCAGGACAAAAGACAGATTTTTGACAAATTTCAAAATATGTCAGATATTGTCCAAATTATTTTTTATTTCACTTCTAGACATGTGAAATGCATGAACTAGGGCAAAAAAAGTGAAAAAAAATTGGTCTGATTTTTTTTAGTACTTTTCAGTTTTTCTTAGTTTTCACATAAGGTCCGGGGTCAGGACAAAAGACAGAATTTTGACAAATTTCAAAATATGTCAGATATTGTCCAAATCATTTTTTATTTCACTTATAGACATGTGAAATGCATGAACTAGGGCAAAAAAGTGTAAAAAAATTGGTTTGATTTTTTTTAGTACCTTTCAGTTTTTTTTAGTTTTCACATAAGATCCGGGGTCAGGACAAAATATAGATTTTTGACAAATTTCAAAATCTGTCAGATATTGTCTAAATCATTTTTTATTTCATTTCTAGACATGTGAAATGCATGAACTAGGGCAAGAAAGTGTGAAAAAATTGGTTTGATTTTTTTTTAGTACCTTGCAGTTTTTCTTAGTTTTCACATAAGGTCCGGGGTCAGGACAAAAGACAGATTTTTGACAAATTTCAAAATATGACAGATATTGTCCAAATCATTTATTATTTCACTTATAGACATGTGAAATGCATGAACTAGGGCAAAAAAGTGTAAAAAAATTGGTTTGATTTTTTTTAGTACCTTGCAGTTTTTCTTAGTTTTCACATAAGGTCCGGGGTCAGGACAAAATATAGATTTTTGACAAATTTCAAAATCTGTCAGATATTGTCTAAATCATTTTTTATTTCATTTCTAGACATGTGAAATGCATGAACTAGGGCAAGAAAGTGTAAAAAAATTGGTTTGATTTTTTTTTAGTACCTTGCAGTTTTTCTTAGTTTTCACATAAGGTCCGGGGTCAGGACAAAATATAGATTTTTGACAAATTTCAAAATCTGTCAGATATTGTCTAAATCATTTTTTATTTCATTTCTAGACATGTGAAATGCATGAACTAGGGCAAGAAAGTGTGAAAAAATTGGTTTGATTTTTTTTTAGTACCTTGCAGTTTTTCTTAGTTTTCACATAAGGTCCGGGGTCAGGACAAAAGACAGAATTTTGACAAATTTCAAAATATGTCAGATATTGTCCAAATCATTTTTTATTTCACTTATAGACATGTGAAATGCATGAACTAGTGCAAAAAAGTGTAAAAAAATTGGTTTGATTTTTTTTAGTACCTTTCAGTTTTTTTTAGTTTTCACATAAGGTCCGGGGTCAGGACAAAAGACAGATTTTTTACAAATTTCAAAATATGTCAGATATTGTCCAAATCATTTTTTATTTCACTTCTAGACATGTGAAATGCATGAACCAGGGCAAAAAAGTGTAAAAATATTGGTTTGATTTTTTTTAGTACCTTTCAGTTTTTCTTAGTTTTCACATAATGTCCTGGGTCAGGACAAAAGACAGATTTTTGACAAATTTCAAAATCTGTCAGATATTGTCCAAATCATTTTTTATTTCATTTCTAGACATGTGAAATGCATGAACTAGGGCAAAAAAAGTGAATAAAAATTGGTCTGATTTTTTTTAGTACTTTTCAGTTTTTCTTAGTTTTCACATAAGGTCCGGGGTCAGGACAAAAAACAGATTTCTGACAAATTTCAAAATCTGTCAGATATTGTCCAAATCACTTTTTATTTAATTTCTAGACATGTGAAATGCATGAACTAGGGCAAGAAAGTGTGAAAAAATTGGTTTGATTTTTTTTTAGTACCTTGCAGTTTTTCTTAGTTTTCACATAAGGTCCGGGGTCAGGATAAAAGACAGATTTTTGACAAATTTCAAAATATGTCAGATATTGTCCAAATTATTTTTTATTTCACGTCTAGACATGTGAAATGCATGAACTAGTGCAAAAAAGTGTAACAAAATTGGTTTGATTTTTTTTTAGTACTTTTCAGTTTTTCTTAGTTTTCACATAAGGTCCGGGGTCAGGACAAAAGACAGATTTCTGACAAATTTCAAAATCTGTCAGATATTGTCCAAATAATTTTTTATTTCATTTCTAGACATGTGAAATGCATGAACTAGTGCAAAAAAGTGTAACAAAATTGGTTTGATTTTTTTTAGTACTTTTCAGTTTTTCTTAGTTTTCACATAAGGTCCGGGGTCAGGACAAAAGACAGATTTTTGACAAATTTCAAAATATGTCAGATATTGTCCAAATTATTTTTTATTTCACTTCTAGACATGTGAAATGCATGAACTAGGGCAAAAAAAGTGAAAAAAAATTGGTCTGATTTTTTTTAGTACTTTTCAGTTTTTCTTAGTTTTCACATAAGGTCCGGGGTCAGGACAAAAGACAGAATTTTGACAAATTTCAAAATATGTCAGATATTGTCCAAATCATTTTTTATTTCACTTATAGACATGTGAAATGCATGAACTAGGGCAAAAAAGTGTAAAAAAATTGGTTTGATTTTTTTTAGTACCTTTCAGTTTTTTTTAGTTTTCACATAAGGTCCGGGGTCAGGACAAAAGACAGATTTTTTACAAATTTCAAAATATGTCAGATATTGTCCAAATCATTTTTTATTTCACTTCTAGACATGTGAAATGCATGAACCAGGGCAAAAAAGTGTAAAAATATTGGTTTGATTTTTTTTAGTACCTTTCAGTTTTTCTTAGTTTTCACATAAGGTCCGGGGTCAGGACAAAAGACAGATTTTTGACAAATTTCAAAATCTGTCAGATATTGTCCAAATAATTTTTTATTTCATTTCTAGACATGTGAAATGCATGAACTAGTGCAAAAAAGTGTAACAAAATTGGTTTGATTTTTTTTAGTACTTTTCAGTTTTTCTTAGTTTTCACATAAGGTCCGGGGTCAGGACAAAAGACAGATTTTTGACAAATTTCAAAATATGTCAGATATTGTCCAAATTATTTTTTATTTCACTTCTAGACATGTGAAATGCATGAACTAGGGCAAAAAAAGTGAAAAAAAATTGGTCTGATTTTTTTTAGTACTTTTCAGTTTTTCTTAGTTTTCACATAAGGTCCGGGGTCAGGACAAAAGACAGAATTTTGACAAATTTCAAAATATGTCAGATATTGTCCAAATCATTTTTTATTTCACTTATAGACATGTGAAATGCATGAACTAGGGCAAAAAAGTGTAAAAAAATTGGTTTGATTTTTTTTAGTACCTTTCAGTTTTTTTTAGTTTTCACATAAGGTCCGGGGTCAGGACAAAAGACAGATTTTTTACAAATTTCAAAATATGTCAGATATTGTCCAAATCATTTTTTATTTCACTTCTAGACATGTGAAATGCATGAACCAGGGCAAAAAAGTGTAAAAATATTGGTTTGATTTTTTTTAGTACCTTTCAGTTTTTCTTAGTTTTCACATAAGGTCCGGGGTCAGGACAAAAGACAGATTTTTGACAAATTTCAAAATCTGTCAGATATTGTCCAAATCATTTTTTATTTCATTTCTAGACATGTGAAATGCATGAACTAGGGCAAAAAAAGTGAATAAAAATTGGTCTGATTTTTTTTAGTACTTTTCAGTTTTTCTTAGTTTTCACATAAGGTCCGGGGTCAGGATGAAAGACAGATTTTTGACAAATTTCAAAATCTCTCAGATATTGTCCAAATTATTTTTTATTTCACTTCTAGACATGTGAAATGCATGAACTAGTGCAAAAAAGTGTAACAAAATTGATTTGATTTTTTTTTAGTACTTTTCAGTTTTTCTTAGTTTTCACATAAGGTCCGGGGTCAGGACAAAAGACAGATTTTTGACAAATTTCAAAATATGTCAGATATTGTCCAAATTATTTTTTATTTCACGTCTAGACATGTGAAATGCATGAACTAGTGCAAAAAAGTGTAACAAAATTGATTTGATTTTTTTTTAGTACTTTTCAGTTTTTCTTAGTTTTCACATAAGGTCCGGGGTCAGGACAAAAGACAGATTTTTGACAAATTTCAAAATATGTCAGATATTGTCCAAATTATTTTTTATTTCACGTCTAGACATGTGAAATGCATGAACTAGTGCAAAAAAGTGTTACAAAATTGATTTGATTTTTTTTTAGTACTTTTCAGTTTTTCTTAGTTTTCACATAAGGTCCGGGGTCAGGACAAAAGACAGATTTTTGACAAATTTCAAAATCTGTCAGATATTGTCCAAATCATTTTTTATTTCATTTCTAGACATGTGAAATGCATGAACTAGTGCAAAAAAGTGTAACAAAATTGGTTTGATTTTTTTTAGTACTTTTCAGTTTTTCTTAGTTTTCACATAAGGTCCGGGGTCAGGATAAAAGACAGATTTTTGACAAATTTCAAAATCTCTCAGATATTGTCCAAATTATTTTTTATTTCACTTCTAGACATGTGAAATGCATGAACTAGTGCAAAAAAGTGTAACAAAATTGGTTTGATTTTTTTTAGTACTTTTCAGTTTTTCTTAGTTTTCACATAAGGTCCGGGGTCAGGATAAAAGACAGATTTTTGACAAATTTCAAAATATGTCAGATATTGTCCAAATTATTTTTTATTTCACGTCTAGACATGTGAAATGCATGAACTAGTGCAAAAAAGTGTAACAAAATTGATTTGATTTTTTTTTAGTACTTTTCAGTTTTTCTTAGTTTTCACATAAGGTCCGGGGTCAGGACAAAAGACAGATTTTTGACAAATTTCAAAATATGTCAGATATTGTCCAAATCATTTTTTATTTAATTTCTAGACATGTGAAATGCATGAACTAGGGCAAGAAAGTGTGAAAAAATTGGTTTGATTTTTTTTTAGTACCTTGCAGTTTTTCTTAGTTTTCACATAAGGTCCGGGGTCAGGACAAAAGACAGATTTTTGACAAATTTCAAAATCTGTCAGATATTGTCCAAATCATTTTTTATTTCATTTCTAGACATGTGAAATGCATGAACTAGGGCAAAAAAAGTGAATAAAAATTGGTCTGATTTTTTTTAGTACTTTTCAGTTTTTCTTAGTTTTCACATAAGGTCCGGGGTCAGGACAAAAGACAGATTTTTGACAAATTTCAAAATATGTCAGATATTGTCCAAATTATTTTTTATTTCACGTCTAGACATGTGAAATGCATGAACTAGTGCAAAAAAGTGTAACAAAATTGGTTTGATTTTTTTTTAGTACTTTTCAGTTTTTCTTAGTTTTCACATAAGGTCCGGGGTCAGGACAAAAGACAGATTTTTGACAAATTTCAAAATATGTCTGATATTGTCCAAATTATTTTTTATTTCACTTCTAGACATGTGAAATGCATGAACTAGGGCAAAAAAAGTGAAAAAAAATTGGTCTGATTTTTTTTAGTACTTTTCAGTTTTTCTTAGTTTTCACATAAGGTCCGGGGTCAGGACAAAAGACAGATTTTTTACAAATTTCCAAATATGTCAGATATTGTCCAAATCATTTTTTATTTCACTTCTAAACATGTGAAATGCATGAACTAGGGCAAAAAAGTGTAAAAAAATTGGTTTGATTTTTTTTAGTTGCTTGCAGTTTTTCTTAGTTTTCACATAAGGTCCGGGGTCAGGACAAAAGACAGAATTTTGACAAATTTCAAAATATGTCAGATATTGTCCAAATCATTTTTTATTTCACTTATAGACATGTGAAATGCATGAACTAGGGCAAAAAAGTGTAAAAAAATTGGTTTGATTTTTTTTAGTACCTTTCAGTTTTTTTTAGTTTTCACATAAGGTCCGGGGTCAGGACAAAAGACAGATTTTTTACAAATTTCAAAATATGTCAGATATTGTCCAAATCATTTTTTATTTCACTTCTAGACATGTGAAATGCATGAACCAGGGCAAAAAAGTGTAAAAATATTGGTTTGATTTTTTTTAGTACTTTTCAGTTTTTCTTAGTTTTCACATAAGGTCCGGGGTCAGGACAAAAAACAGATTTCTGACAAATTTCAAAATCTGTCAGATATTGTCCAAATCATTTTTTATTTAATTTCTAGACATGTGAAATGCATGAACTAGGGCAAGAAAGTGTGAAAAAATTGGTTTGATTTTTTTTTAGTACCTTGCAGTTTTTCTTAGTTTTCACATAAGGTCCGGGGTCAGGATGAAAGACAGATTTTTGACAAATTTCAAAATCTCTCAGATATTGTCCAAATTATTTTTTATTTCACTTCTAGACATGTGAAATGCATGAACTAGTGCAAAAAAGTGTAACAAAATTGATTTGATTTTTTTTTAGTACTTTTCAGTTTTTCTTAGTTTTCACATAAGGTCCGGGGTCAGGACAAAAGACAGATTTTTGACAAATTTCAAAATATGTCAGATATTGTCCAAATTATTTTTTATTTCACGTCTAGACATGTGAAATGCATGAACTAGTGCAAAAAAGTGTAACAAAATTGGTTTGATTTTTTTTAGTACTTTTCAGTTTTTCTTAGTTTTCACATAAGGTCCGGGGTCAGGATGAAAGACAGATTTTTGACAAATTTCAAAATCTCTCAGATATTGTCCAAATTATTTTTTATTTCACTTCTAGACATGTGAAATGCATGAACTAGTGCAAAAAAGTGTAACAAAATTGATTTGATTTTTTTTTAGTACTTTTCAGTTTTTCTTAGTTTTCACATAAGGTCCGGGGTCAGGACAAAAGACAGATTTTTGACAAATTTCAAAATATGTCAGATATTGTCCAAATTATTTTTTATTTCACGTCTAGACATGTGAAATGCATGAACTAGTGCAAAAAAGTGTAACAAAATTGGTTTGATTTTTTTTAGTACTTTTCAGTTTTTCTTAGTTTTCACATAAGGTCCGGGGTCAGGACAAAAGACAGATTTTTGACAAATTTCAAAATATGTCAGATATTGTCCAAATCATTTTTTATTTAATTTCTAGACATGTGAAATGCATGAACTAGGGCAAGAAAGTGTGAAAAAATTGGTTTGATTTTTTTTTAGTACCTTGCAGTTTTTCTTAGTTTTCACATAAGGTCCGGGGTCAGGATAAAAGACAGATTTTTGACAAATTTCAAAATATGTCAGATATTGTCCAAATTATTTTTTATTTCACGTCTAGACATGTGAAATGCATGAACTAGTGCAAAAAAGTGTTACAAAATTGGTTTGATTTTTTTTAGTACTTTTCAGTTTTTCTTAGTTTTCACATAAGGTCCGGGGTCAGGATAAAAGACAGATTTTTTACAAATTTCCAAATATGTCAGATATTGTCCAAATCATTTTTTATTTCACTTCTAAACATGTGAAATGCATGAACTAGGGCAAAAAAGTGTAAAAAAATTGGTTTGATTTTTTTTAGTTGCTTGCAGTTTTTCTTAGTTTTCACATAAGGTCCGGGGTCAGGACAAAAGACAGATTTTTGACAAATTTCAAAATATGTCAGATATTGTCCAAATCATTTTTTATTTCACTTATAGACATGTGAAATGCATGAACTAGGGCAAAAAAGTGTAAAAAAATTGGTTTGATTTTTTTTAGTACCTTTCAGTTTTTTTTAGTTTTCACATAAGGTCCGGGGTCAGGACAAAAGACAGATTTTTTACAAATTTCAAAATATGTCAGATATTGTCCAAATCATTTTTTATTTCACTTCTAGACATGTGAAATGCATGAACCAGGGCAAAAAAGTGTAAAAATATTGGTTTGATTTTTTTTAGTACTTTTCAGTTTTTCTTAGTTTTCACATAAGGTCCGGGGTCAGGACAAAAAACAGATTTCTGACAAATTTCAAAATCTGTCAGATATTGTCCAAATCATTTTTTATTTAATTTCTAGACATGTGAAATGCATGAACTAGGGCAAGAAAGTGTGAAAAAATTGGTTTGATTTTTTTTTAGTACCTTGCAGTTTTTCTTAGTTTTCACATAAGGTCCGGGGTCAGGATAAAAGACAGATTTTTGACAAATTTCAAAATATGTCAGATATTGTCCAAATTATTTTTTATTTCACGTCTAGACATGTGAAATGCATGAACTAGTGCAAAAAAGTGTTACAAAATTGATTTGATTTTTTTTTAGTACTTTTCAGTTTTTCTTAGTTTTCACATAAGGTCCGGGGTCAGGACAAAAGACAGATTTTTGACAAATTTCAAAATCTGTCAGATATTGTCCAAATCATTTTTTATTTCATTTCTAGACATGTGAAATGCATGAACTAGTGCAAAAAAGTGTAACAAAATTGGTTTGATTTTTTTTAGTACTTTTCAGTTTTTCTTAGTTTTCACATAAGGTCCGGGGTCAGGATGAAAGACAGATTTTTGACAAATTTCAAAATCTCTCAGATATTGTCCAAATTATTTTTTATTTCACTTCTAGACATGTGAAATGCATGAACTAGTGCAAAAAAGTGTAACAAAATTGATTTGATTTTTTTTAGTACTTTTCAGTTTTTCTTAGTTTTCACATAAGGTCCGGGGTCAGGACAAAAGACAGATTTTTGACAAATTTCAAAATATGTCAGATATTGTCCAAATTATTTTTTATTTCACGTCTAGACATGTGAAATGCATGAACTAGTGCAAAAAAGTGTAACAAAATTGGTTTGATTTTTTTTAGTACTTTTCAGTTTTTCTTAGTTTTCACATAAGGTCCGGGGTCAGGACAAAAGACAGATTTTTGACAAATTTCTAAATATGTCAGATATTGTCCAAATCATTTTTTATTTAATTTCTAGACATGTGAAATGCATGAACTAGGGCAAGAAAGTGTGAAAAAATTGGTTTGATTTTTTTTTAGTACCTTGCAGTTTTTCTTAGTTTTCACATAAGGTCCGGGGTCAGGATAAAAGACAGATTTTTGACAAATTTCAAAATATGTCAGATATTGTCCAAATTATTTTTTATTTCACGTCTAGACATGTGAAATGCATGAACTAGTGCAAAAAAGTGTTACAAAATTGATTTGATTTTTTTTTAGTACTTTTCAGTTTTTCTTAGTTTTCACATAAGGTCCGGGGTCAGGACAAAAGACAGATTTTTGACAAATTTCAAAATCTGTCAGATATTGTCCAAATCATTTTTTATTTCATTTCTAGACATGTGAAATGCATGAACTAGTGCAAAAAAGTGTAACAAAATTGGTTTGATTTTTTTTAGTACTTTTCAGTTTTTCTTAGTTTTCACATAAGGTCCGGGGTCAGGATAAAAGACAGATTTTTGACAAATTTCAAAATCTCTCAGATATTGTCCAAATTATTTTTTATTTCACTTCTAGACATGTGAAATGCATGAACTAGTGCAAAAAAGTGTAACAAAATTGGTTTGATTTTTTTTAGTACTTTTCAGTTTTTCTTAGTTTTCACATAAGGTCCGGGGTCAGGACAAAAGACAGAATTTTGACAAATTTCAAAATATGTCAGATATTGTCCAAATCATTTTTTATTTCACTTATAGACATGTGAAATGCATGAACTAGGGCAAAAAAGTGTAAAAAAATTGGTTTGATTTTTTTTAGTACCTTTCAGTTTTTTTTAGTTTTCACATAAGGTCCGGGGTCAGGACAAAAGACAGATTTTTTACAAATTTCAAAATATGTCAGATATTGTCCAAATCATTTTTTATTTCACTTCTAGACATGTGAAATGCATGAACCAGGGCAAAAAAGTGTAAAAATATTGGTTTGATTTTTTTTAGTACCTTTCAGTTTTTCTTAGTTTTCACATAATGTCCTGGGTCAGGACAAAAGACAGATTTTTGACAAATTTCAAAATCTGTCAGATATTGTCCAAATCATTTTTTATTTCATTTCTAGACATGTGAAATGCATGAACTAGGGCAAAAAAAGTGAATAAAAATTGGTCTGATTTTTTTTAGTACTTTTCAGTTTTTCTTAGTTTTCACATAAGGTCCGGGGTCAGGACAAAAAACAGATTTCTGACAAATTTCAAAATCTGTCAGATATTGTCCAAATCATTTTTTATTTAATTTCTAGACATGTGAAATGCATGAACTAGGGCAAGAAAGTGTGAAAAAATTGGTTTGATTTTTTTTTAGTACCTTGCAGTTTTTCTTAGTTTTCACATAAGGTCCGGGGTCAGGATAAAAGACAGATTTTTGACAAATTTCAAAATATGTCAGATATTGTCCAAATTATTTTTTATTTCACGTCTAGACATGTGAAATGCATGAACTAGTGCAAAAAAGTGTAACAAAATTGGTTTGATTTTTTTTTAGTACTTTTCAGTTTTTCTTAGTTTTCACATAAGGTCCGGGGTCAGGACAAAAGACAGATTTTTGACAAATTTCAAAATATGTCAGATATTGTCCAAATTATTTTTTATTTCACTTCTAGACATGTGAAATGCATGAACTAGGGCAAAAAAAGTGAAAAAAAATTGGTCTGATTTTTTTTAGTACTTTTCAGTTTTTCTTAGTTTTCACATAAGGTCCGGGGTCAGGACAAAAGACAGAATTTTGACAAATTTCAAAATATGTCAGATATTGTCCAAATCATTTTTTATTTCACTTATAGACATGTGAAATGCATGAACTAGGGCAAAAAAGTGTAAAAAAATTGGTTTGATTTTTTTTAGTACCTTTCAGTTTTTTTTAGTTTTCACATAAGGTCCGGGGTCAGGACAAAAGACAGATTTTTTACAAATTTCAAAATATGTCAGATATTGTCCAAATCATTTTTTATTTCACTTCTAGACATGTGAAATGCATGAACCAGGGCAAAAAAGTGTAAAAATATTGGTTTGATTTTTTTTAGTACCTTTCAGTTTTTCTTAGTTTTCACATAAGGTCCGGGGTCAGGACAAAAGACAGATTTTTGACAAATTTCAAAATCTGTCAGATATTGTCCAAATCATTTTTTATTTCATTTCTAGACATGTGAAATGCATGAACTAGGGCAAAAAAAGTGAATAAAAATTGGTCTGATTTTTTTTAGTACTTTTCAGTTTTTCTTAGTTTTCACATAAGGTCCGGGGTCAGGATGAAAGACAGATTTTTGACAAATTTCAAAATCTCTCAGATATTGTCCAAATTATTTTTTATTTCACTTCTAGACATGTGAAATGCATGAACTAGTGCAAAAAAGTGTAACAAAATTGATTTGATTTTTTTTTAGTACTTTTCAGTTTTTCTTAGTTTTCACATAAGGTCCGGGGTCAGGACAAAAGACAGATTTTTGACAAATTTCAAAATATGTCAGATATTGTCCAAATTATTTTTTATTTCACGTCTAGACATGTGAAATGCATGAACTAGTGCAAAAAAGTGTAACAAAATTGATTTGATTTTTTTTTAGTACTTTTCAGTTTTTCTTAGTTTTCACATAAGGTCCGGGGTCAGGACAAAAGACAGATTTTTGACAAATTTCAAAATATGTCAGATATTGTCCAAATTATTTTTTATTTCACGTCTAGACATGTGAAATGCATGAACTAGTGCAAAAAAGTGTAACAAAATTGGTTTGATTTTTTTTTAGTACTTTTCAGTTTTTCTTAGTTTTCACATAAGGTCCGGGGTCAGGATAAAAGACAGATTTTTGACAAATTTCAAAATATGTCAGATATTGTCCAAATTATTTTTTATTTCACGTCTAGACATGTGAAATGCATGAACTAGTGCAAAAAAGTGTTACAAAATTGATTTGATTTTTTTTAGTACTTTTCAGTTTTTCTTAGTTTTCACATAAGGTCCGGGGTCAGGATAAAAGACAGATTTTTGACAAATTTCAAAATCTCTCAGATATTGTCCAAATTATTTTTTATTTCACTTCTAGACATGTGAAATGCATGAACTAGTGCAAAAAAGTGTAACAAAATTGGTTTGATTTTTTTTAGTACTTTTCAGTTTTTCTTAGTTTTCACATAAGGTCCGGGGTCAGGATAAAAGACAGATTTTTGACAAATTTCAAAATATGTCAGATATTGTCCAAATTATTTTTTATTTCACGTCTAGACATGTGAAATGCATGAACTAGTGCAAAAAAGTGTAACAAAATTGATTTGATTTTTTTTTAGTACTTTTCAGTTTTTCTTAGTTTTCACATAAGGTCCGGGGTCAGGACAAAAGACAGATTTTTGACAAATTTCAAAATATGTCAGATATTGTCCAAATCATTTTTTATTTAATTTCTAGACATGTGAAATGCATGAACTAGGGCAAGAAAGTGTGAAAAAATTGGTTTGATTTTTTTTTAGTACCTTGCAGTTTTTCTTAGTTTTCACATAAGGTCCGGGGTCAGGACAAAAGACAGATTTTTGACAAATTTCAAAATCTGTCAGATATTGTCCAAATCATTTTTTATTTCATTTCTAGACATGTGAAATGCATGAACTAGGGCAAAAAAAGTGAATAAAAATTGGTCTGATTTTTTTTAGTACTTTTCAGTTTTTCTTAGTTTTCACATAAGGTCCGGGGTCAGGACAAAAGACAGATTTTTGACAAATTTCAAAATATGTCAGATATTGTCCAAATTATTTTTTATTTCACGTCTAGACATGTGAAATGCATGAACTAGTGCAAAAAAGTGTAACAAAATTGGTTTGATTTTTTTTTAGTACTTTTCAGTTTTTCTTAGTTTTCACATAAGGTCCGGGGTCAGGACAAAAGACAGATTTTTGACAAATTTCAAAATATGTCTGATATTGTCCAAATTATTTTTTATTTCACTTCTAGACATGTGAAATGCATGAACTAGGGCAAAAAAAGTGAAAAAAAATTGGTCTGATTTTTTTTAGTACTTTTCAGTTTTTCTTAGTTTTCACATAAGGTCCGGGGTCAGGACAAAAGACAGATTTTTTACAAATTTCCAAATATGTCAGATATTGTCCAAATCATTTTTTATTTCACTTCTAAACATGTGAAATGCATGAACTAGGGCAAAAAAGTGTAAAAAAATTGGTTTGATTTTTTTTAGTTCCTTGCAGTTTTTCTTAGTTTTCACATAAGGTCCGGGGTCAGGACAAAAGACAGAATTTTGACAAATTTCAAAATATGTCAGATATTGTCCAAATCATTTTTTATTTCACTTATAGACATGTGAAATGCATGAACTAGGGCAAAAAAGTGTAAAAAAATTGGTTTGATTTTTTTTAGTACCTTTCAGTTTTTTTTAGTTTTCACATAAGGTCCGGGGTCAGGACAAAAGACAGATTTTTTACAAATTTCAAAATATGTCAGATATTGTCCAAATCATTTTTTATTTCACTTCTAGACATGTGAAATGCATGAACCAGGGCAAAAAAGTGTAAAAATATTGGTTTGATTTTTTTTAGTACTTTTCAGTTTTTCTTAGTTTTCACATAAGGTCCGGGGTCAGGACAAAAAACAGATTTCTGACAAATTTCAAAATCTGTCAGATATTGTCCAAATCATTTTTTATTTAATTTCTAGACATGTGAAATGCATGAACTAGGGCAAGAAAGTGTGAAAAAATTGGTTTGATTTTTTTTTAGTACCTTGCAGTTTTTCTTAGTTTTCACATAAGGTCCGGGGTCAGGATAAAAGACAGATTTTTGACAAATTTCAAAATATGTCAGATATTGTCCAAATTATTTTTTATTTCACGTCTAGACATGTGAAATGCATGAACTAGTGCAAAAAAGTGTTACAAAATTGATTTGATTTTTTTTTAGTACTTTTCAGTTTTTCTTAGTTTTCACATAAGGTCCGGGGTCAGGACAAAAGACAGATTTTTGACAAATTTCAAAATCTGTCAGATATTGTCCAAATCATTTTTTATTTCATTTCTAGACATGTGAAATGCATGAACTAGTGCAAAAAAGTGTAACAAAATTGGTTTGATTTTTTTTAGTACTTTTCAGTTTTTCTTAGTTTTCACATAAGGTCCGGGGTCAGGATGAAAGACAGATTTTTGACAAATTTCAAAATCTCTCAGATATTGTCCAAATTATTTTTTATTTCACTTCTAGACATGTGAAATGCATGAACTAGTGCAAAAAAGTGTAACAAAATTGATTTGATTTTTTTTTAGTACTTTTCAGTTTTTCTTAGTTTTCACATAAGGTCCGGGGTCAGGACAAAAGACAGATTTTTGACAAATTTCAAAATATGTCAGATATTGTCCAAATTATTTTTTATTTCACGTCTAGACATGTGAAATGCATGAACTAGTGCAAAAAAGTGTAACAAAATTGGTTTGATTTTTTTTTAGTACTTTTCAGTTTTTCTTAGTTTTCACATAAGGTCCGGGGTCAGGACAAAAGACAGATTTTTGACAAATTTCAAAATCTGTCAGATATTGTCCAAATCATTTTTTATTTCATTTCTAGACATGTGAAATGCATGAACTAGTGCAAAAAAGTGTAACAAAATTGGTTTGATTTTTTTTAGTACTTTTCAGTTTTTCTTAGTTTTCACATAAGGTCCGGGGTCAGGATAAAAGACAGATTTTTGACAAATTTCAAAATCTCTCAGATATTGTCCAAATTATTTTTTATTTCACTTCTAGACATGTGAAATGCATGAACTAGTGCAAAAAAGTGTAACAAAATTGGTTTGATTTTTTTTAGTACTTTTCAGTTTTTCTTAGTTTTCACATAAGGTCCGGGGTCAGGACAAAAGACAGATTTTTGACAAATTTCAAAATATGTCAGATATTGTCCAAATTATTTTTTATTTCACGTCTAGACATGTGAAATGCATGAACTAGTGCAAAAAAGTGTAACAAAATTGGTTTGATTTTTTTTTAGTACTTTTCAGTTTTTCTTAGTTTTCACATAAGGTCCGGGGTCAGGACAAAAGACAGATTTTTGACAAATTTCAAAATCTGTCAGATATTGTCCAAATCATTTTTTATTTCATTTCTAGACATGTGAAATGCATGAACTAGTGCAAAAAAGTGTAACAAAATTGGTTTGATTTTTTTTAGTACTTTTCAGTTTTTCTTAGTTTTCACATAAGGTCCGGGGTCAGGATAAAAGACAGATTTTTGACAAATTTCAAAATCTCTCAGATATTGTCCAAATTATTTTTTATTTCACTTCTAGACATGTGAAATGCATGAACTAGTGCAAAAAAGTGTAACAAAATTGGTTTGATTTTTTTTAGTACTTTTCAGTTTTTCTTAGTTTTCACATAAGGTCCGGGGTCAGGACAAAAGACAGATTTTTTACAAATTTCCAAATATGTCAGATATTGTCCAAATCATTTTTTATTTCACTTCTAAACATGTGAAATGCATGAACTAGGGCAAAAAAGTGTAAAAAAATTGGTTTGATTTTTTTTAGTTCCTTGCAGTTTTTCTTAGTTTTCACATAAGGTCCGGGGTCAGGACAAAAGACAGAATTTTGACAAATTTCAAAATATGTCAGATATTGTCCAAATCATTTTTTATTTCACTTATAGACATGTGAAATGCATGAACTAGGGCAAAAAAGTGTAAAAAAATTGGTTTGATTTTTTTTAGTACCTTTCAGTTTTTTTTAGTTTTCACATAAGGTCCGGGGTCAGGACAAAAGACAGATTTTTTACAAATTTCAAAATATGTCAGATATTGTCCAAATCATTTTTTATTTCACTTCTAGACATGTGAAATGCATGAACCAGGGCAAAAAAGTGTAAAAATATTGGTTTGATTTTTTTTAGTACCTTTCAGTTTTTCTTAGTTTTCACATAATGTCCTGGGTCAGGACAAAAGACAGATTTTTGACAAATTTCAAAATCTGTCAGATATTGTCCAAATCATTTTTTATTTCATTTCTAGACATGTGAAATGCATGAACTAGGGCAAAAAAAGTGAATAAAAATTGGTCTGATTTTTTTTAGTACTTTTCAGTTTTTCTTAGTTTTCACATAAGGTCCGGGGTCAGGACAAAAAACAGATTTCTGACAAATTTCAAAATCTGTCAGATATTGTCCAAATCATTTTTTATTTAATTTCTAGACATGTGAAATGCATGAACTAGGGCAAGAAAGTGTGAAAAAATTGGTTTGATTTTTTTTTAGTACCTTGCAGTTTTTCTTAGTTTTCACATAAGGTCCGGGGTCAGGATAAAAGACAGATTTTTGACAAATTTCAAAATATGTCAGATATTGTCCAAATTATTTTTTATTTCACGTCTAGACATGTGAAATGCATGAACTAGTGCAAAAAAGTGTAACAAAATTGGTTTGATTTTTTTTTAGTACTTTTCAGTTTTTCTTAGTTTTCACATAAGGTCCGGGGTCAGGACAAAAGACAGATTTTTGACAAATTTCAAAATATGTCAGATATTGTCCAAATTATTTTTTATTTCACTTCTAGACATGTGAAATGCATGAACTAGGGCAAAAAAAGTGAAAAAAAATTGGTCTGATTTTTTTTAGTACTTTTCAGTTTTTCTTAGTTTTCACATAAGGTCCGGGGTCAGGACAAAAGACAGAATTTTGACAAATTTCAAAATATGTCAGATATTGTCCAAATCATTTTTTATTTCACTTATAGACATGTGAAATGCATGAACTAGGGCAAAAAAGTGTAAAAAAATTGGTTTGATTTTTTTTAGTACCTTTCAGTTTTTTTTAGTTTTCACATAAGGTCCGGGGTCAGGACAAAAGACAGATTTTTTACAAATTTCAAAATATGTCAGATATTGTCCAAATCATTTTTTATTTCACTTCTAGACATGTGAAATGCATGAACCAGGGCAAAAAAGTGTAAAAATATTGGTTTGATTTTTTTTAGTACCTTTCAGTTTTTCTTAGTTTTCACATAAGGTCCGGGGTCAGGACAAAAGACAGATTTTTGACAAATTTCAAAATCTGTCAGATATTGTCCAAATCATTTTTTATTTCATTTCTAGACATGTGAAATGCATGAACTAGGGCAAAAAAAGTGAATAAAAATTGGTCTGATTTTTTTTAGTACTTTTCAGTTTTTCTTAGTTTTCACATAAGGTCCGGGGTCAGGATGAAAGACAGATTTTTGACAAATTTCAAAATCTCTCAGATATTGTCCAAATTATTTTTTATTTCACTTCTAGACATGTGAAATGCATGAACTAGTGCAAAAAAGTGTAACAAAATTGATTTGATTTTTTTTTAGTACTTTTCAGTTTTTCTTAGTTTTCACATAAGGTCCGGGGTCAGGACAAAAGACAGATTTTTGACAAATTTCAAAATATGTCAGATATTGTCCAAATTATTTTTTATTTCACGTCTAGACATGTGAAATGCATGAACTAGTGCAAAAAAGTGTAACAAAATTGATTTGATTTTTTTTTAGTACTTTTCAGTTTTTCTTAGTTTTCACATAAGGTCCGGGGTCAGGACAAAAGACAGATTTTTGACAAATTTCAAAATATGTCAGATATTGTCCAAATTATTTTTTATTTCACGTCTAGACATGTGAAATGCATGAACTAGTGCAAAAAAGTGTAACAAAATTGGTTTGATTTTTTTTTAGTACTTTTCAGTTTTTCTTAGTTTTCACATAAGGTCCGGGGTCAGGACAAAAGACAGATTTTTGACAAATTTCAAAATCTGTCAGATATTGTCCAAATCATTTTTTATTTCATTTCTAGACATGTGAAATGCATGAACTAGTGCAAAAAAGTGTAACAAAATTGGTTTGATTTTTTTTAGTACTTTTCAGTTTTTCTTAGTTTTCACATAAGGTCCGGGGTCAGGATAAAAGACAGATTTTTGACAAATTTCAAAATCTCTCAGATATTGTCCAAATTATTTTTTATTTCACTTCTAGACATGTGAAATGCATGAACTAGTGCAAAAAAGTGTAACAAAATTGGTTTGATTTTTTTTAGTACTTTTCAGTTTTTCTTAGTTTTCACATAAGGTCCGGGGTCAGGACAAAAGACAGATTTTTTACAAATTTCCAAATATGTCAGATATTGTCCAAATCATTTTTTATTTCACTTCTAAACATGTGAAATGCATGAACTAGGGCAAAAAAGTGTAAAAAAATTGGTTTGATTTTTTTTAGTTCCTTGCAGTTTTTCTTAGTTTTCACATAAGGTCCGGGGTCAGGACAAAAGACAGAATTTTGACAAATTTCAAAATATGTCAGATATTGTCCAAATCATTTTTTATTTCACTTATAGACATGTGAAATGCATGAACTAGGGCAAAAAAGTGTAAAAAAATTGGTTTGATTTTTTTTAGTACCTTTCAGTTTTTTTTAGTTTTCACATAAGGTCCGGGGTCAGGACAAAAGACAGATTTTTTACAAATTTCAAAATATGTCAGATATTGTCCAAATCATTTTTTATTTCACTTCTAGACATGTGAAATGCATGAACCAGGGCAAAAAAGTGTAAAAATATTGGTTTGATTTTTTTTAGTACCTTTCAGTTTTTCTTAGTTTTCACATAATGTCCTGGGTCAGGACAAAAGACAGATTTTTGACAAATTTCAAAATCTGTCAGATATTGTCCAAATCATTTTTTATTTCATTTCTAGACATGTGAAATGCATGAACTAGGGCAAAAAAAGTGAATAAAAATTGGTCTGATTTTTTTTAGTACTTTTCAGTTTTTCTTAGTTTTCACATAAGGTCCGGGGTCAGGACAAAAAACAGATTTCTGACAAATTTCAAAATCTGTCAGATATTGTCCAAATCATTTTTTATTTAATTTCTAGACATGTGAAATGCATGAACTAGGGCAAGAAAGTGTGAAAAAATTGGTTTGATTTTTTTTTAGTACCTTGCAGTTTTTCTTAGTTTTCACATAAGGTCCGGGGTCAGGATAAAAGACAGATTTTTGACAAATTTCAAAATATGTCAGATATTGTCCAAATTATTTTTTATTTCACGTCTAGACATGTGAAATGCATGAACTAGTGCAAAAAAGTGTAACAAAATTGGTTTGATTTTTTTTTAGTACTTTTCAGTTTTTCTTAGTTTTCACATAAGGTCCGGGGTCAGGACAAAAGACAGATTTTTGACAAATTTCAAAATATGTCAGATATTGTCCAAATTATTTTTTATTTCACTTCTAGACATGTGAAATGCATGAACTAGGGCAAAAAAAGTGAAAAAAAATTGGTCTGATTTTTTTTAGTACTTTTCAGTTTTTCTTAGTTTTCACATAAGGTCCGGGGTCAGGACAAAAGACAGAATTTTGACAAATTTCAAAATATGTCAGATATTGTCCAAATCATTTTTTATTTCACTTATAGACATGTGAAATGCATGAACTAGGGCAAAAAAGTGTAAAAAAATTGGTTTGATTTTTTTTAGTACCTTTCAGTTTTTTTTAGTTTTCACATAAGGTCCGGGGTCAGGACAAAAGACAGATTTTTTACAAATTTCAAAATATGTCAGATATTGTCCAAATCATTTTTTATTTCACTTCTAGACATGTGAAATGCATGAACCAGGGCAAAAAAGTGTAAAAATATTGGTTTGATTTTTTTTAGTACCTTTCAGTTTTTCTTAGTTTTCACATAAGGTCCGGGGTCAGGACAAAAGACAGATTTTTGACAAATTTCAAAATCTGTCAGATATTGTCCAAATCATTTTTTATTTCATTTCTAGACATGTGAAATGCATGAACTAGGGCAAAAAAAGTGAATAAAAATTGGTCTGATTTTTTTTAGTACTTTTCAGTTTTTCTTAGTTTTCACATAAGGTCCGGGGTCAGGATGAAAGACAGATTTTTGACAAATTTCAAAATCTCTCAGATATTGTCCAAATTATTTTTTATTTCACTTCTAGACATGTGAAATGCATGAACTAGTGCAAAAAAGTGTAACAAAATTGATTTGATTTTTTTTTAGTACTTTTCAGTTTTTCTTAGTTTTCACATAAGGTCCGGGGTCAGGACAAAAGACAGATTTTTGACAAATTTCAAAATATGTCAGATATTGTCCAAATTATTTTTTATTTCACGTCTAGACATGTGAAATGCATGAACTAGTGCAAAAAAGTGTAACAAAATTGATTTGATTTTTTTTTAGTACTTTTCAGTTTTTCTTAGTTTTCACATAAGGTCCGGGGTCAGGACAAAAGACAGATTTTTGACAAATTTCAAAATATGTCAGATATTGTCCAAATTATTTTTTATTTCACGTCTAGACATGTGAAATGCATGAACTAGTGCAAAAAAGTGTAACAAAATTGGTTTGATTTTTTTTTAGTACTTTTCAGTTTTTCTTAGTTTTCACATAAGGTCCGGGGTCAGGACAAAAGACAGATTTTTGACAAATTTCAAAATCTGTCAGATATTGTCCAAATCATTTTTTATTTAATTTCTAGACATGTGAAATGCATGAACTAGTGCAAAAAAGTGTAACAAAATTGGTTTGATTTTTTTTAGTACTTTTCAGTTTTTCTTAGTTTTCACATAAGGTCCGGGGTCAGGATAAAAGACAGATTTTTGACAAATTTCAAAATCTCTCAGATATTGTCCAAATTATTTTTTATTTCACTTCTAGACATGTGAAATGCATGAACTAGTGCAAAAAAGTGTAACAAAATTGGTTTGATTTTTTTTAGTACTTTTCAGTTTTTCTTAGTTTTCACATAAGGTCCGGGGTCAGGATAAAAGACAGATTTTTGACAAATTTCAAAATATGTCAGATATTGTCCAAATTATTTTTTATTTCACGTCTAGACATGTGAAATGCATGAACTAGTGCAAAAAAGTGTTACAAAATTGATTTGATTTTTTTTTAGTACTTTTCAGTTTTTCTTAGTTTTCACATAAGGTCCGGGGTCAGGACAAAAGACAGATTTTTGACAAATTTCAAAATCTGTCAGATATTGTCCAAATCATTTTTTATTTCATTTCTAGACATGTGAAATGCATGAACTAGTGCAAAAAAGTGTAACAAAATTGGTTTGATTTTTTTTAGTACTTTTCAGTTTTTCTTAGTTTTCACATAAGGTCCGGGGTCAGGATAAAAGACAGATTTTTGACAAATTTCAAAATCTCTCAGATATTGTCCAAATTATTTTTTATTTCACTTCTAGACATGTGAAATGCATGAACTAGTGCAAAAAAGTGTAACAAAATTGGTTTGATTTTTTTTAGTACTTTTCAGTTTTTCTTAGTTTTCACATAAGGTCCGGGGTCAGGATAAAAGACAGATTTTTGACAAATTTCAAAATATGTCAGATATTGTCCAAATTATTTTTTATTTCACGTCTAGACATGTGAAATGCATGAACTAGTGCAAAAAAGTGTAACAAAATTGATTTGATTTTTTTTTAGTACTTTTCAGTTTTTCTTAGTTTTCACATAAGGTCCGGGGTCAGGACAAAAGACAGATTTTTGACAAATTTCAAAATATGTCAGATATTGTCCAAATCATTTTTTATTTAATTTCTAGACATGTGAAATGCATGAACTAGGGCAAGAAAGTGTGAAAAAATTGGTTTGATTTTTTTTTAGTACCTTGCAGTTTTTCTTAGTTTTCACATAAGGTCCGGGGTCAGGACAAAAGACAGATTTTTGACAAATTTCAAAATCTCTCAGATATTGTCCAAATTATTTTTTATTTCACTTCTAGACATGTGAAATGCATGAACTAGTGCAAAAAAGTGTAACAAAATTGGTTTGATTTTTTTTAGTACTTTTCAGTTTTTCTTAGTTTTCACATAAGGTCCGGGGTCAGGATAAAAGACAGATTTTTGACAAATTTCAAAATATGTCAGATATTGTCCAAATTATTTTTTATTTCACGTCTAGACATGTGAAATGCATGAACTAGTGCAAAAAAGTGTAACAAAATTGATTTGATTTTTTTTTAGTACTTTTCAGTTTTTCTTAGTTTTCACATAAGGTCCGGGGTCAGGACAAAAGACAGATTTTTGACAAATTTCAAAATATGTCAGATATTGTCCAAATTATTTTTTATTTCACGTCTAGACATGTGAAATGCATGAACTAGTGCAAAAAAGTGTAACAAAATTGATTTGATTTTTTTTTAGTACTTTTCAGTTTTTCTTAGTTTTCACATAAGGTCCGGGGTCAGGACAAAAGACAGATTTTTGACAAATTTCAAAATATGTCAGATATTGTCCAAATTATTTTTTATTTCACGTCTAGACATGTGAAATGCATGAACTAGTGCAAAAAAGTGTAACAAAATTGGTTTGATTTTTTTTTAGTACTTTTCAGTTTTTCTTAGTTTTCACATAAGGTCCGGGGTCAGGACAAAAGACAGATTTTTTACAAATTTCCAAATATGTCAGATATTGTCCAAATCATTTTTTATTTCACTTCTAAACATGTGAAATGCATGAACTAGGGCAAAAAAGTGTAAAAAAATTGGTTTGATTTTTTTTAGTTCCTTGCAGTTTTTCTTAGTTTTCACATAAGGTCCGGGGTCAGGACAAAAGACAGAATTTTGACAAATTTCAAAATATGTCAGATATTGTCCAAATCATTTTTTATTTCACTTATAGACATGTGAAATGCATGAACTAGGGCAAAAAAGTGTAAAAAAATTGGTTTGATTTTTTTTAGTACCTTTCAGTTTTTTTTAGTTTTCACATAAGGTCCGGGGTCAGGACAAAAGACAGATTTTTTACAAATTTCAAAATATGTCAGATATTGTCCAAATCATTTTTTATTTCACTTCTAGACATGTGAAATGCATGAACCAGGGCAAAAAAGTGTAAAAATATTGGTTTGATTTTTTTTAGTACCTTTCAGTTTTTCTTAGTTTTCACATAATGTCCTGGGTCAGGACAAAAGACAGATTTTTGACAAATTTCAAAATCTGTCAGATATTGTCCAAATCATTTTTTATTTCATTTCTAGACATGTGAAATGCATGAACTAGGGCAAAAAAAGTGAATAAAAATTGGTCTGATTTTTTTTAGTACTTTTCAGTTTTTCTTAGTTTTCACATAAGGTCCGGGGTCAGGACAAAAAACAGATTTCTGACAAATTTCAAAATCTGTCAGATATTGTCCAAATCATTTTTTATTTAATTTCTAGACATGTGAAATGCATGAACTAGGGCAAGAAAGTGTGAAAAAATTGGTTTGATTTTTTTTTAGTACCTTGCAGTTTTTCTTAGTTTTCACATAAGGTCCGGGGTCAGGATAAAAGACAGATTTTTGACAAATTTCAAAATATGTCAGATATTGTCCAAATCATTTTTTATTTCACTTCTAGACATGTGAAATGCATGAACCAGGGCAAAAAAGTGTAAAAATATTGGTTTGATTTTTTTTAGTACCTTTCAGTTTTTCTTAGTTTTCACATAATGTCCTGGGTCAGGACAAAAGACAGATTTTTGACAAATTTCAAAATATGTCAGATATTGTCCAAATTATTTTTTATTTCACGTCTAGACATGTGAAATGCATGAACTAGTGCAAAAAAGTGTTACAAAATTGATTTGATTTTTTTTTAGTACTTTTCAGTTTTTCTTAGTTTTCACATAAGGTCCGGGGTCAGGACAAAAGACAGATTTTTGACAAATTTCAAAATCTGTCAGATATTGTCCAAATCATTTTTTATTTCATTTCTAGACATGTGAAATGCATGAACTAGTGCAAAAAAGTGTAACAAAATTGGTTTGATTTTTTTTAGTACTTTTCAGTTTTTCTTAGTTTTCACATAAGGTCCGGGGTCAGGATAAAAGACAGATTTTTGACAAATTTCAAAATCTCTCAGATATTGTCCAAATTATTTTTTATTTCACTTCTAGACATGTGAAATGCATGAACTAGTGCAAAAAAGTGTAACAAAATTGGTTTGATTTTTTTTAGTACTTTTCAGTTTTTCTTAGTTTTCACATAAGGTCCGGGGTCAGGATAAAAGACAGATTTTTGACAAATTTCAAAATATGTCAGATATTGTCCAAATTATTTTTTATTTCACGTCTAGACATGTGAAATGCATGAACTAGTGCAAAAAAGTGTTACAAAATTGATTTGATTTTTTTTTAGTACTTTTCAGTTTTTCTTAGTTTTCACATAAGGTCCGGGGTCAGGACAAAAGACAGATTTTTGACAAATTTCAAAATCTGTCAGATATTGTCCAAATCATTTTTTATTTCATTTCTAGACATGTGAAATGCATGAACTAGTGCAAAAAAGTGTAACAAAATTGGTTTGATTTTTTTTAGTACTTTTCAGTTTTTCTTAGTTTTCACATAAGGTCCGGGGTCAGGATAAAAGACAGATTTTTGACAAATTTCAAAATCTCTCAGATATTGTCCAAATTATTTTTTATTTCACTTCTAGACATGTGAAATGCATGAACTAGTGCAAAAAAGTGTAACAAAATTGGTTTGATTTTTTTTAGTACTTTTCAGTTTTTCTTAGTTTTCACATAAGGTCCGGGGTCAGGATAAAAGACAGATTTTTGACAAATTTCAAAATATGTCAGATATTGTCCAAATTATTTTTTATTTCACGTCTAGACATGTGAAATGCATGAACTAGTGCAAAAAAGTGTAACAAAATTGATTTGATTTTTTTTTAGTACTTTTCAGTTTTTCTTAGTTTTCACATGAGGTCCGGGGTCAGGACAAAAGACAGATTTTTGACAAATTTCAAAATATGTCAGATATTGTCCAAATCATTTTTTATTTAATTTCTAGACATGTGAAATGCATGAACTAGGGCAAGAAAGTGTGAAAAAATTGGTTTGATTTTTTTTTAGTACCTTGCAGTTTTTCTTAGTTTTCACATAAGGTCCGGGGTCAGGACAAAAGACAGATTTTTGACAAATTTCAAAATCTGTCAGATATTGTCCAAATCATTTTTTATTTCATTTCTAGACATGTGAAATGCATGAACTAGGGCAAAAAAAGTGAATAAAAATTGGTCTGATTTTTTTTAGTACTTTTCAGTTTTTCTTAGTTTTCACATAAGGTCCGGGGTCAGGACAAAAGACAGATTTTTGACAAATTTCAAAATATGTCAGATATTGTCCAAATTATTTTTTATTTCACGTCTAGACATGTGAAATGCATGAACTAGTGCAAAAAAGTGTAACAAAATTGGTTTGATTTTTTTTTAGTACTTTTCAGTTTTTCTTAGTTTTCACATAAGGTCCGGGGTCAGGACAAAAGACAGATTTTTGACAAATTTCAAAATATGTCAGATATTGTCCAAATTATTTTTTATTTCACGTCTAGACATGTGAAATGCATGAACTAGTGCAAAAAAGTGTAACAAAATTGGTTTGATTTTTTTTTAGTACTTTTCAGTTTTTCTTAGTTTTCACATAAGGTCCGGGGTCAGGACAAAAGACAGATTTTTGACAAATTTCAAAATATGTCTGATATTGTCCAAATTATTTTTTATTTCACTTCTAGACATGTGAAATGCATAAACTAGGGCAAAAAAAGTGAAAAAAAATTGGTCTGATTTTTTTTAGTACTTTTCAGTTTTTCTTAGTTTTCACATAAGGTCCGGGGTCAGGACAAAAGACAGATTTTTTACAAATTTCCAAATATGTCAGATATTGTCCAAATCATTTTTTATTTCACTTCTAAACATGTGAAATGCATGAACTAGGGCAAAAAAGTGTAAAAAAATTGGTTTGATTTTTTTTAGTTCCTTGCAGTTTTTCTTAGTTTTCACATAAGGTCCGGGGTCAGGACAAAAGACAGAATTTTGACAAATTTCAAAATATGTCAGATATTGTCCAAATCATTTTTTATTTCACTTATAGACATGTGAAATGCATGAACTAGGGCAAAAAAGTGTAAAAAAATTGGTTTGATTTTTTTTAGTACCTTTCAGTTTTTTTTAGTTTTCACATAAGGTCCGGGGTCAGGACAAAAGACAGATTTTTTACAAATTTCAAAATATGTCAGATATTGTCCAAATCATTTTTTATTTCACTTCTAGACATGTGAAATGCATGAACCAGGGCAAAAAAGTGTAAAAATATTGGTTTGATTTTTTTTAGTACCTTTCAGTTTTTCTTAGTTTTCACATAATGTCCTGGGTCAGGACAAAAGACAGATTTTTGACAAATTTCAAAATCTGTCAGATATTGTCCAAATCATTTTTTATTTCATTTCTAGACATGTGAAATGCATGAACTAGGGCAAGAAAGTGTAAAAAAATTGGTCTGATTTTTTTTTAGTACCTTGCAGTTTTTCTTAGTTTTCACATAAGGTCCGGGGTCAGGACAAAATATAGATTTTTGACAAATTTCAAAATCTGTCAGATATTGTCTAAATCATTTTTTATTTCATTTCTAGACATGTGAAATGCATGAACTAGGGCAAGAAAGTGTGAAAAAATTGGTTTGATTTTTTTTTAGTACCTTGCAGTTTTTCTTAGTTTTCACATAAGGTCCGGGGTCAGGACAAAAGACAGATTTTTGACAAATTTCAAAATATGACAGGTATTGTCCAAATCATTTATTATTTCACTTATAGACATGTGAAATGCATGAACTAGGGCAAAAAAGTGTAAAAAAATTGGTTTGATTTTTTTTAGTACCTTGCAGTTTTTCTTAGTTTTCACATAAGGTCCGGGGTCAGGACAAAATATAGATTTTTGACAAATTTCAAAATCTGTCAGATATTGTCTAAATCATTTTTTATTTCATTTCTAGACATGTGAAATGCATGAACTAGTGCAAAAAAGTGTAACAAAATTGATTTGATTTTTTTTTAGTACTTTTCAGTTTTTCTTAGTTTTCACATAAGGTCCGGGGTCAGGACAAAAGACAGATTTTTGACAAATTTCAAAATCTGTCAGATATTGTCCAAATCATTTTTTATTTCACTTCTAGACATGTGAAATGCATGAACTAGGGCAAAAAAGTGTAAAAAAATTGGTTTGATTTTTTTTAGTACCTTTCAGTTTTTCTTAGTTTTCACATAAGGTCCGGGGTCAGGACAAAATATAGATTTTTGACAAATTTCAAAATCTGTCAGATATTGTCTAAATCATTTTTTATTTCATTTCTAGACATGTGAAATGCATGAACTAGGGCAAGAAAGTGTGAAAAAATTGGTTTGATTTTTTTTTAGTACCTTGCAGTTTTTCTTAGTTTTCACATAAGGTCCGGGGTCAGGACAAAAGACAGATTTTTGACAAATTTCAAAATATGACAGATATTGTCCAAATCATTTATTATTTCACTTATAGACATGTGAAATGCATGAACTAGGGCAAAAAAGTGTAAAAAAATTGGTTTGATTTTTTTTAGTACCTTGCAGTTTTTCTTAGTTTTCACATAAGGTCCGGGGTCAGGACAAAAGACAGATTTTTGACAAATTTCAAAATATGTCAGATATTGTCCAAATTATTTTTTATTTCACTTCTAGACATGTGAAATGCATGAACTAGGGCAAAAAAAGTGAAAAAAAATTGGTCTGATTTTTTTTAGTACCTTGCAGTTTTTCTTAGTTTTCACATAAGGTCCGGGGTCAGGACAAAAGACAGATTTTTGACAAATTTCAAAATATGACAGATATTGTCCAAATCATTTATTATTTCACTTATAGACATGTGAAATGCATGAACTAGGGCAAAAAAGTGTAAAAAAATTGGTTTGATTTTTTTTAGTACCTTGCAGTTTTTCTTAGTTTTCACATAAGGTCCGGGGTCAGGACAAAAGACAGATTTTTGACAAATTTCAAAATATGTCAGATATTGTCCAAATTATTTTTTATTTCACTTCTAGACATGTGAAATGCATGAACTAGGGCAAAAAAAGTGAAAAAAAATTGGTCTGATTTTTTTTAGTACTTTTCAGTTTTTCTTAGTTTTCACATAAGGTCCGGGGTCAGGACAAAAGACAGATTTTTGACAAATTTCAAAATCTGTCAGATATTGTCCAAATCATTTTTTATTTCATTTCTAGACATGTGAAATGCATGAACTAGGGCAAGAAAGTGTAAAAAAATTGGTTTGATTTTTTTTTAGTACCTTGCAGTTTTTCTTAGTTTTCACATAAGGTCCGGGGTCAGGACAAAATATAGATTTTTGACAAATTTCAAAATCTGTCAGATATTGTCTAAATCATTTTTTATTTCATTTCTAGACATGTGAAATGCATGAACTAGGGCAAGAAAGTGTGAAAAAATTGGTTTGATTTTTTTTTAGTACCTTGCAGTTTTTCTTAGTTTTCACATAAGGTCCGGGGTCAGGACAAAAGACAGATTTTTGACAAATTTCAAAATATGACAGGTATTGTCCAAATCATTTATTATTTCACTTATAGACATGTGAAATGCATGAACTAGGGCAAAAAAGTGTAAAAAAATTGGTTTGATTTTTTTTAGTACCTTGCAGTTTTTCTTAGTTTTCACATAAGGTCCGGGGTCAGGACAAAATATAGATTTTTGACAAATTTCAAAATCTGTCAGATATTGTCTAAATCATTTTTTATTTCATTTCTAGACATGTGAAATGCATGAACTAGTGCAAAAAAGTGTAACAAAATTGATTTGATTTTTTTTTAGTACTTTTCAGTTTTTCTTAGTTTTCACATAAGGTCCGGGGTCAGGACAAAAGACAGATTTTTGACAAATTTCAAAATCTGTCAGATATTGTCCAAATCATTTTTTATTTCACTTCTAGACATGTGAAATGCATGAACTAGGGCAAAAAAGTGTAAAAAAATTGGTTTGATTTTTTTTAGTACCTTTCAGTTTTTCTTAGTTTTCACATAAGGTCCGGGGTCAGGACAAAATATAGATTTTTGACAAATTTCAAAATCTGTCAGATATTGTCTAAATCATTTTTTATTTCATTTCTAGACATGTGAAATGCATGAACTAGGGCAAGAAAGTGTGAAAAAATTGGTTTGATTTTTTTTAGTACCTTGCAGTTTTTCTTAGTTTTCACATAAGGTCCGGGGTCAGGACAAAAGACAGATTTTTGACAAATTTCAAAATATGACAGATATTGTCCAAATCATTTATTATTTCACTTATAGACATGTGAAATGCATGAACTAGGGCAAAAAAGTGTAAAAAAATTGGTTTGATTTTTTTTAGTACCTTTCAGTTTTTCTTAGTTTTCACATAAGGTCCGGGGTCAGGACAAAATATAGATTTTTGACAAATTTCAAAATCTGTCAGATATTGTCTAAATCATTTTTTATTTCATTTCTAGACATGTGAAATGCATGAACTAGGGCAAGAAAGTGTGAAAAAATTGGTTTGATTTTTTTTTAGTACCTTGCAGTTTTTCTTAGTTTTCACATAAGGTCCGGGGTCAGGACAAAAGACAGATTTTTGACAAATTTCAAAATATGACAGATATTGTCCAAATCATTTATTATTTCACTTATAGACATGTGAAATGCATGAACTAGGGCAAAAAAGTGTAAAAAAATTGGTTTGATTTTTTTTAGTACCTTGCAGTTTTTCTTAGTTGTCACATAAGTTCTGGGGTCAGGACAAAAGACAGATTTTTGACAAATTTCAAAATATGTCAGATATTGTCCAAATTATTTTTTATTTCATTTCTAGACATGTGAAATGCATGAACTAGGGCAAAAAAGTGTAAAAAAATTGGTTTGATTTTTTTTAGTTCCTAGCAGTTTTTCTTAGTTTTCACATAAGGTCCGGGGTCAGGACAAAAGACAGATTTTTTACAAATTTCAAAATCTCTCAGATATTGTCCAAATCATTTTTTATTTCACTTATAGACATGTGAAATGCATGAACTAGGGCAAAAAAGTGTAAAAAAATTGGTTTGATTTTTTTTAGTACCTTTCAGTTTTTTTTAGTTTTCACATAAGGTCCGGGGTCAGGACAAAAGACAGATTTTTGACAAATTTCAAAATCTGTCAGATATTGTCCAAATCATTTTTTATTTCATTTCTAGACATGTGAAATGCATGAACTAGGGCAAAAAAAGTGAATAAAAATTGGTCTGATTTTTTTTAGTACTTTTCAGTTTTTCTTAGTTTTCACATAAGGTCCGGGGTCAGGACAAAAGACAGATTTCTGACAAATTTCAAAGTCTGTCAGATATTGACCAAATCATTTTTTATCTAATTTCTAGACATGTGAAATGCATGAACCAGGGCAAAAAAGTGTAAAAAAATTGGTTTGATTTTTTTTAGTACCTTTCAGTTTTTCTTAGTTTTCACATAAGGTCCGGGGTCAGGACAAAAGACAGATTTTTGACAAATTTCAAAATCTGTCAGATATTGTCCAAATCATTTTTTATTTCATTTCTAGACATGTGAAATGCACGAACTAGGGCAAAAAAAGTGAAAAAAAATTGGTCTGATTTTTTTTAGTACTTTTCAGTTTTTCTTAGTTTTCACGTAAGGTCCGGGATCAGGAAAAAAGACAGATTTTTGACAAATTTCAAAATCTGTCAGATATTGTCCAAATGATTTTTTATTTCACTTCTAGACATGTGAAATGCATGAACTAGGGCAAAAAAGTGTAAAAAAATTGGTTTGATTTTTTTTAGTACCTTTCAGTTTTTCTTAGTTTTCACATAAGGTCCGGGGTCAGGACAAAAGACAGATTTTTTACAAATTTCCAAATATGTCAGATATTTTCCAAATCATTTTTTATTTCACTTCTAGACATGTGAAATGCATGAACTAGGGCAAAAAAGTGTAAAAAAATTGGTTTGATTTTTTTTAGTTCCTTGCAGTTTTTCCTTAGTTTTCACATAAGGTCCGGGGTCAGGACAAAAGACAGAATTTTGACAAATTTCAAAATATGTCAGATATTGTCCAAATCATTTTTTATTTCACTTATAGACATGTGAAATGCATGAACTAGGGCAAAAAAGTGTAAAAAAATTGGTTTGATTTTTTTTTAGTACCTTGCAGTTTTTCTTAGTTTTCACATAAGGTCCGGGGTCAGGACAAAAGACAGATTTTTGACAAATTTCAAAATATGTCAGATATTGTCCAAATTATTTTTTATTTCACGTCTAGACATGTGAAATGCATGAACTAGTGCAAAAAAGTGTGACAAAATTGATTTGATTTTTTTTTAGTACTTTTCAGTTTTTCTTAGTTTTCACATAAGGTCCGGGGTCAGGACAAAATATAGATTTTTGACAAATTTCAAAATATGACAGATATTGTCCAAATCATTTATTATTTCACTTATAGACATGTGAAATGCATGAACTAGGGCAAAAAAGTGTAAAAAAATTGGTTTGATTTTTTTTAGTACCTTGCAGTTTTTCTTAGTTTTCACATAAGGTCCGGGGTCAGGACAAAAGACAGATTTTTGACAAATTTCAAAATATGTCAGATATTGTCCAAATCATTTTTTATTTCACTTCTAGACATGTGAAATGCATGAACTAGGGCAAAAAAGTGTAAAAAAATTGGTTTGATTTTTTTTAGTACCTTTCAGTTTTTCTTAGTTTTCACATAAGGTCCGGGGTCAGGACAAAATATAGATTTTTGACAAATTTCAAAATCTGTCAGATATTGTCTAAATCATTTTTTATTTCATTTCTAGACATGTGAAATGCATGAACTAGGGCAAGAAAGTGTGAAAAAATTGGTTTGATTTTTTTTTAGTACCTTGCAGTTTTTCTTAGTTTTCACAAAAGGTCCGGGGTCAGGACAAAAGACAGATTTTTGACAAATTTCAAAATATGACAGATATTGTCCAAATCATTTATTATTTCACTTATAGACATGTGAAATGCATGAACTAGGGCAAAAAAAGTGAAAAAAAATTGGTCTGATTTTTTTTAGTACTTTTCAGTTTTTCTTAGTTTTCACATAAGGTCCGGGTTCAGGACAAAAGACAGATTTTTGACAAATTTCAAAATCTGTCAGATATTGTCCAAATCATTTTTTATTTCACTTCTAGACATGTGAAATGCATGAACTAGGGCAAAAAAGTGTAAAAAAATTGGTTTGATTTTTTTTAGTACCTTTCAGTTTTTCTTAGTTTTCACATAAGGTCCGGGGTCAGGACAAAATATAGATTTTTGACAAATTTCAAAATCTGTCAGATATTGTCTAAATCATTTTTTATTTCATTTCTAGACATGTGAAATGCATGAACTAGGGCAAGAAAGTGTGAAAAAATTGGTTTGATTTTTTTTTAGTACCTTGCAGTTTTTCTTAGTTTTCACAAAAGGTCCGGGGTCAGGACAAAAGACAGATTTTTGAAAAATTTCAAAATATGACAGATATTGTCCAAATCATTTATTATTTCACTTATAGACATGTGAAATGCATGAACTAGGGCAAAAAAGTGTAAAAAAATTGGTTTGATTTTTTTTAGTACCTTGCAGTTTTTCTTAGTTTTCACATAAGGTCTGGGGTCAGGACAAAAGACAGATTTTTGACAAATTTCAAAATATGTCAGATATTGTCCAAATTATTTTTTATTTCATTTCTAGACATGTGAAATGCATGAACTAGGGCAAAAAAGTGTAAAAAAATTGGTTTGATTTTTTTTAGTTCCTAGCAGTTTTTCTTAGTTTTCACAAAAGGTCCGGGGTCAGGACAAAAGACAGATTTTTGACAAATTTCAAAATATGACAGATATTGTCCAAATCATTTATTATTTCACTTATAGACATGTGAAATGCATGAACTAGGGCAAAAAAAGTGAAAAAAAATTGGTCTGATTTTTTTTAGTACTTTTCAGTTTTTCTTAGTTTTCACATAAGGTCCGGGTTCAGGACAAAAGACAGATTTTTGACAAATTTCAAAATCTGTCAGATATTGTCCAAATCATTTTTTATTTCACTTATAGACATGTGAAATGCATGAACTAGTGCAAAAAAGTGTAACACAATTGGTTTGATTTTTTTTTGTACTTTTCAGTTTTTCTTAGTTTTCACATAAGGTCCGGGGTCAGGACAAAAGACAGATTTTTGACAAATTTCAAAATCTGTCAGATATTGTCCAAATCATTTTTTATTTCATTTCTAGACATGTGAAATGCATGAACTAGTGCAAAAAAGTGTAACAAAATTGATTTGATTTTTTTTTAGTACTTTTCAGTTTTTCTTAGTTTTCACATAAGGTCCGGGGTCAGGATAAAAGACAGATTTTTGACAAATTTCAAAATCTGTCAGATATTGTCCAAACCATTTTTTATTTCATTTCTAGACATGTGAAATGCATGAACTAGGGCAAAAAAAGTGTAAAAAAATTGGTTTGATTTTTTTTTAGTACCTTGCAGTTTTTCTTAGTTTTCACATAAGGTCCGGGGTCAGGACAAAATATAGATTTTTGACAAATTTCAAAATCTGTCAGATATTGTCTAAATCATTTTTTATTTCATTTCTAGACATGTGAAATGCATGAACTAGGGCAAGAAAGTGTGAAAAAATTGGTTTGATTTTTTTTTAGTACCTTGCAGTTTTTCTTAGTTTTCACATAAGGTCCGGGGTCAGGACAAAAGACAGATTTTTGACAAATTTCAAAATATGACAGATATTGTCCAAATCATTTATTATTTCACTTATAGACATGTGAAATGCATGAACTAGGGCAAAAAAGTGTAAAAAAATTGGTTTGATTTTTTTTAGTACCTTGCAGTTTTTCTTAGTTTTCACATAAGGTCCGGGGTCAGGACAAAAGACAGATTTTTGACAAATTTCAAAATATGTCAGATATTGTCCAAATCATTTATTATTTCACTTCTAGACATGTGAAATGCATGAACTAGGGCAAAAAAGTGTAAAAAAATTGGTTTGATTTTTTTTAGTACCTTTCAGTTTTTCTTAGTTTTCACATAAGGTCCGGGGTCAGGACAAAATATAGATTTTTGACAAATTTCAAAATCTGTCAGATATTGTCTAAATCATTTTTTATTTCATTTCTAGACATGTGAAATGCATGAACTAGGGCAAGAAAGTGTGAAAAAATTGGTTTGATTTTTTTTAGTACCTTGCAGTTTTTCTTAGTTTTCACATAAGGTCCGGGGTCAGGATAAAAGACAGATTTTTGACAAATTTCAAAATCTCTCAGATATTGTCCAAATTATTTTTTATTTCACTTATAGACATGTGAAATGCATGAACTAGTGCAAAAAAGTGTAACACAATTGGTTTGATTTTTTTTTGTACTTTTCAGTTTTTCTTAGTTTTCACATAAGGTCCGGGGTCAGGACAAAAGACAGATTTTTGACAAATTTCAAAATCTGTCAGGTATTGTCCAAATCATTTTTTATTTCATTTCTAGACATGTGAAATGCATGAACTAGTGCAAAAAAGTGTAACAAAATTGATTAGATTTTTTTTTAGTACTTTTCAGTTTTTCTTAGTTTTCACATAAGGTCCGGGGTCAGGATAAAAGACAGATTTTTGACAAATTTCAAAATCTGTCAGATATTGTCCAAACCATTTTTTATTTCATTTCTAGACATGTGAAATGCATGAACTAGGGCAAAAAAAGTGTAAAAAAATTGGTTTGATTTTTTTTTAGTACCTTGCAGTTTTTCTTAGTTTTCACATAAGGTCCGGGGTCAGGACAAAATATAGATTTTTGACAAATTTCAAAATCTGTCAGATATTGTCTAAATCATTTTTTATTTCATTTCTAGACATGTGAAATGCATGAACTAGGGCAAGAAAGTGTGAAAAAATTGGTTTGATTTTTTTTTAGTACCTTGCAGTTTTTCTTAGTTTTCACATAAGGTCCGGGGTCAGGACAAAAGACAGATTTTTGACAAATTTCAAAATATGACAGATATTGTCCAAATCATTTATTATTTCACTTATAGACATGTGAAATGCATGAACTAGGGCAAAAAAGTGTAAAAAAATTGGTTTGATTTTTTTTAGTACCTTGCAGTTTTTCTTAGTTTTCACATAAGGTCCGGGGTCAGGACAAAAGACAGATTTTTGACAAATTTCAAAATATGTCAGATATTGTCCAAATTATTTTTTATTTCACTTCTAGACATGTGAAATGCATGAACTAGGGCAAAAAAAGTGAAAAAAAATTGGTCTGATTTTTTTTAGTACTTTTCAGTTTTTCTTAGTTTTCACATAAGGTCCGGGGTCAGGACAAAAGACAGATTTTTGACAAATTTCAAAATCTGTCAGATATTGTCCAAATCATTTTTTATTTCACTTCTAGACATGTGAAATGCATGAACTAGGGCAAAAAAGTGTAAAAAAATTGGTTTGATTTTTTTTAGTACCTTGCAGTTTTTCTTAGTTTTCACATAAGATCCGGGGTCAGGACAAAATATAGATTTTTGACAAATTTCAAAATCTGTCAGATATTGTCTAAATCATTTTTTATTTCATTTCTAGACATGTGAAATGCATGAACTAGGGCAAGAAAGTGTAAAAAAATTGGTTTGATTTTTTTTTAGTACCTTGCAGTTTTTCTTAGTTTTCACATAAGGTCCGGGGTCAGGACAAAATATAGATTTTTGACAAATTTCAAAATCTGTCAGATATTGTCTAAATCATTTTTTATTTCATTTCTAGACATGTGAAATGCATGAACTAGGGCAAGAAAGTGTGAAAAAATTGGTTTGATTTTTTTTTAGTACCTTGCAGTTTTTCTTAGTTTTCACATAAGGTCCGGGGTCAGGACAAAAGACAGATTTTTGACAAATTTCAAAATATGACAGATATTGTCCAAATCATTTATTATTTCACTTATAGACATGTGAAATGCATGAACTAGGGCAAAAAAGTGTAAAAAAATTGGTTTGATTTTTTTTAGTACCTTGCAGTTTTTCTTAGTTTTCACATAAGGTCCGGGGTCAGGACAAAAGACAGATTTTTGACAAATTTCAAAATATGTCAGATATTGTCCAAATTATTTTTTATTTCACTTCTAGACATGTGAAATGCATGAACTAGGGCAAAAAAAGTGAAAAAAAATTGGTCTGATTTTTTTTAGTACTTTTCAGTTTTTCTTAGTTTTCACATAAGGTCCGGGGTCAGGACAAAAGACAGATTTTTGACAAATTTCAAAATCTGTCAGATATTGTCCAAATCATTTTTTATTTCACTTCTAGACATGTGAAATGCATGAACTAGGGCAAAAAAAGTGTAACAAAATTGGTTTGATTTTTTTTTGTACTTTTCAGTTTTTCTTAGTTTTCACATAAGGTCCGGGGTCAGGATAAAAGACAGATTTTTGACAAATTTCAAAATCTCTCAGATATTGTCCAAATTATTTTTTATTTCACTTATAGACATGTGAAATGCATGAACTAGTGCAAAAAAGTGTAACACAATTGGTTTGATTTTTTTTTTGTACTTTTCAGTTTTTCTTAGTTTTCACATAAGGTCCGGGGTCAGGACAAAAGACAGATTTTTGACAAATTTCAAAATCTGTCAGATATTGTCCAAATCATTTTTTATTTCATTTCTAGACATGTGAAATGCATGAACTAGTGCAAAAAAGTGTAACAAAATTGATTTGATTTTTTTTTAGTACTTTTCAGTTTTTCTTAGTTTTCACATAAGGTCCGGGGTCAGGACAAAAGACAGATTTTTGACAAATTTCAAAATCTGTCAGATATTGTCCAAACCATTTTTTATTTCATTTCTAGACATGTGAAATGCATGAACTAGGGCAAAAAAAGTGTAAAAAAATTGGTTTGATTTTTTTTTAGTACCTTGCAGTTTTTCTTAGTTTTCACATAAGGTCCGGGGTCAGGACAAAATATAGATTTTTGACAAATTTCAAAATCTGTCAGATATTGTCTAAATCATTTTTTATTTCATTTCTAGACATGTGAAATGCATGAACTAGGGCAAGAAAGTGTGAAAAAATTGGTTTGATTTTTTTTTAGTACCTTGCAGTTTTTCTTAGTTTTCATATAAGGTCCGGGGTCAGGACAAAAGACAGATTTTTGACAAATTTCAAAATATGACAGATATTGTCCAAATTATTTTTTATTTCACTTCTAGACATGTGAAATGCATGAACTAGGGCAAAAAAAGTGAAAAAAAATTGGTCTGATTTTTTTTAGTACTTTTCAGTTTTTCTTAGTTTTCACATAAGGTCCGGGGTCAGGACAAAAGACAGATTTTTGACAAATTTCAAAATCTGTCAGATATTGTCCAAATCATTTTTTATTTCACTTCTAGACATGTGAAATGCATGAACTAGGGCAAAAAAGTGTAAAAAAATTGGTTTGATTTTTTTTAGTACCTTGCAGTTTTTCTTAGTTTTCACATAAGATCCGGGGTCAGGACAAAATATAGATTTTTGACAAATTTCAAAATCTGTCAGATATTGTCTAAATCATTTTTTATTTCATTTCTAGACATGTGAAATGCATGAACTAGGGCAAGAAAGTGTGAAAAAATTGGTTTGATTTTTTTTTAGTACCTTGCAGTTTTTCTTAGTTTTCACATAAGGTCCGGGGTCAGGACAAAAGACAGATTTTTGACAAATTTCAAAATATGACAGGTATTGTCCAAATCATTTATTATTTCACTTATAGACATGTGAAATGCATGAACTAGGGCAAAAAAGTGTAAAAAAATTGGTTTGATTTTTTTTAGTACCTTGCAGTTTTTCTTAGTTTTCACATAAGGTCCGGGGTCAGGACAAAATATAGATTTTTGACAAATTTCAAAATCTGTCAGATATTGTCTAAATCATTTTTTATTTCATTTCTAGACATGTGAAATGCATGAACTAGTGCAAAAAAGTGTAACAAAATTGATTTGATTTTTTTTTAGTACTTTTCAGTTTTTCTTAGTTTTCACATAAGGTCCGGGGTCAGGACAAAAGACAGATTTTTGACAAATTTCAAAATCTCTCAGATATTGTCCAAATTATTTTTTATTTCACTTCTAGACATGTGAAATGCATGAACTAGGGCAAAAAAAGTGTAAAAAAATTGGTTTGATTTTTTTTAGTACCTTTCAGTTTTTCTAAGTTTTCACATAAGGTCCGGGGTCAGGACAAAATATAGATTTTTGACAAATTGCAAAATCTGTCAGATATTGTCTAAATCATTTTTTATTTCATTTCTAGACATGTGAAATGCATGAACTAGGGCAAGAAAGTGTGAAAAAATTGGTTTGATTTTTTTTTAGTACCTTGCAGTTTTTCTTAGTTTTCACATAAGGTCCGGGGTCAGGACAAAATATAGATTTTTGACAAATTTCAAAATCTGTCAGATATTGTCTAAATCATTTTTTATTTCATTTCTAGACATGTGAAATGCATGAACTAGGGCAAGAAAGTGTGAAAAAATTGGTTTGATTTTTTTTTAGTACCTTGCAGTTTTTCTTAGTTTTCACATAAGGTCCGGGGTCAGGACAAAAGACAGATTTTTGACAAATTTCAAAATATGACAGATATTGTCCAAATCATTTATTATTTCACTTATAGACATGTGAAATGCATGAACTAGGGCAAAAAAGTGTAAAAAAATTGGTTTGATTTTTTTTAGTACCTTGCAGTTTTTCTTAGTTTTCACATAAGGTCCGGGGTCAGGACAAAAGACAGATTTTTTACAAATTTCAAAATCTGTCAGATATTGTCCAAATCATTTATTATTTCACTTATAGACATGTGAAATGCATGAACTAGGGCAAAAAAGTGTAAAAAAATTGGTTTGATTTTTTTTTAGTACCTTGCAGTTTTTCTTAGTTTTCACATAAGGTCCGGGGTCAGGACAAAATATAGATTTTTGACAAATTTCAAAATCTGTCAGATATTGTCTAAATAATTTTTTATTTCATTTCTAGACATGTGAAATGCATGAACTAGGGCAAGAAAGTGTGAAAAAATTGGTTTGATTTTTTTTTAGTACCTTGCAGTTTTTCTTAGTTTTCACATAAGGTCCGGGGTCAGGACAAAAGACAGATTTTTGACAAATTTCAAAATATGACAGATATTGTCCAAATCATTTATTATTTCACTTATAGACATGTGAAATGCATGAACTAGGGCAAAAAAGTGTAAAAAAATTGGTTTGATTTTTTTTAGTACCTTGCAGTTTTTCTTAGTTTTCACATAAGGTCCGGGTTCAGGACAAAAGACAGATTTTTGACAAATTTCAAAATCTGTCAGATATTGTCCAAATCATTTTTTATTTCACTTCTAGACATGTGAAATGCATGAACTAGGGCAAAAAAGTGTAAAAAAATTGGTTTGATTTTTTTTAGTACCTTTCAGTTTTTCTTAGTTTTCACATAAGGTCCGGGGTCAGGACAAAATATAGATTTTTGACAAATTTCAAAATCTGTCAGATATTGTCTAAATCATTTTTTATTTCATTTCTAGACATGTGAAATGCATGAACTAGGGCAAGAAAGTGTGAAAAAATTGGTTTGATTTTTTTTTAGTACCTTGCAGTTTTTCTTAGTTTTCACATAAGGTCCGGGGTCAGGACAAAAGACAGATTTTTGACAAATTTCAAAATATGACAGATATTGTCCAAATCATTTATTATTTCACTTATAGACATGTGAAATGCATGAACTAGGGCAAAAAAGTGTAAAAAAATTGGTTTGATTTTTTTTAGTACCTTGCAGTTTTTCTTAGTTTTCACATAAGGTCCGGGGTCAGGACAAAAGAAAGATTTTTGACAAATTTCAAAATATGTCAGATATTGTCCAAATTATTTTTTATTTCACTTCTAGACATGTGAAATGCATGAACTAGGGCAAAAAAAGTGAAAAAAAATTGGTCTGATTTTTTTTTAGTACTTTTCAGTTTTTCTTAGTTTTCACATAAGGTCCGGGGTCAGGATAAAAGACAGATTTTTGACAAATTTCAAAATCTCTCAGATATTGTCCAAATTATTTTTTATTTCACTTATAGACATGTGAAATGCATGAACTAGTGCAAAAAAGTGTAACAAAATTGATTTGATTTTTTTTAGTACTTTTCAGTTTTTCTTAGTTTTCACATAAGGTCCGGGGTCAGGACAAAATATAGATTTTTGACAAATTTCAAAATATGACAGATATTGTCTAAATCATTTATTATTTCACTTATAGACATGTGAAATGCATGAACTAGGGCAAAAAAGTGTAAAAAAATTGGTTTGATTTTTTTTAGTACCTTGCAGTTTTTCTTAGTTTTCACATAAGGTCCGGGGTCAGGACAAAAGACAGATTTTTGACAAATTTCAAAATATGTCAGATATTGTCCAAATTATTTTTTATTTCACTTCTAGACATGTGAAATGCATGAACTAGGGCAAAAAAGTGTAAAAAAATTGGTTTGATTTTTTTTATTACCTTGCAGTTTTTCTTAGTTTTCACATAAGATCCGGGGTCAGGACAAAATATAGATTTTTGACAAATTTCAAAATCTGTCAGATATTGTCTAAATCATTTTTTATTTCATTTCTAGACATGTGAAATGCATGAACTAGGGCAAGAAAGTGTAAAAATATTGGTTTGATTTTTTTTAGTACCTTTCAGTTTTTCTTAGTTTTCACATAAGGTCCGGGGTCAGGACAAAAGACAGATTTTTGACAAATTTCAAAATCTGTCAGATATTGTCCAAATCATTTTTTATTTCATTTCTAGACATGTGAAATGCATGAACTAGGGCAAAAAAAGTGTAACAAAATTGGTTTGATTTTTTTTTAGTACCTTGCAGTTTTTCTTAGTTTTCACATAAGGTCCGGGGTCAGGACAAAAGACAGAATTTTGACAAATTTCAAAATATGTCAGATATTGTCCAAATCATTTTTTATTTCACTTATAGACATGTGAAATGCATGAACTAGGGCAAAAAAGTGTAAAAAAAATTGGTTTGATTTTTTTTAGTACCTTTCAGTTTTTTTTAGTTTTCACATAAGGTCCGGGGTCAGGACAAAAGACAGATTTTTGACAAATTTCAAAATATGTCAGATATTGTCCAAATTATTTTTTATTTCATTTCTTGACATGTGAAATGCATGAACTAGGGCAAAAAAAGTGAATAAAAATTGGTCTGATTTTTTTTAGTACTTTTCAGTTTTTCTTAGTTTTCACATAAGGTCCGGGGTCAGGACAAAAGACAGATTTCTGACAAATTTCAAAATCTGGCAGATATTGTCCAAATCATTTTTTATTTCACTTCTAGGCATGTGAAATGCATGAACTAGGGCAAAAAAGTGTAAAAAAATTGGTTTGATTTTTTTTAGTACCTTGCAGTTTTTCTTAGTTTTCACATAAGGTCCGGGGTCAGGACAAAAGACAGAATTTTGACAAATTTCAAAATATGTCAGATATTGTCCAAATCATTTTTTATTTCACTTATAGACATGTGAAATGCATAAACTAGGGCAAAAAAGTGTAAAAAAATTGGTTTGATTTTTTTTAGTACCTTTCAGTTTTTTTTAGTTTTCACATAAGGTCCGGGGTCAGGACAAAAGACAGATTTTTGACAAATTTCAAAATATGTCAGATATTGTCCAAATTATTTTTTATTTCACGTCTAGACATGTGAAATGCATGAACTAGTGCAAAAAAGTGTAACAAAATTGATTTGATTTTTTTTTAGTACTTTTCAGTTTTTCTTAGTTTTCACATAAGGTCCGGGGTCAGGACAAAAGACAGATTTTTGACAAATTTCAAAATCTGTCAGATATTGTCCAAATAATTTTTTATTTCACTTCTAGACATGTGAAATGCATGAACTAGGGCAAAAAAAGTGTAACAAAATTGGTTTGATTTTTTTTAGTACTTTTCAGTTTTTCTTAGTTTTCACATAAGGTCCGGGGTCAGGATAAAAGACAGATTTTTGACAAATTTCAAAATCTCTCAGATATTGTCCAAATTATTTTTTATTTCACTTATAGACATGTGAAATGCATGAACTAGTGCAAAAAAGTGTAACACAATTGGTTTGATTTTTTTTTAGTACTTTTCAGTTTTTCTTAGTTTTCACATAAGGTCCGGGGTCAGAACAAAAGACAGATTTTTGACAAATTTCAAAATCTGTCAGATATTGTCCAAATCATTTTTTATTTCATTTCTAGACATGTGAAATGCATGAACTAGTGCAAAAAAGTGTAACAAAATTGATTTGATTTTTTTTTAGTACTTTTCAGTTTTTCTTAGTTTTCACATAAGGTCCGGGGTCAGGACAAAAGACAGATTTTTGACAAATTTCAAAATCTGTCAGATATTGTCCAAACCATTTTTTATTTCATTTCTAGACATGTGAAATGCATGAACTAGGGCAAAAAAAGTGTAAAAAAATTGGTTTGATTTTTTTTTAGTACCTTGCAGTTTTTCTTAGTTTTCACATAAGGTCCGGGGTCAGGACAAAAGACAGAATTTTGACAAATTTCAAAATATGTCAGATATTGTCCAAATCATTTTTTATTTCACTTATAGACATGTGAAATGCATAAACTAGGGCAAAAAAGTGTAAAAAAATTGGTTTGATTTTTTTTAGTACCTTTCAGTTTTTTTTAGTTTTCACATAAGGTCCGGGGTCAGGACAAAAGACAGATTTTTGACAAATTTCAAAATATGTCAGATATTGTCCAAATTATTTTTTATTTCACGTCTAGACATGTGAAATGCATGAACTAGTGCAAAAAAGTGTAACAAAATTGATTTGATTTTTTTTTTGTACTTTTCAGTTTTTCTTAGTTTTCACATAAGGTCCGGGGTCAGGACAAAAGACAGATTTTTGACAAATTTCAAAATCTGTCAGATATTGTCCAAATAATTTTTTATTTCACTTCTAGACATGTGAAATGCATGAACTAGGGCAAAAAAAGTGTAACAAAATTGGTTTGATTTTTTTTAGTACTTTTCAGTTTTTCTTAGTTTTCACATAAGGTCCGGGGTCAGGATAAAAGACAGATTTTTGACAAATTTCAAAATCTCTCAGATATTGTCCAAATTATTTTTTATTTCACTTATAGACATGTGAAATGCATGAACTAGTGCAAAAAAGTGTAACACAATTGGTTTGATTTTTTTTTAGTACTTTTCAGTTTTTCTTAGTTTTCACATAAGGTCCGGGGTCAGAACAAAAGACAGATTTTTGACAAATTTCAAAATCTGTCAGATATTGTCCAAATCATTTTTTATTTCATTTCTAGACATGTGAAATGCATGAACTAGTGCAAAAAAGTGTAACAAAATTGATTTGATTTTTTTTTAGTACTTTTCAGTTTTTCTTAGTTTTCACATAAGGTCCGGGGTCAGGACAAAAGACAGATTTTTGACAAATTTCAAAATCTGTCAGATATTGTCCAAACCATTTTTTATTTCATTTCTAGACATGTGAAATGCATGAACTAGGGCAAAAAAAGTGTAAAAAAATTGGTTTGATTTTTTTTTAGTACCTTGCAGTTTTTCTTAGTTTTCACATAAGGTCCGGGGTCAGGACAAAAGACAGAATTTTGACAAATTTCAAAATATGTCAGATATTGTCCAAATCATTTTTTATTTCACTTATAGACATGTGAAATGCATGAACTAGGGCAAAAAAGTGAATAAAAATTGGTCTGATTTTTTTTAGTACTTTTCAGTTTTTCTTAGTTTTCACATAAGGTCCGGGGTCAGGACAAAAGACAGATTTCTGACAAATTTCAAAATCTGTCAGATATTGTCCAAATATTTTTTTATTTCATTTCTAGACATGTGAAATGCATGAACTAGTGCAAAAAAGTGTAACAAAATTGGTTTGATTTTTTTTAGTACTTTTCAGTTTTTCTTAGTTTTCACATAAGGTCCGGGGTCAGGACAAAAGACAGATTTTTGACAAATTTCAAAATATGTCAGATATTGTCCAAATTATTTTTTATTTCACTTCTAGACATGTGAAATGCATGAACTAGGGCAAAAAAAGTGAAAAAAAATTGGTCTGATTTTTTTTAGTACTTTTCAGTTTTTCTTAGTTTTCACATAAGGTCCGGGGTCAGGACAAAAGACAGATTTTTGACAAATTTCAAAATATGTCAGATATTGTCCAAATCATTTTTTATTTCACTTCTAGACATGTGAAATGCATGAACTAGGGCAAAAAAGTGTAAAAAAATTGGTTTGATTTTTTTTAGTACCTTGCAGTTTTTCTTAGTTTTCACATAAGGTCCGGGGTCAGGACAAAAGACAGAATTTTGACAAATTTCAAAATATGTCAGATATTGTCCAAATCATTTTTTATTTCACTTATAGACATGTGAAATGCATAAACTAGGGCAAAAAAGTGTAAAAAAATTGGTTTGATTTTTTTTAGTACCTTTCAGTTTTTTTTAGTTTTCACATAAGGTCCGGGGTCAGGACAAAAGACAGATTTTTGACAAATTTCAAAATATGTCAGATATTGTCCAAATTATTTTTTATTTCACGTCTAGACATGTGAAATGCATGAACTAGTGCAAAAAAGTGTAACAAAATTGATTTGATTTTTTTTTAGTACTTTTCAGTTTTTCTTAGTTTTCACATAAGGTCCGGGGTCAGGACAAAAGACAGATTTTTGACAAATTTCAAAATATGTCAGATATTGTCCAAATTATTTTTTATTTCACGTCTAGACATGTGAAATGCATGAACTAGTGCAAAAAAGTGTAACAAAATTGGTCTGATTTTTTTTTAGTACTTTTCAGTTTTTCTTAGTTTTCACATAAGGTCCGGGGTCAGGACAAAAGACAGATTTTTGACAAATTTCAAAATCTGTCAGATATTGTCCAAATCATTTTTTATTTCACGTCTAGACATGTGAAATGCATGAACTAGTGCAAAAAAGTGTAACAAAATTGGTTTGATTTTTTTTTAGTACTTTTCAGTTTTTCTTAGTTTTCACATAAGGTCCGGGGTCAGGACAAAAGACAGATTTTTGACAAATTTCAAAATCTGTCAGATATTGTCCAAATCATTTTTTATTTCACGTCTAGACATGTGAAATGCATGAACTAGGGCAAAAAAGTGTAAAAAAATTGGTTTGATTTTTTTTAGTACCTTTCAGTTTTTCTTAGTTTTCACATAAGGTCCGGGGTCAGGACAAAAGACAGATTTTTGACAAATTTCAAAATATGTCAGATATTGTCCAAATCATTTTTTATTTCACTTCTAGACATGTGAAATGCATGAACTAGGGCAAAAAAGTGTAACAAAATTGGTTTGATTTTTTTTTAGTACTTTTCAGTTTTTCTTAGTTTTCACATAAGGTCCGGGGTCAGGACAAAAGACAGATTTTTGACAAATTTCAAAATATGTCAGATATTGTCCAAATTATTTTTTATTTCACGTCTAGACAGGTGAAATGCATGAACTAGTGCAAAAAAGTGTAACAAAATTGATTTGATTTTTTTTAGTACTTTTCAGATTTTCTTAGTTTTCACATAAGGTCCGGGGTCAGGACAAAAGACAGATTTTTGACAAATTTCAAAATCTGTCAGATATTGTCCAAATCATTTTTTATTTCATTTCTAGACATGTGAAATGCATGAACTAGGGCAAAAAACGTGAATAAAAATTGGTCTGATTTTTTTTTGTACTTTTCAGTTTTTCTTAGTTTTCACATAAGGTCCGGGGTCAGGACAAAAGACAGATTTCTGACAAATTTCAAAATCTGTCAGATATTGTCCAAATCATTTTTTATTTAATTTCTAGACATGTGAAATGCATGAACTAGGGCAAGAAAGTGTGAAAAAATTGGTTTGATTTTTTTTTAGTACCTTGCAGTTTTTCTTAGTTTTCACATAAGGTCCGGGGTCAGGATAAAAGACAGATTTTTGACAAATTTCAAAATATGTCAGATATTGTCCAAATTATTTTTTATTTCACGTCTAGACATGTGAAATGCATGAACTAGTGCAAAAAAGTGTAACAAAATTGGTTTGATTTTTTTTTAGTACTTTTCAGTTTTTCTTAGTTTTCACATAAGGTCCGGGGTCAGGACAAAAGACAGATTTTTGACAAATTTCAAAATCTGTCAGATATTGTCCAAATTATTTTTTATTTCACGTCTAGACATGTGAAATGCATGAACTAGGGCAAAAAAGTGTAAAAAAATTGGTTTGATTTTTTTTAGTACCTTTCAGTTTTTTTTAGTTTTCACATAAGGTCAGGACAAAAGACAGATTTTTGACAAATTTCAAAATCTGTCAGATATTGTCCAAATCATTTTTTATTTCACTTCTAGACATGTGAAATGCATGAACTAGGGCAAAAAAGTGTAAAAATATTGGTTTGATTTTTTTTAGTACCTTTCAGTTTTTCTTAGTTTTCACATAAGGTCCGGGGTCAGGACAAAAGACAGATTTTTGACAAATTTCAAAATCTGTCAGATATTGTCCAAATCATTTTTTATTTCATTTCTAGACATGTGAAATGCATGAACTAGGGCAAAAAACGTGAATAAAAATTGGTCTGATTTTTTTTTGTACTTTTCAGTTTTTCTTAGTTTTCACATAAGGTCCGGGGTCAGGACAAAAGACAGATTTCTGACAAATTTCAAAATCTGTCAGATATTGTCCAAATCATTTTTTATTTAATTTCTAGACATGTGAAATGCATGAACTAGGGCAAGAAAGTGTGAAAAAATTGGTTTGATTTTTTTTTAGTACCTTGCAGTTTTTCTTAGTTTTCACATAAGGTCCGGGGTCAGGATAAAAGACAGATTTTTGACAAATTTCAAAATATGTCAGATATTGTCCAAATTATTTTTTATTTCACGTCTAGACATGTGAAATGCATGAACTAGTGCAAAAAAGTGTAACAAAATTGGTTTGATTTTTTTTAGTACTTTTCAGTTTTTCTTAGTTTTCACATAAGGTCCGGGGTCAGGACAAAAGACAGATATTTTACAAATTTCAAAATATGTCAGATATTGTCCAAATCATTTTTTATTTCACTTATAGACATGTGAAATGCATGAACTACGGCAAAAAAGTGTAAAAAAATTGGTTTGATTTTTTTTAGTACCTTTCAGTTTTTTTTAGTTTTCACATAAGGTCCGGGGTCAGGACAAAAGACAGTTTTTTGACAAATTTCAAAATATGTCAGATATTGTCCAAATAATTTTTTATTTCACGTCTAGACATGTGAAATGCATGAACTAGTGCAAAAAAGTGTAACAAAATTGGTTTGATTTTTTTTAGTACTTTTCAGTTTTTCTTAGTTTTCACATAAGGTCCGGGGTCAGGACAAAAGACAGATTTTTGACAAATTTCAAAATCTTTCAGATATTGTCCAAATCATTTTTTATTTCATTTCTAGACATGTGAAATGCATGAACTAGGGCAAGAAAGTGTGAAAAAATTGGTTTGATTTTTTTTTAGTAATTTGCAGTTTTTCTTAGTTTTCACATAAGGTCCGGGGTCAGGATAAAAGACAGATTTTTGACAAATTTCAAAATCTCTCAGATATTGTCCAAATTATTTTTTATTTCACTTCTAGACATGTGAAATGCATGAACCAGGGCAAGAAAGTGTAAAAAAATTGGTTTGATTTTTTTTAGTACCTTGCAGTTTTTTTTAGTTTTCACATAAGGTCCGGGGTCAGGATAAAAGACAGATTTTTGACAAATTTCAAAATCTCTCAGATATTGTCCAAATTATTTTTTATTTCACTTCTAGACATGTGAAATGCATGAACTAGGGCAAGAAAGTGTAAAAAAATTGGTTTGATTTTTTTTAGTACCTTGCAGTTTTTCTTAGTTTTCACATAAGGTCCGGGGTCAGGATAAAAGACAGATTTTTGACAAATTTCAAAATCTCTCAGATATTGTCCAAATTATTTTTTATTTCACTTCTAGACATGTGAAATGCATGAACTAGGGCAAAAAAAGTGAAAAAAAATTGGTCTGATTTTTTTTAGTACTTTTCAGTTTTTTTTAGTTTTCACATAAGGTCCGGGGTCAGGACAAAAGACAGATTTTTGACAAATTTCAAAATATGTCAGATATTGTCCAAATTATTTTTTATTTCACGTCTAGACATGTGAAATGCATGAACTAGTGCAAAAAAGTGTAACAAAATTGATTTGATTTTTTTTTAGTACTTTTCAGTTTTTCTTAGTTTTCACATAAGGTCCGGGGTCAGGACAAAAGACAGATTTCTGACAAATTTCAAAATCTGTCAGATATTGTCCAAATCATTTTTTATTTCATTTCTAGACATGTGAAATGCATGAACTAGTGCAAAAAAGTGTAACAAAATTGGTTTGATTTTTTTTTAGTACTTTTCAGTTTTTCTTAGTTTTCACATAAGGTCCGGGGTCAGGACAAAAGACAGATTTTTGACAAATTTCAAAATCTGTCAGATATTGTCCAAATTATTTTTTATTTCACGTCTAGACATGTGAAATGCATGAACTAGTGCAAAATAGTGTAACAAAATTGGTTTGATTTTTTTTTAGTACTTTTCAGTTTTTCTTAGTTTTCACATAAGGTCCGGGGTCAGGACAAAAGACAGATTTTTGACAAATTTCAAAATATGTCAGATATTGTCCAAATAATTTTTTATTTCACGTCTAGACATGTGAAATGCATGAACTAGTGCAAAAAAGTGTAACAAAATTGGTTTGATTTTTTTTAGTACTTTTCAGTTTTTCTTAGTTTTCACATAAGGTCCGGGGTCAGGACAAAAGACAGATTTTTGACAAATTTCAAAATCTTTCAGATATTGTCCAAATCATTTTTTATTTCATTTCTAGACATGTGAAATGCATGAACTAGGGCAAGAAAGTGTGAAAAAATTGGTTTGATTTTTTTTTAGTACCTTGCAGTTTTTCTTAGTTTTCACATAAGGTCCGGGGTCAGGATAAAAGACAGATTTTTGACAAATTTCAAAATATGTCAGATATTGTCCAAATTATTTTTTATTTCACGTCTAGACATGTGAAATGCATGAACTAGTGCAAAAAAGTGTAACAAAATTGATTTGATTTTTTTTTAGTACTTTTCAGTTTTTCTTAGTTTTCACATAAGGTCCGGGGTCAGGACAAAAGACAGATTTTTGACAAATTTCAAAATCTCTCAGATATTGTCCAAATTATTTTTTATTTCACTTCTAGACATGTGAAATGCATGAACTAGGGCAAGAAAGTGTAAAAAAATTGGTTCGATTTTTTTTAGTACCTTGCAGTTTTTCTTAGTTTTCACATAAGGTCCGGGGTCAGGATAAAAGACAGATTTTTGACAAATTTCAAAATGTGTCAGATATTGTCCAAATTATTTTTTATTTCACGTCTAGACATGTGAAATGCATGAACTAGTGCAAAAAAGTGTAACAAAATTGGTTTGATTTTTTTTTAGTACTTTTCAGTTTTTCTTAGTTTTCACATAAGGTCCGGGGTCAGGACAAAAGACAGATTTTTGACAAATTTCAAAATATGTCAGATATTGTCCAAATTATTTTTTATTTCACGTCTAGACATGTGAAATGCATGAACTAGTGCAAAAAAGTGTAACAAAATTGATTTGATTTTTTTTAGTACTTTTCAGATTTTCTTAGATTTCACATAAGGTCCGGGGTCAGGACAAAAGACAGATATTTTACAAATTTCCAAATATGTCAGATATTGTCCAAATCATTTTTTATTTCACTTCTAGACATGTGAAATGCATGAACTAGGGCAAAAAAGTGTAAAAAAATTGGTTTGATTTTTTTTAGTTCCTTGCAGTTTTTCTTAGTTTTCACATAAGGTCCGGGGTCAGGACAAAAGACAGAATTTTGACAAATTTCAAAATATGTCAGATATTGTCCAAATCATTTTTTATTTCACGTCTAGACATGTGAAATGCATGAACTAGTGCAAAAAAGTGTAACAAAATTGGTTTGATTTTTTTTAGTACTTTTCAGTTTTTCTTAGTTTTCACATAAGGTCCGGGGTCAGGACAAAAGACAGATTTTTGACAAATTTCAAAATCTTTCAGATATTGTCCAAATCATTTTTTATTTCATTTCTAGACATGTGAAATGCATGAACTAGGACAAGAAAGTGTGAAAAAATTGGTTTGATTTTTTTTTAGTACCTTGCAGTTTTTCTTAGTTTTCACATAAGGTCCGGGGTCAGGATAAAAGACAGATTTTTGACAAATTTCAAAATCTCTCAGATATTGTCCAAATTATTTTTTATTTCACTTCTAGACATGTGAAATGCATGAACTAGGGCAAGAAAGTGTAAAAAAATTGGTTCGATTTTTTTTAGTACCTTGCAGTTTTTCTTAGTTTTCACATAAGGTCCGGGGTCAGGATAAAAGACAGATTTTTGACAAATTTCAAAATCTCTCAGATATTGTCCAAATTATTTTTTATTTCACTTCTAGACATGTGAAATGCATGAACTAGGGCAAAAAAAGTGAAAAAAAATTGGTCTGATTTTTTTTAGTACTTTTCAGTTTTTTTTAGTTTTCACATAAAGTCCGGGGTCAGGACAAAAGACAGATTTTTGACAAATTTCAAAATATGTCAGATATTGTCCAAATTATTTTTTATTTCACGTCTAGACATGTGAAATGCATGAACTAGTGCAAAAAAGTGTAACAAAATTGATTTGATTTTTTTTTAGTACTTTTCAGTTTTTCTTAGTTTTCACATAAGGTCCGGGGTCAGGACAAAAGACAGATTTTTGACAAATTTCAAAATCTGTCAGATATTGTCCAAATCATTTTTTATTTCATTTCTAGACATGTGAAATGCATGAACTAGGGCAAAAAAAGTGAATAAAAATTGGTCTGATTTTTTTTAGTACTTTTCAGTTTTTCTTAGTTTTCACATAAGGTCCGGGGTCAGGACAAAAGACAGATTTCTGACAAATTTCAAAATCTGTCAGATATTGTCCAAATCATTTTTTATTTCACGTCTAGACATGTGAAATGCATGAACTAGTGCAAAAAAGTGTAACAAAATTGGTTTGATTTTTTTTTAGTACTTTTCAGTTTTTCTTAGTTTTCACATAAGGTCCGGGGTCAGGACAAAAGACAGATTTTTGACAAATTTCAAAATATGTCAGATATTGTCCAAATAATTTTTTATTTCACGTCTAGACATGTGAAATGCATGAACTAGTGCAAAAAAGTGTAACAAAATTGGTTTGATTTTTTTTAGTACTTTTCAGTTTTTCTTAGTTTTCACATAAGGTCCGGGGTCAGGACAAAAGACAGATTTTTGACAAATTTCAAAATCTTTCAGATATTGTCCAAATCATTTTTTATTTCATTTCTAGACATGTGAAATGCATGAACTAGGGCAAGAAAGTGTGAAAAAATTGGTTTGATTTTTTTTTAGTACCTTGCAGTTTTTCTTAGTTTTCACATAAGGTCCGGGGTCAGGATAAAAGACAGATTTTTGACAAATTTCAAAATATGTCAGATATTGTCCAAATTATTTTTTATTTCACGTCTAGACATGTGAAATGCATGAACTAGTGCAAAAAAGTGTAACAAAATTGATTTGATTTTTTTTTAGTACTTTTCAGTTTTTCTTAGTTTTCACATAAGGTCCGGGGTCAGGACAAAAGACAGATTTTTGACAAATTTCAAAATCTCTCAGATATTGTCCAAATTATTTTTTATTTCACTTCTAGACATGTGAAATGCATGAACTAGGGCAAGAAAGTGTAAAAAAATTGGTTCGATTTTTTTTAGTACCTTGCAGTTTTTCTTAGTTTTCACATAAGGTCCGGGGTCAGGATAAAAGACAGATTTTTGACAAATTTCAAAATGTGTCAGATATTGTCCAAATTATTTTTTATTTCACGTCTAGACATGTGAAATGCATGAACTAGTGCAAAAAAGTGTAACAAAATTGGTTTGATTTTTTTTTAGTACTTTTCAGTTTTTCTTAGTTTTCACATAAGGTCCGGGGTCAGGACAAAAGACAGATTTTTGACAAATTTCAAAATATGTCAGATATTGTCCAAATTATTTTTTATTTCACGTCTAGACATGTGAAATGCATGAACTAGTGGAAAAAAGTGTAACAAAATTGATTTGATTTTTTTTAGTACTTTTCAGATTTTCTTAGTTTTCACATAAGGTCCGGGGTCAGGACAAAAGACAGATATTTTACAAATTTCCAAATATGTCAGATATTGTCCAAATCATTTTTTATTTCACTTCTAGACATGTGAAATGCATGAACTAGGGCAAAAAAGTGTAAAAAAATTGGTTTGATTTTTTTTAGCTCCTTGCAGTTTTTCTTAGTTTTCACATAAGGTCCGGGGTCAGGACAAAAGACAGAATTTTGACAAATTTCAAAATATGTCAGATATTGTCCAAATCATTTTTTATTTCACGTCTAGACATGTGAAATGCATGAACTAGTGCAAAAAAGTGTAACAAAATTGGTTTGATTTTTTTTAGTACTTTTCAGTTTTTCTTAGTTTTCACATAAGGTCCGGGGTCAGGACAAAAGACAGATTTTTGACAAATTTCAAAATATGTCAGATATTGTCCAAATTATTTTTTATTTCACTTCTAGACATGTGAAATGCATGAACTAGGGCAAAAAAGTGTAAAAAAATTGGTTTGATTTTTTTTAGTTCCTTGCAGTTTTTCTTAGTTTTCACATAAGGTCCGGGGTCAGGACAAAAGACAGAATTTTGACAAATTTCAAAATATGTCAGATATTGTCCAAATCATTTTTTATTTCACTTATAGACATGTGAAATGCATGAACTAGGGCAAAAAAGTGTAAAAAAATTGGTTTGATTTTTTTTAGTTCCTTGCAGTTTTTCTTAGTTTTCACATAAGGTCCCGGGGTCAGGACAAAAGACAGAATTTTGACAAATTTCAAAATATGTCAGATATTGTCCAAATCATTTTTTATTTCACTTATAGACATGTGAAATGCATGAACTAGGGCAAAAAAGTGTAAAAAAATTGGTTTGATTTTTTTTAGTACCTTTCAGTTTTTTTTAGTTTTCACATAAGGTCCGGGGTCAGGACAAAAGACAGATTTTTGACAAATTTCAAAATATGTCAGATATTGTCCAAATTATTTTTTATTTCACGTCTAGACATGTGAAATGCATGAACTAGTGCAAAAAAGTGTAACAAAATTGGTTTGATTTTTTTTTAGTACTTTTCAGTTTTTCTTAGTTTTCACATAAGGTCCGGGGTCAGGACAAAAGACAGATTTCTGACAAATTTCAAAATCTGTCAGATCCAAATCATTTTTTATTTAATTTCTAGACATGTGAAATGCATGAACTAGGGCAAGAAAGTGTGAAAAAATTGGTTTGATTTTTTTTTAGTACCTTGCAGTTTTTCTTAGTTTTCACATAAGGTCCGGGGTCAGGATAAAAGACAGATTTTTGACAAATTTCAAAATATGTCAGATATTGTCCAAATTATTTTTTATTTCACGTCTAGACATGTGAAATGCATGAACTAGTGCAAAAAAGTGTAACAAAATTGATTTGATTTTTTTTTAGTACTTTTCAGTTTTTCTTAGTTTTCACATAAGGTCCGGGGTCAGGACAAAAGACAGATTTTTGACAAATTTCAAAATATGTCAGATATTGTCCAAATTATTTTTTATTTCACGTCTAGACATGTGAAATGCATGAACTAGTGCAAAAAAGTGTAACAAAATTGGTTTGATTTTTTTTTAGTACTTTTCAGTTTTTCTTAGTTTTCACATAAGGTCCGGGGTCAGGACAAAAGACAGATTTCTGACAAATTTCAAAATCTGTCAGATCCAAATCATTTTTTATTTAATTTCTAGACATGTGAAATGCATGAACTAGGGCAAGAAAGTGTGAAAAAATTGGTTTGATTTTTTTTAGTACTTTTCAGTTTTTCTTAGTTTTCACATAAGGTCCGGGGTCATGACAAAAGACAGATTTTTGACACATTTCAAAATATGTCAGATATTGTCCAAATTATTTTTTATTTCACTTCTAGACATGTGAAATGCACGAACTAGTGCAAAAAAGTGTAACAAAATTGGTTTGATTTTTTTTAGTACCTTTCAGTTTTTCTTAGTTTTCACACAAGGTCCGGGGTCAGGACAAAAGACAGATTTTTAAAAAATTTCAAAATATGTCAGATATTGTCCAAATTATTTTTTATTTCACGTCTAGACATGTGAAATGCTCGAACTAGTGCAAAAAAGTGTAACAAAATTGGTTTGATTTTTTTTAGTACCTTTCAGTTTTTCTTAGTTTTCACACAAGGTCCGGGGTCAGGACAAAAGACAGATTTTTGACAAATTTCAAAATATGTCAGATATTGTCCAAATTATTTTTTATTTCACGTCTAGACATGTGAAATGCACGAACTAGTGCAAAAAAGTGAAAAAAAATTGGTCTGATTTTTTTTAGTACTTTTCAGTTTTTCTTAGTTTTCACATAAGGTCCAGGGTCAGGACAAAAGACAGATTTTTGACAAATTTCAAAATATGTCAGATATTGTCCAAATTATTTTTTTTTTCACTTCTAGACATGTGAAATGCACGAACTAGTGCAAAAAACTGTAACAAAATTGGTTTGATTTTTTTTAGTACCTTTCAGTTTTTCTTAGTTTTCACACAAGGTCCGGGGTCAGGACAAAAGACAGATTTTTTAAAAATTTCAAAATATGTCAGATATTGTCCAAATAATTTTTTATTTCACGTCTAGACATGTGAAATGCACGAACAACTGCAAAAAAGTGTAACAAAATTGGTTTGATTTGTTTTAGTACCTTTCAGTTTTTCTTAGTTTTCTCACAAGGTCCGGGGTCAGGACAAAAGACAGATTTTTGACAAATTTCAAAATCTGTCAGATATTGTCCAAATTATTTTTTATTTCACGTCTAGACATGTGAAATGCATGAACTAGTGCAAAATAGTGTAACAAAATTGGTTTGATTTTTTTTAGTACTTTTCAGTTTTTCTTAGTTTTCACATAAGGTCCGGGGTCAGGACAAAAGACAGATTTCTGACAAATTTCAAAATCTGTCAGATATTGTCCAAATCATTTTTTATTTAATTTCTAGACATGTGAAATGCATGAACTAGGGCAAGAAAGTGTGAAAAAATTGGTTTGATTTTTTTTTAGTACCTTGCAGTTTTTCTTAGTTTTCACATAAGGTCCGGGGTCAGGACAAAAGACAGATTTTTTAAAAATTTCAAAATATGTCAGATATTGTCCAAATAATTTTTTATTTCACGTCTAGACATGTGAAATGCACGAACAACTGCAAAAAAGTGTAACAAAATTGGTTTGATTTGTTTTAGTACCTTTCAGTTTTTCTTAGTTTTCTCACAAGGTCCGGGGTCAGGACAAAAGACAGATTTTTGACAAATTTCAAAATCTGTCAGATATTGTCCAAATTATTTTTTATTTCACGTCTAGACATGTGAAATGCATGAACTAGTGCAAAATAGTGTAACAAAATTGGTTTGATTTTTTTTAGTACTTTTCAGTTTTTCTTAGTTTTCACATAAGGTCCGGGGTCAGGACAAAAGACAGATTTCTGACAAATTTCAAAATCTGTCAGATATTGTCCAAATCATTTTTTATTTAATTTCTAGACATGTGAAATGCATGAACTAGGGCAAGAAAGTGTGAAAAAATTGGTTTGATTTTTTTTTAGTACCTTGCAGTTTTTCTTAGTTTTCACATAAGGTCCGGGGTCAGGATAAAAGACAGATTTTTGACAAATTTCAAAATCTGTCAGATATTGTCCAAATCATTTTCTATTTAATTTCTAGACATGTGAAATGCATGAACTAGGGCAAGAAAGTGTAAAAAAATTGGTTTGATTTTTTTTTAGTACCTTGCAGTTTTTCTTAGTTTTCACATAAGGTCCGGGGTCAGGATAAAAGACAGATTTTTGACAAATTTCAAAATCTCTCAGATATTGTCCAAATTATTTTTTATTTCACTTCTAGACATGTGAAATGCATGAACTAGGGCAAGAAAGTGTAAAAAAATTGGTTCGATTTTTTTTAGTACCTTGCAGTTTTTCTTAGTTTTCACATAAGGTCCGGGGTCAGGATAAAAGACAGATTTTTGACAAATTTCAAAATCTCTCAGATATTGTCCAAATTATTTTTTATTTCACTTCTAGACATGTGAAATGCATGAACTAGGGCAAAAAAAGTGAAAAAAAATTGGTCTGATTTTTTTTAGTACTTTTCAGTTTTTTTTAGTTTTCACATAAGGTCCGGGGTCAGGACAAAAGACAGATTTTTGACAAATTTCAAAATCTGTCAGATATTGTCCAAATCATTTTTTATTTCACTTCTAGACATGTGAAATGCATGAACTAGGGCAAAAAAAGTGAAAAAACATTGGTCTGATTTTTTTTAGTACTTTTCAGTTTTTCTTAGTTTTCACATAAGGTCCGGGGTCAGGACAAAAGACAGATTTTTGACAAATTTCAAAATATGTCAGATATTGTCCAAATCATTTTCTATTTAATTTCTAGACATGTGAAATGCATGAACTAGTGCAAAAAAGTGTAACAAAATTGATTTGATTTTTTTTAGTACTTTTCAGTTTTTCTTAGTTTTCACATAAGGTCCGGGGTCAGGACAAAAGACAGATTTTTGACAAATTTCAAAATCTGTCAGATATTGTCCAAATCATTTTTTATTTCACGTCTAGACATGTGAAATGCATGAACTAGTGCAAAATAGTGTAACAAAATTGGTTTGATTTTTTTTAGTACTTTTCAGTTTTTCTTAGTTTTCACATAAGGTCCGGGGTCAGGACAAAAGACAGATTTCTGACAAATTTCAAAATCTGTCAGATATTGTCCAAATCATTTTTAATTTAATTTCTAGACATGTGAAATGCATGAACTAGGGCAAGAAAGTGTGAAAAAATTGGTTTGATTTTTTTTTAGTACCTTGCAGTTTTTCTTAGTTTTCACATAAGGTCCGGGGTCAGGACAAAAGACAGATTTTTTAAAAATTTCAAAATATGTCAGATATTGTCCAAATAATTTTTTATTTCACGTCTAGACATGTGAAATGCACGAACAACTGCAAAAAAGTGTAACAAAATTGGTTTGATTTGTTTTAGTACCTTTCAGTTTTTCTTAGTTTTCTCACAAGGTCCGGGGTCAGGACAAAAGACAGATTTTTGACAAATTTCAAAATCTGTCAGATATTGTCCAAATTATTTTTTATTTCACGTCTAGACATGTGAAATGCATGAACTAGTGCAAAATAGTGTAACAAAATTGGTTTGATTTTTTTTAGTACTTTTCAGTTTTTCTTAGTTTTCACATAAGGTCCGGGGTCAGGACAAAAGACAGATTTCTGACAAATTTCAAAATCTGTCAGATATTGTCCAAATCATTTTTTATTTAATTTCTAGACATGTGAAATGCATGAACTAGGGCAAGAAAGTGTGAAAAAATTGGTTTGATTTTTTTTTAGTACCTTGCAGTTTTTCTTAGTTTTCACATAAGGTCCGGGGTCAGGATAAAAGACAGATTTTTGACAAATTTCAAAATCTGTCAGATATTGTCCAAATCATTTTCTATTTAATTTCTAGACATGTGAAATGCATGAACTAGGGCAAGAAAGTGTAAAAAAATTGGTTTGATTTTTTTTTAGTACCTTGCAGTTTTTCTTAGTTTTCACATAAGGTCCGGGGTCAGGATAAAAGACAGATTTTTGACAAATTTCAAAATCTCTCAGATATTGTCCAAATTATTTTTTATTTCACTTCTAGACATGTGAAATGCATGAACTAGGGCAAGAAAGTGTAAAAAAATTGGTTCGATTTTTTTTAGTACCTTGCAGTTTTTCTTAGTTTTCACATAAGGTCCGGGGTCAGGATAAAAGACAGATTTTTGACAAATTTCAAAATCTCTCAGATATTGTCCAAATTATTTTTTATTTCACTTCTAGACATGTGAAATGCATGAACTAGGGCAAAAAAAGTGAAAAAAAATTGGTCTGATTTTTTTTAGTACTTTTCAGTTTTTTTTAGTTTTCACATAAGGTCCGGGGTCAGGACAAAAGACAGATTTTTGACAAATTTCAAAATCTGTCAGATATTGTCCAAATCATTTTTTATTTCACTTCTAGACATGTGAAATGCATGAACTAGGGCAAAAAAAGTGAAAAAACATTGGTCTGATTTTTTTTAGTACTTTTCAGTTTTTCTTAGTTTTCACATAAGGTCCGGGGTCAGGACAAAAGACAGATTTTTGACAAATTTCAAAATATGTCAGATATTGTCCAAATCATTTTCTATTTAATTTCTAGACATGTGAAATGCATGAACTAGTGCAAAAAAGTGTAAAAAAATTGGTTTGATTTTTTTTTAGTACTTTTCAGTTTTTCTTAGTTTTCACATAAGGTCCGGGGTCATGACAAAAGACAGATTTTTGACAAATTTCAAAATATGTCAGATATTGTCCAAATTATTTTTTATTTCACTTCTAGACATGTGAAATGCACGAACTAGTGCAAAAAAGTGTAACAAAATTGGTTTGATTTTTTTTAGTACCTTTCAGTTTTTCTTAGTTTTCACACAAGGTCCGGGGTCAGGACAAAAGACAGATTTTTAAAAAATTTCAAAATATGTCAGATATTGTCCAAATTATTTTTTATTTCACGTCTAGACATGTGAAATGCACGAACTAGTGCAAAAAAGTGTAACAAAATTGGTTTGATTTTTTTTAGTACCTTTCAGTTTTTCTTAGTTTTCACACAAGGTCCGGGGTCAGGACAAAAGACAGATTTTTGACAAATTTCAAAATATTTCAGATATTGTCCAAATTATTTTTTATTTCACGTCTAGACATGTGAAATGCACGAACTAGTGCAAAAAAGTGAAAAAAAATTGGTCTGATTTTTTTTAGTACTTTTCAGTTTTTCTTAGTTTTCACATAAGGTCCAGGGTCAGGACAAAAGACAGATTTTTGACAAATTTCAAAATATGTCAGATATTGTCCAAATTATTTTTTATTTCACTTCTAGACATGTGAAATGCACGAACTAGTGCAAAAAACTGTAACAAAATTGGTTTGATTTTTTTTAGTACCTTTCAGTTTTTCTTAGTTTTCACACAAGGTCCGGGGTCAGGACAAAAGACAGATTTTTTAAAAATTTCAAAATATGTCAGATATTGTCCAAATTATTTTTTATTTCACGTCTAGACATGTGAAATGCACGAACAACTGCAAAAAAGTGTAACAAAATTGGTTTGATTTGTTTTAGTACCTTTCAGTTTTTCTTAGTTTTCTCACAAGGTCCGGGGTCAGGACAAAAGACAGATTTTTGACAAATTTCAAAATATGTCAGATATTGTCCAAATAATTTTTTTTTTCACTTCTAGACATGTGAAATGCATGAACTAGGGCAAAAAAAGTGAAAAAAAATTGGTCTGATTTTTTTTTAGTACCTTGCAGTTTTTCTTAGTTTTCACATAAGGCCCGGGGTCAGGACAAAAGACAGATTTTTGACAAATTTCAAAATATGTCAGATATTGTCCAAATTATTTTTTATTTCACGTCTAGACATGTGAAATGCATGAACTAGTGCAAAAAAGTGTAACAAAATTGATTTGATTTTTTTTAGTACTTTTCAGTTGTTCTTAGTTTTCACATAAGGTCCGGGGTCAGGACAAAAGACAGATTTTTTACAAATTTCAAAATATGTCAGATATTGTCCAAATAATTTTTTATTTCACGTCTAGACATGTGAAATGCACGAACTAGTGCAAAAAAGTGTAACAAAATTGATTTGATTTTTTTTTAGTACTTTTCAGTTTTTCTTAGTTTTCACATAAGGTCCGGGGTCAGGACAAAAGACAGATTTTTGACAAATTTCAAAATCTGTCAGATATTGTCCAAATCATTTTTTATTTCACTTCTAGACATGTGAAATGCATGAACTAGGGCAAAAAAAGTGAAAAAACATTGGTCTGATTTTTTTTAGTATTTTTCAGTTTTTCTTAGTTTTCACATAAGGTCCGGGGTCAGGACAAAAGACAGATTTTTTACAAATTTCAAAATATGTCAGATATTGTCCAAATTATTTTTTATTTCACGTCTAGACATGTGAAATGCATGAACTAGTGCAAAAAAGTGTAACAAAATTGGTTTGATTTTTTTTAGAACTTTTCAGTTTTTCTTAGTTTTCACATAAGGTCCGGGGTCAGGATAAAAGACAGATTTTTGACAAATTTCAAAATCTCTCAGATATTGTCCAAATCATTTTTTATTTCACGTCTAGACATGTGAAATGCATGAACTAGTGCAAAAAAGTGTAACAAAATTGATTTGATTTTTTTTAGTACTTTTCAGATTTTCTTAGTTTTCACATAAGGTCCGGGGTCAGGACAAAAGACAGATATTTTACAAATTTCCAAATATGTCAGATATTGTCCAAATCATTTTTTATTTCACTTCTAGACATGTGAAATGCATGAACTAGGGCAAAAAAGTGTAAAAAAATTGGTTTGATTTTTTTTAGTTCCTTGCAGTTTTTCTTAGTTTTCACATAAGGTCCGGGGTCAGGACAAAAGACAGAATTTTGACAAATTTCAAAATATGTCAGATATTGTCCAAATAATTTTTTATTTCACGTCTAGACATGTGAAATGCATGAACTAGTGCAAAAAAGTGTAACAAAATTGGTTTGATTTTTTTTAGTACTTTTCAGTTTTTCTTAGTTTTCACATAAGGTCCGGGGGTCAGGACAAAAGACAGATTTTTGACAAATTTCAAAATCTTTCAGATATTGTCCAAATCATTTTTTATTTAATTTCTAGACATGTGAAATGCATGAACTAGGGCAAGAAAGTGTGAAAAAATTGGTTTGATTTTTTTTTAGTACCTTGCAGTTTTTCTTAGTTTTCACATAAGGTCCGGGGTCAGGACAAAAGACAGATTTTTGACAAATTTCAAAATCTGTCAGATATTGTCCAAATCATTTTTTATTTCACTTCTAGACATGTGAAATGCATGAACTAGGGCAAAAAAAGTGAAAAAACATTGGTCTGATTTTTTTTAGTACTTTTCAGTTTTTCTTAGTTTTCACATAAGGTCCGGGGTCAGGACAAAAGACAGATTTTTTAAAAATTTCAAAATATGTCAGATATTGTCCAAATCATTTTTTATTTCACTTCTAGACATGTGAAATGCATGAACTAGGGCAAAAAAGTGTAAAAAAATTGGTTTGATTTTTTTTTAGTACTTTTCAGTTTTTCTTAGTTTTCACATAAGGTCCGGGGTCAGGACAAAAGACAGATTTTTGACAAATTTCAAAATCTGTCAGATATTGTCCAAATCATTTTCTATTTAATTTCTAGACATGTGAAATGCATGAACTAGGGCAAGAAAGTGTAAAAAAATTGGTTTGATTTTTTTTTAGTACCTTGCAGTTTTTCTTAGTTTTCACATAAGGTCCGGGGTCAGGATAAAAGACAGATTTTTGACAAATTTCAAAATCTCTCAGATATTGTCCAAATTATTTTTTATTTCACTTCTAGACATGTGAAATGCATGAACTAGGGCAAGAAAGTGTAAAAAAATTGGTTTGATTTTTTTTAGTACCTTGCAGTTTTTCTTAGTTTTCACATAAGGTCCGGGGTCAGGATAAAAGACAGATTTTTGACAAATTTCAAAATCTCTCAGATATTGTCCAAATTATTTTTTATTTCACTTCTAGACACGTGAAATGCATGAACTAGTGCAAAAAAGTGTAACAAAATTGGTTTGATTTTTTTTTAGTACTTTTCAGTTTTTCTTAGTTTTCACATAAGGTCCGGGGTCAGGACAAAAGACAGATTTCTGACAAATTTCAAAATCTGTCAGATCCAAATCATTTTTTATTTAATTTCTAGACATGTGAAATGCATGAACTAGGGCAAGAAAGTGTGAAAAAATTGGTTTGATTTTTTTTTAGTACTTTTCAGTTTTTCTTAGTTTTCACATAAGGTCCGGGGTCATGACAAAAGACAGATTTTTGACACATTTCAAAATATGTCAGATATTGTCCAAATTATTTTTTATTTCACTTCTAGACATGTGAAATGCACGAACTAGTGCAAAAAAGTGTAACAAAATTGGTTTGATTTTTTTTAGTACCTTTCAGTTTTTCTTAGTTTTCACACAAGGTCCGGGGTCAGGACAAAAGACAGATTTTTAAAAAATTTCAAAATATGTCAGATATTGTCCAAATAATTTTTTATTTCACGTCTAGACATGTGAAATGCACGAACAACTGCAAAAAAGTGTAACAAAATTGGTTTGATTTGTTTTAGTACCTTTCAGTTTTTCTTAGTTTTCTCACAAGGTCCGGGGTCAGGACAAAAGACAGATTTTTGACAAATTTCAAAATCTGTCAGATATTGTCCAAATTATTTTTTATTTCACGTCTAGACATGTGAAATGCATGAACTAGTGCAAAATAGTGTAACAAAATTGGTTTGATTTTTTTTTAGTACTTTTCAGTTTTTCTTAGTTTTCACATAAGGTACGGGGTCAGGACAAAAGACAGATTTTTGACAAATTTCAAAATATGTCAGATATTGTCCAAATTATTTTTTATTTCACTTCTAGACATGTGAAATGCATGAACTAGTGCAAAATAGTGTAACAAAATTGGTTTGATTTTTTTTTAGTACTTTTCAGTTTTTCTTAGTTTTCACATAAGGTCCGGGGTCAGGACAAAAGACAGATTTTTGACAAATTTCAAAATATGTCAGATATTGTCCAAATTATTTTTTATTTCACTTCTAGACATGTGAAATGCATGAACTAGGGCAAAAAAGTGTAAAAAAATTGGTTTGATTTTTTTTAGTTCCTTGCAGTTTTTCTTAGTTTTCACATAAGGTCCAGGGTCAGGACAAAAGACAGATTTTTGACAAATTTCAAAATCTGTCAGATATTGTCCAAATTATTTTTTATTTCACGTCTAGACATGTGAAATGCATGAACTAGTGCAAAAAAGTGTAACAAAATTGGTTTGATTTTTTTTTAGTACTTTTCAGTTTTTCTTAGTTTTCACATAAGGTCCGGGGTCAGGACAAAAGACAGATATTTTACAAATTTCAAAATATGTCAGATATTGTCCAAATCATTTTTTATTTCACTTATAGACATGTGAAATGCATGAACTACGGCAAAAAAGTGTAAAAAAATTGGTTTGATTTTTTTTAGTACCTTTCAGTTTTTTTTAGTTTTCACATAAGGTCCAGGGTCAGGACAAAAGACAGATTTTTGACAAATTTCAAAATATGTCAGATATTGTCCAAATTATTTTTTATTTCACGTCTAGACATGTGAAATGCATGAACTAGTGCAAAAAAGTGTAACAAAATTGGTTTGATTTTTTTTTAGTACTTTTCAGTTTTTCTTAGTTTTCACATAAGGTCCGGGGTCAGGACAAAAGACAGATATTTTACAAATTTCAAAATATGTCAGATATTGTCCAAATCATTTTTTATTTCACTTATAGACATGTGAAATGCATGAACTACGGCAAAAAAGTGTAAAAAAATTGGTTTGATTTTTTTTAGTACCTTTCAGTTTTTTTTAGTTTTCACATAAGGTCCAGGGTCAGGACAAAAGACAGATTTTTGACAAATTTCAAAATATGTCAGATATTGTCCAAATTATTTTTTATTTCACTTCTAGACATGTGAAATGCATGAACTAGGGCAAAAAAGTGTAAAAAAATTGGTTTGATTTTTTTTAGTTCCTTGCAGTTTTTCTTAGTTTTCACATAAGGTCCGGGGTCAGGACAAAAGACAGATTTTTGACAAATTTCAAAATCTGTCAGATATTGTCCAAATTATTTTTTATTTCACGTCTAGACATGTGAAATGCATGAACTAGTGCAAAAAAGTGTAACAAAATTGGTTTGATTTTTTTTTAGTACTTTTCAGTTTTTCTTAGTTTTCACATAAGGTCCGGGGTCAGGACAAAAGACAGATATTTTACAAATTTCAAAATATGTCAGATATTGTCCAAATCATTTTTTATTTCACTTATAGACATGTGAAATGCATGAACTACGGCAAAAAAGTGTAAAAAAAATTGGTTTGATTTTTTTTAGTACCTTTCAGTTTTTTTTAGTTTTCACATAAGGTCCAGGGTCAGGACAAAAGACAGATTTTTGACAAATTTCAAAATATGTCAGATATTGTCCAAATTATTTTTTATTTCACTTCTAGACATGTGAAATGCACGAACTAGTGCAAAAAACTGTAACAAAATTGGTTTGATTTTTTTTAGTACCTTTCAGTTTTTCTTAGTTTTCACACAAGGTCCGGGGTCAGGACAAAAGACAGATTTTTTAAAAATTTCAAAATATGTCAGATATTGTCCAAATAATTTTTTATTTCACGTCTAGACATGTGAAATGCACGAACAACTGCAAAAAAGTGTAACAAAATTGGTTTGATTTGTTTTAGTACCTTTCAGTTTTTCTTAGTTTTCTCACAAGGTCCGGGGTCAGGACAAAAGACAGATTTTTGACAAATTTCAAAATCTGTCAGATATTGTCCAAATTATTTTTTATTTCACGTCTAGACATGTGAAATGCATGAACTAGTGCAAAATAGTGTAACAAAATTGGTTTGATTTTTTTTTAGTACTTTTCAGTTTTTCTTAGTTTTCACATAAGGTCCGGGGTCAGGACAAAAGACAGATTTTTGACAAATTTCAAAATATGTCAGATATTGTCCAAATTATTTTTTATTTCACTTCTAGACATGTGAAATAAATGAACTAGTGCAAAATAGTGTAACAAAATTGGTTTGATTTTTTTTTAGTACTTTTCAGTTTTTCTTAGTTTTCACATAAGGTCCGGGGTCAGGACAAAAGACAGATTTTTGACAAATTTCAAAATATGTCAGATATTGTCCAAATTATTTTTTATTTCACTTCTAGACATGTGAAATGCATGAACTAGGGCAAAAAAGTGTAAAAAAATTGGTTTGATTTTTTTTAGTTCCTTGCAGTTTTTCTTAGTTTTCACATAAGGTCCGGGGTCAGGACAAAAGACAGATTTTTGACAAATTTCAAAATATGTCAGATATTGTCCAAATAATTTTTTATTTCACGTCTAGACATGTGAAATGCACGAACAACTGCAAAAAAGTGTAACAAAATTGGTTTGATTTGTTTTAGTACCTTTCAGTTTTTCTTAGTTTTCACACAAGGTCCGGGGTCAGGACAAAAGACAGATTTTTTAAAAATTTCAAAATATGTCAGATATTGTCCAAATAATTTTTTATTTCACGTCTAGACATGTGAAATGCACGAACAACTGCAAAAAAGTGTAACAAAATTGGTTTGATTTGTTTTAGTACCTTTCAGTTTTTCTTAGTTTTCTCACAAGGTCCGGGGTCAGGACAAAAGACAGATTTTTGACAAATTTCAAAATCTGTCAGATATTGTCCAAATTATTTTTTATTTCACGTCTAGACATGTGAAATGCATGAACTAGTGCAAAAAAGTGTAACAAAATTGGTTTGATTTTTTTTTAGTACTTTTCAGTTTTTCTTAGTTTTCACATAAGGTCCGGGGTCAGGACAAAAGACAGATATTTTACAAATTTCAAAATATGTCAGATATTGTCCAAATCATTTTTTATTTCACTTATAGACATGTGAAATGCATGAACTACGGCAAAAAAGTGTAAAAAAATTGGTTTGATTTTTTTTAGTACCTTTCAGTTTTTTTTAGTTTTCACATAAGGTCCAGGGTCAGGACAAAAGACAGATTTTTGACAAATTTCAAAATATGTCAGATATTGTCCAAATTATTTTTTATTTCACTTCTAGACATGTGAAATGCATGAACTAGGGCAAAAAAGTGTAAAAAAATTGGTTTGATTTTTTTTAGTTCCTTGCAGTTTTTCTTAGTTTTCACATAAGGTCCGGGGTCAGGACAAAAGACAGATTTTTGACAAATTTCAAAATATGTCAGATATTGTCCAAATAATTTTTTATTTCACGTCTAGACATGTGAAATGCACGAACAACTGCAAAAAAGTGTAACAAAATTGGTTTGATTTGTTTTAGTACCTTTCAGTTTTTCTTAGTTTTCACACAAGGTCCGGGGTCAGGACAAAAGACAGATTTTTTAAAAATTTCAAAATATGTCAGATATTGTCCAAATAATTTTTTATTTCACGTCTAGACATGTGAAATGCACGAACAACTGCAAAAAAGTGTAACAAAATTGGTTTGATTTGTTTTAGTACCTTTCAGTTTTTCTTAGTTTTCTCACAAGGTCCGGGGTCAGGACAAAAGACAGATTTTTGACAAATTTCAAAATCTGTCAGATATTGTCCAAATTATTTTTTATTTCACGTCTAGACATGTGAAATGCATGAACTAGTGCAAAAAAGTGTAACAAAATTGGTTTGATTTTTTTTTAGTACTTTTCAGTTTTTCTTAGTTTTCACATAAGGTCCGGGGTCAGGACAAAAGACAGATTTCTGACAAATTTCAAAATCTGTCAGATCCAAATCATTTTTTATTTAATTTCTAGACATGTGAAATGCATGAACTAGGGCAAGAAAGTGTGAAAAAATTGGTTTGATTTTTTTTTAGTACTTTTCAGTTTTTCTTAGTTTTCACATAAGGTCCGGGGTCATGACAAAAGACAGATTTTTGACACATTTCAAAATATGTCAGATATTGTCCAAATTATTTTTTATTTCACTTCTAGACATGTGAAATGCACGAACTAGTGCAAAAAAGTGTAACAAAATTGGTTTGATTTTTTTTAGTACCTTTCAGTTTTTCTTAGTTTTCACACAAGGTCCGGGGTCAGGACAAAAGACAGATTTTTAAAAAATTTCAAAATATGTCAGATATTGTCCAAATAATTTTTTATTTCACGTCTAGACATGTGAAATGCACGAACAACTGCAAAAAAGTGTAACAAAATTGGTTTGATTTGTTTTAGTACCTTTCAGTTTTTCTTAGTTTTCTCACAAGGTCCGGGGTCAGGACAAAAGACAGATTTTTGACAAATTTCAAAATCTGTCAGATATTGTCCAAATTATTTTTTATTTCACGTCTAGACATGTGAAATGCATGAACTAGTGCAAAATAGTGTAACAAAATTGGTTTGATTTTTTTTTAGTACTTTTCAGTTTTTCTTAGTTTTCACATAAGGTACGGGGTCAGGACAAAAGACAGATTTTTGACAAATTTCAAAATATGTCAGATATTGTCCAAATTATTTTTTATTTCACTTCTAGACATGTGAAATGCATGAACTAGTGCAAAATAGTGTAACAAAATTGGTTTGATTTTTTTTTAGTACTTTTCAGTTTTTCTTAGTTTTCACATAAGGTCCGGGGTCAGGACAAAAGACAGATTTTTGACAAATTTCAAAATATGTCAGATATTGTCCAAATTATTTTTTATTTCACTTCTAGACATGTGAAATGCATGAACTAGGGCAAAAAAGTGTAAAAAAATTGGTTTGATTTTTTTTAGTTCCTTGCAGTTTTTCTTAGTTTTCACATAAGGTCCAGGGTCAGGACAAAAGACAGATTTTTGACAAATTTCAAAATCTGTCAGATATTGTCCAAATTATTTTTTATTTCACGTCTAGACATGTGAAATGCATGAACTAGTGCAAAAAAGTGTAACAAAATTGGTTTGATTTTTTTTTAGTACTTTTCAGTTTTTCTTAGTTTTCACATAAGGTCCGGGGTCAGGACAAAAGACAGATATTTTACAAATTTCAAAATATGTCAGATATTGTCCAAATCATTTTTTATTTCACTTCTAGACATGTGAAATGCATGAACTAGGGCAAAAAAGTGTAAAAAAATTGGTTTGATTTTTTTTAGTACCTTTCAGTTTTTTTTAGTTTTCACATAAGGTCCAGGGTCAGGACAAAAGACAGATTTTTGACAAATTTCAAAATCTGTCAGATATTGTCCAAATTATTTTTTATTTCACGTCTAGACATGTGAAATGCATGAACTAGTGCAAAAAAGTGTAACAAAATTGGTTTGATTTTTTTTTAGTACTTTTCAGTTTTTCTTAGTTTTCACATAAGGTCCGGGGTCAGGACAAAAGACAGATATTTTACAAATTTCAAAATATGTCAGATATTGTCCAAATCATTTTTTATTTCACTTATAGACATGTGAAATGCATGAACTACGGCAAAAAAGTGTAAAAAAATTGGTTTGATTTTTTTTAGTACCTTGCAGTTTTTCTTAGTTTTCACATAAGGTCCAGGGTCAGGACAAAAGACAGATTTTTGACAAATTTCAAAATCTGTCAGATATTGTCCAAATTATTTTTTATTTCACGTCTAGACATGTGAAATGCATGAACTAGTGCAAAAAAGTGTAACAAAATTGGTTTGATTTTTTTTTAGTACTTTTCAGTTTTTCTTAGTTTTCACATAAGGTCCGGGGTCAGGACAAAAGACAGATATTTTACAAATTTCAAAATATGTCAGATATTGTCCAAATCATTTTTTATTTCACTTATAGACATGTGAAATGCATGAACTACGGCAAAAAAGTGTAAAAAAAATTGGTTTGATTTTTTTTAGTACCTTTCAGTTTTTTTTAGTTTTCACATAAGGTCCAGGGTCAGGACAAAAGACAGATTTTTGACAAATTTCAAAATATGTCAGATATTGTCCAAATTATTTTTTATTTCACTTCTAGACATGTGAAATGCATGAACTAGGGCAAAAAAGTGTAAAAAAATTGGTTTGATTTTTTTTAGTTCCTTGCAGTTTTTCTTAGTTTTCACATAAGGTCCGGGGTCAGGACAAAAGACAGATTTTTGATAAATTTCAAAATCTGTCAGATATTGTCCAAATTAGTTTTTATTTCACGTCTAGACATGTGAAATGCATGAACTAGTGCAAAAAAGTGTAACAAAATTGGTTTGATTTTTTTTTAGTACTTTTCAGTTTTTCTTAGTTTTCACATAAGGTCCGGGGTCAGGACAAAAGACAGATATTTTACAAATTTCAAAATATGTCAGATATTGTCCAAATCATTTTTTATTTCACTTATAGACATGTGAAATGCATGAACTACGGCAAAAAAGTGTAAAAAAATTGGTTTGATTTTTTTTAGTACCTTTCAGTTTTTTTTAGTTTTCACATAAGGTCCAGGGTCAGGACAAAAGACAGATTTTTGACAAATTTCAAAATATGTCAGATATTGTCCAAATTATTTTTTATTTCACTTCTAGACATGTGAAATGCACGAACTAGTGCAAAAAACTGTAACAAAATTGGTTTGATTTTTTTTAGTACCTTTCAGTTTTTCTTAGTTTTCACACAAGGTCCGGGGTCAGGACAAAAGACAGATTTTTTAAAAATTTCAAAATATGTCAGATATTGTCCAAATAATTTTTTATTTCACGTCTAGACATGTGAAATGCACGAACAACTGCAAAAAAGTGTAACAAAATTGGTTTGATTTGTTTTAGTACCTTTCAGTTTTTCTTAGTTTTCTCACAAGGTCCGGGGTCAGGACAAAAGACAGATTTTTGACAAATTTCAAAATCTGTCAGATATTGTCCAAATTATTTTTTATTTCACGTCTAGACATGTGAAATGCATGAACTAGTGCAAAATAGTGTAACAAAATTGGTTTGATTTTTTTTTAGTACTTTTCAGTTTTTCTTAGTTTTCACATAAGGTCCGGGGTCAGGACAAAAGACAGATTTTTGACAAATTTCAAAATATGTCAGATATTGTCCAAATTATTTTTTATTTCACTTCTAGACATGTGAAATGCATGAACTAGTGCAAAATAGTGTAACAAAATTGGTTTGATTTTTTTTTAGTACTTTTCAGTTTTTCTTAGTTTTCACATAAGGTCCGGGGTCAGGACAAAAGACAGATTTTTGACAAATTTCAAAATATGTCAGATATTGTCCAAATTATTTTTTATTTCACTTCTAGACATGTGAAATGCATGAACTAGGGCAAAAAAGTGTAAAAAAATTGGTTTGATTTTTTTTAGTTCCTTGCAGTTTTTCTTAGTTTTCACATAAGGTCCGGGGTCAGGACAAAAGACAGATTTTTGACAAATTTCAAAATCTGTCAGATATTGTCCAAATTATTTTTTATTTCACGTCTAGACATGTGAAATGCATGAACTAGTGCAAAAAAGTGTAACAAAATTGGTTTGATTTTTTTTTAGTACTTTTCAGTTTTTCTTAGTTTTCACATAAGGTCCGGGGTCAGGACAAAAGACAGATATTTTACAAATTTCAAAATATGTCAGATATTGTCCAAATCATTTTTTATTTCACTTCTAGACATGTGAAATGCATGAACTAGGGCAAAAAAGTGTAAAAAAATTGGTTTGATTTTTTTTAGTTCCTTGCAGTTTTTCTTAGTTTTCACATAAGGTCCGGGGTCAGGACAAAAGACAGATTTTTGACAAATTTCAAAATCTGTCAGATATTGTCCAAATTATTTTTTATTTCACGTCTAGACATGTGAAATGCATGAACTAGTGCAAAATAGTGTAACAAAATTGGTTTGATTTTTTTTTAGTACTTTTCAGTTTTTCTTAGTTTTCACATAAGGTCCGGGGTCAGGACAAAAGACAGATTTTTGACAAATTTCAAAATATGTCAGATATTGTCCAAATTATTTTTTATTTCACTTCTAGACATGTGAAATGCATGAACTAGTGCAAAATAGTGTAACAAAATTGGTTTGATTTTTTTTTAGTACTTTTCAGTTTTTCTTAGTTTTCACATAAGGTCCGGGGTCAGGACAAAAGACAGATTTTTGACAAATTTCAAAATATGTCAGATATTGTCCAAATTATTTTTTATTTCACTTCTAGACATGTGAAATGCATGAACTAGGGCAAAAAAGTGTAAAAAAATTGGTTTGATTTTTTTTAGTTCCTTGCAGTTTTTCTTAGTTTTCACATAAGGTCCGGGGTCAGGACAAAAGACAGATTTTTGACAAATTTCAAAATCTGTCAGATATTGTCCAAATTATTTTTTATTTCACGTCTAGACATGTGAAATGCATGAACTAGTGCAAAAAAGTGTAACAAAATTGGTTTGATTTTTTTTTAGTACTTTTCAGTTTTTCTTAGTTTTCACATAAGGTCCGGGGTCAGGACAAAAGACAGATATTTTACAAATTTCAAAATATGTCAGATATTGTCCAAATCATTTTTTATTTCACTTCTAGACATGTGAAATGCATGAACTAGGGCAAAAAAGTGTAAAAAAATTGGTTTGATTTTTTTTAGTTCCTTGCAGTTTTTCTTAGTTTTCACATAAGGTCCGGGGTCAGGACAAAAGACAGATTTTTGACAAATTTCAAAATCTGTCAGATATTGTCCAAATTATTTTTTATTTCACTTCTAGACATGTGAAATGCACGAACTAGTGCAAAAAACTGTAACAAAATTGGTTTGATTTTTTTTAGTACCTTTCAGTTTTTCTTAGTTTTCACACAAGGTCCGGGGTCAGGACAAAAGACAGATTTTTTAAAAATTTCAAAATATGTCAGATATTGTCCAAATAATTTTTTATTTCACGTCTAGACATGTGAAATGCACGAACAACTGCAAAAAAGTGTAACAAAATTGGTTTGATTTGTTTTAGTACCTTTCAGTTTTTCTTAGTTTTCACACAAGGTCCGGGGTCAGGACAAAAGACAGATTTTTTAAAAATTTCAAAATATGTCAGATATTGTCCAAATAATTTTTTATTTCACGTCTAGACATGTGAAATGCACGAACAACTGCAAAAAAGTGTAACAAAATTGGTTTGATTTGTTTTAGTACCTTTCAGTTTTTCTTAGTTTTCTCACAAGGTCCGGGGTCAGGACAAAAGACAGATTTTTGACAAATTTCAAAATCTGTCAGATATTGTCCAAATTATTTTTTATTTCACGTCTAGACATGTGAAATGCATGAACTAGTGCAAAATAGTGTAACAAAATTGGTTTGATTTTTTTTTAGTACTTTTCAGTTTTTCTTAGTTTTCACATAAGGTCCGGGGTCAGGACAAAAGACAGATTTTTGACAAATTTCAAAATATGTCAGATATTGTCCAAATTATTTTTTATTTCACTTCTAGACATGTGAAATGCATGAACTAGTGCAAAATAGTGTAACAAAATTGGTTTGATTTTTTTTTAGTACTTTTCAGTTTTTCTTAGTTTTCACATAAGGTCCGGGGTCAGGACAAAAGACAGATTTTTGACAAATTTCAAAATATATCAGATATTGTCCAAATTATTTTTTATTTCACTTCTAGACATGTGAAATGCATGAACTAGGGCAAAAAAGTGTAAAAAAATTGGTTTGATTTTTTTTAGTTCCTTGCAGTTTTTCTTAGTTTTCACATAAGGTCCGGGGTCAGGACAAAAGACAGATTTTTGACAAATTTCAAAATCTGTCAGATATTGTCCAAATTATTTTTTATTTCACTTCTAGACATGTGAAATGCACGAACTAGTGCAAAAAACTGTAACAAAATTGGTTTGATTTTTTTTAGTACCTTTCAGTTTTTCTTAGTTTTCACACAAGGTCCGGGGTCAGGACAAAAGACAGATTTTTTAAAAATTTCAAAATATGTCAGATATTGTCCAAATAATTTTTTATTTCACGTCTAGACATGTGAAATGCACGAACAACTGCAAAAAAGTGTAACAAAATTGGTTTGATTTGTTTTAGTACCTTTCAGTTTTTCTTAGTTTTCTCACAAGGTCCGGGGTCAGGACAAAAGACAGATTTTTGACAAATTTCAAAATCTGTCAGATATTGTCCAAATTATTTTTTATTTCACGTCTAGACATGTGAAATGCATGAACTAGTGCAAAATAGTGTAACAAAATTGGTTTGATTTTTTTTTAGTACTTTTCAGTTTTTCTTAGTTTTCACATAAGGTCCGGGGTCAGGACAAAAGACAGATTTTTGACAAATTTCAAAATATGTCAGATATTGTCCAAATTATTTTTTATTTCACGTCTAGACATGTGAAATGCATGAACTAGTGCAAAAAAGTGTAACAAAATTGGTTTGATTTTTTTTTAGTACTTTTCAGTTTTTCTTAGTTTTCACATAAGGTCCGGGGTCAGGACAAAAGACAGATATTTTACAAATTTCAAAATATGTCAGATATTGTCCAAATCATTTTTTATTTCACTTTTAGACATGTGAAATGCATGAACTACGGCAAAAAAGTGTAAAAAAATTGGTTTGATTTTTTTTAGTACCTTTCAGTTTTTTTTAGTTTTCACATAAGGTCCAGGGTCAGGACAAAAGACAGATTTTTGACAAATTTCAAAATATGTCAGATATTGTCCAAATTATTTTTTATTTCACTTCTAGACATGTGAAATGCATGAACTAGGGCAAAAAAGTGTAAAAAAATTGGTTTGATTTTTTTTAGTTCCTTGCAGTTTTTCTTAGTTTTCACATAAGGTCCGGGGTCAGGACAAAAGACAGATTTTTGACAAATTTCAAAATCTGTCAGATATTGTCCAAATTAGTTTTTATTTCACGTCTAGACATGTGAAATGCATGAACTAGTGCAAAAAAGTGTAACAAAATTGGTTTGATTTTTTTTTAGTACTTTTCAGTTTTTCTTAGTTTTCACATAAGGTCCGGGGTCAGGACAAAAGACAGATATTTTACAAATTTCAAAATATGTCAGATATTGTCCAAATCATTTTTTATTTCAATTATAGACATGTGAAATGCATGAACTACGGCAAAAAAGTGTAAAAAAAATTGGTTTGATTTTTTTTAGTACCTTTCAGTTTTTTTTAGTTTTCACATAAGGTCCAGGGTCAGGACAAAAGACAGATTTTTGACAAATTTCAAAATATGTCAGATATTGTCCAAATTATTTTTTATTTCACTTCTAGACATGTGAAATGCACGAACTAGTGCAAAAAACTGTAACAAAATTGGTTTGATTTTTTTTAGTACCTTTCAGTTTTTCTTAGTTTTCACACAAGGTCCGGGGTCAGGACAAAAGACAGATTTTTTAAAAATTTCAAAATATGTCAGATATTGTCCAAATAATTTTTTATTTCACGTCTAGACATGTGAAATGCACGAACAACTGCAAAAAAGTGTAACAAAATTGGTTTGATTTGTTTTAGTACCTTTCAGTTTTTCTTAGTTTTCTCACAAGGTCCGGGGTCAGGACAAAAGACAGATTTTTGACAAATTTCAAAATCTGTCAGATATTGTCCAAATTATTTTTTATTTCACGTCTAGACATGTGAAATGCATGAACTAGTGCAAAATAGTGTAACAAAATTGGTTTGATTTTTTTTTAGTACTTTTCAGTTTTTCTTAGTTTTCACATAAGGTCCGGGGTCAGGACAAAAGACAGATTTTTGACAAATTTCAAAATATGTCAGATATTGTCCAAATTATTTTTTATTTCACTTCTAGACATGTGAAATAAATGAACTAGTGCAAAATAGTGTAACAAAATTGGTTTGATTTTTTTTTAGTACTTTTCAGTTTTTCTTAGTTTTCACATAAGGTCCGGGGTCAGGACAAAAGACAGATTTTTGACAAATTTCAAAATATGTCAGATATTGTCCAAATTATTTTTTATTTCACTTCTAGACATGTGAAATGCATGAACTAGGGTAAAAAAGTGTAAAAAAATTGGTTTGATTTTTTTTAGTTCCTTGCAGTTTTTCTTAGTTTTCACATAAGGTCCGGGGTCAGGACAAAAGACAGATTTTTGACAAATTTCAAAATCTGTCAGATATTGTCCAAATTATTTTTTATTTCACGTCTAGACATGTGAAATGCATGAACTAGTGCAAAAAAGTGTAACAAAATTGGTTTGATTTTTTTTTTAGTACTTTTCAGTTTTTCTTAGTTTTCACATAAGGTCGGGGGTCAGGACAAAAGACAGATATTTTACAAATTTCAAAATATGTCAGATATTGTCCAAATCATTTTTTATTTCACTTCTAGACATGTGAAATGCATGAACTACGGCAAAAAAGTGTAAAAAAATTGGTTTGATTTTTTTTAGTACCTTTCAGTTTTTTTTAGTTTTCACATAAGGTCCAGGGTCAGGACAAAAGACAGATTTTTGACAAATTTCAAAATATGTCAGATATTGTCCAAATTATTTTTTATTTCACTTCTAGACATGTGAAATGCATGAACTAGGGCAAAAAAGTGTAAAAAAATTGGTTTGATTTTTTTTAGTTCCTTGCAGTTTTTCTTAGTTTTCACATAAGGTCCGGGGTCAGGACAAAAGACAGATTTTTGACAAATTTCAAAATATGTCAGATATTGTCCAAATAATTTTTTATTTCACGTCTAGACATGTGAAATGCACGAACAACTGCAAAAAAGTGTAACAAAATTGGTTTGATTTGTTTTAGTACCTTTCAGTTTTTCTTAGTTTTCACACAAGGTCCGGGGTCAGGACAAAAGACAGATTTTTTAAAAATTTCAAAATATGTCAGATATTGTCCAAATAATTTTTTATTTCACGTCTAGACATGTGAAATGCACGAACAACTGCAAAAAAGTGTAACAAAATTGGTTTGATTTGTTTTAGTACCTTTCAGTTTTTCTTAGTTTTCTCACAAGGTCCGGGGTCAGGACAAAAGACAGATTTTTGACAAATTTCAAAATCTGTCAGATATTGTCCAAATTATTTTTTATTTCACGTCTAGACATGTGAAATGCATGAACTAGTGCAAAAAAGTGTAACAAAATTGGTTTGATTTTTTTTTAGTACTTTTCAGTTTTTCTTAGTTTTCACATAAGGTCCGGGGTCAGGACAAAAGACAGATATTTTACAAATTTCAAAATATGTCAGATATTGTCCAAATCATTTTTTATTTCACTTATAGACATGTGAAATGCATGAACTACGGCAAAAAAGTGTAAAAAAATTGGTTTGATTTTTTTTAGTACCTTTCAGTTTTTTTTAGTTTTCACATAAGGTCCAGGGTCAGGACAAAAGACAGATTTTTGACAAATTTCAAAATATGTCAGATATTGTCCAAATTATTTTTTATTTCACTTCTAGACATGTGAAATGCATGAACTAGGGCAAAAAAGTGTAAAAAAATTGGTTTGATTTTTTTTAGTTCCTTGCAGTTTTTCTTAGTTTTCACATAAGGTCCGGGGTCAGGACAAAAGACAGATTTTTGATAAATTTCAAAATCTGTCAGATATTGTCCAAATTAGTTTTTATTTCACGTCTAGACATGTGAAATGCATGAACTAGTGCAAAAAAGTGTAACAAAATTGGTTTGATTTTTTTTTAGTACTTTTCAGTTTTTCTTAGTTTTCACATAAGGTCCGGGGTCAGGACAAAAGACAGATATTTTACAAATTTCAAAATATGTCAGATATTGTCCAAATCATTTTTTATTTCACTTATAGACATGTGAAATGCATGAACTACGGCAAAAAAGTGTAAAAAAATTGGTTTGATTTTTTTTAGTACCTTTCAGTTTTTTTTAGTTTTCACATAAGGTCCAGGGTCAGGACAAAAGACAGATTTTTGACAAATTTCAAAATATGTCAGATATTGTCCAAATTATTTTTTATTTCACTTCTAGACATGTGAAATGCACGAACTAGTGCAAAAAACTGTAACAAAATTGGTTTGATTTTTTTTAGTACCTTTCAGTTTTTCTTAGTTTTCACACAAGGTCCGGGGTCAGGACAAAAGACAGATTTTTTAAAAATTTCAAAATATGTCAGATATTGTCCAAATAATTTTTTATTTCACGTCTAGACATGTGAAATGCACGAACAACTGCAAAAAAGTGTAACAAAATTGGTTTGATTTGTTTTAGTACCTTTCAGTTTTTCTTAGTTTTCTCACAAGGTCCGGGGTCAGGACAAAAGACAGATTTTTGACAAATTTCAAAATCTGTCAGATATTGTCCAAATTATTTTTTATTTCACGTCTAGACATGTGAAATGCATGAACTAGTGCAAAATAGTGTAACAAAATTGGTTTGATTTTTTTTTAGTACTTTTCAGTTTTTCTTAGTTTTCACATAAGGTCCGGGGTCAGGACAAAAGACAGATTTTTGACAAATTTCAAAATATGTCAGATATTGTCCAAATTATTTTTTATTTCACTTCTAGACATGTGAAATGCATGAACTAGTGCAAAATAGTGTAACAAAATTGGTTTGATTTTTTTTTAGTACTTTTCAGTTTTTCTTAGTTTTCACATAAGGTCCGGGGTCAGGACAAAAGACAGATTTTTGACAAATTTCAAAATCTGTCAGATATTGTCCAAATTATTTTTTATTTCACGTCTAGACATGTGAAATGCATGAACTAGTGCAAAAAAGTGTAACAAAATTGGTTTGATTTTTTTTTAGTACTTTTCAGTTTTTCTTAGTTTTCACATAAGGTCCGGGGTCAGGACAAAAGACAGATATTTTACAAATTTCAAAATATGTCAGATATTGTCCAAATCATTTTTTATTTCACTTCTAGACATGTGAAATGCATGAACTAGGGCAAAAAAGTGTAAAAAAATTGGTTTGATTTTTTTTAGTTCCTTGCAGTTTTTCTTAGTTTTCACATAAGGTCCGGGGTCAGGACAAAAGACAGATTTTTGACAAATTTCAAAATCTGTCAGATATTGTCCAAATTATTTTTTATTTCACTTCTAGACATGTGAAATGCATGAACTAGTGCAAAATAGTGTAACAAAATTGGTTTGATTTTTTTTTAGTACTTTTCAGTTTTTCTTAGTTTTCACATAAGGTCCGGGGTCAGGACAAAAGACAGATTTTTGACAAATTTCAAAATATGTCAGATATTGTCCAAATTATTTTTTATTTCACTTCTAGACATGTGAAATGCATGAACTAGTGCAAAATAGTGTAACAAAATTGGTTTGATTTTTTTTTAGTACTTTTCAGTTTTTCTTAGTTTTCACATAAGGTCCAGGGTCAGGACAAAAGACAGATTTTTGACAAATTTCAAAATCTGTCAGATATTGTCCAAATTATTTTTTATTTCACGTCTAGACATGTGAAATGCATGAACTAGTGCAAAAAAGTGTAACAAAATTGGTTTGATTTTTTTTTAGTACTTTTCAGTTTTTCTTAGTTTTCACATAAGGTCCGGGGTCAGGACAAAAGACAGATATTTTACAAATTTCAAAATATGTCAGATATTGTCCAAATCATTTTTTATTTCACTTCTAGACATGTGAAATGCATGAACTAGGGCAAAAAAGTGTAAAAAAATTGGTTTGATTTTTTTTAGTTCCTTGCAGTTTTTCTTAGTTTTCACATAAGGTCCGGGGTCAGGACAAAAGACAGATTTTTGACAAATTTCAAAATCTGTCAGATATTGTCCAAATTATTTTTTATTTCACTTCTAGACATGTGAAATGCATGAACTAGTGCAAAATAGTGTAACAAAATTGGTTTGATTTTTTTTTAGTACTTTTCAGTTTTTCTTAGTTTTCACATAAGGTCCGGGGTCAGGACAAAAGACAGATTTTTGACAAATTTCAAAATATGTCAGATATTGTCCAAATTATTTTTTATTTCACTTCTAGACATGTGAAATGCATGAACTAGTGCAAAATAGTGTAACAAAATTGGTTTGATTTTTTTTTAGTACTTTTCAGTTTTTCTTAGTTTTCACATAAGGTCCGGGGTCAGGACAAAAGACAGATTTTTGACAAATTTCAAAATATATCAGATATTGTCCAAATTATTTTTTATTTCACTTCTAGACATGTGAAATGCATGAACTAGGGCAAAAAAGTGTAAAAAAATTGGTTTGATTTTTTTTAGTTCCTTGCAGTTTTTCTTAGTTTTCACATAAGGTCCGGGGTCAGGACAAAAGACAGATTTTTGACAAATTTCAAAATCTGTCAGATATTGTCCAAATTATTTTTTATTTCACGTCTAGACATGTGAAATGCATGAACTAGTGCAAAAAAGTGTAACAAAATTGGTTTGATTTTTTTTTAGTACTTTTCAGTTTTTCTTAGTTTTCACATAAGGTCCGGGGTCAGGACAAAAGACATATATTTTACAAATTTCAAAATATGTCAGATATTGTCCAAATCATTTTTTATTTCACTTATAGACATGTGAAATGCATGAACTACGGCAAAAAAGTGTAAAAAAATTGGTTTGATTTTTTTTAGTACCTTTCAGTTTTTTTTAGTTTTCACATAAGGTCCAGGGTCAGGACAAAAGACAGATTTTTGACAAATTTCAAAATATGTCAGATATTGTCCAAATTATTTTTTATTTCACTTCTAGACATGTGAAATGCACGAACTAGTGCAAAAAACTGTAACAAAATTGGTTTGATTTTTTTTAGTACCTTTCAGTTTTTCTTAGTTTTCACACAAGGTCCGGGGTCAGGACAAAAGACAGATTTTTAAAAATTTCAAAATATGTCAGATATTGTCCAAATAATTTTTTATTTCACGTCTAGACATGTGAAATGCACGAACAACTGCAAAAAAGTGTAACAAAATTGGTTTGATTTGTTTTAGTACCTTTCAGTTTTTCTTAGTTTTCTCACAAGGTCCGGGGTCAGGACAAAAGACAGATTTTTGACAAATTTCAAAATCTGTCAGATATTGTCCAAATTATTTTTTATTTCACGTCTAGACATGTGAAATGCATGAACTAGTGCAAAAAAGTGTAACAAAATTGGTTTGATTTTTTTTTAGTACTTTTCAGTTTTTCTTAGTTTTCACATAAGGTCCGGGGTCAGGACAAAAGACAGATATTTTACAAATTTCAAAATATGTCAGATATTGTCCAAATCATTTTTTATTTCACTTATAGACATGTGAAATGCATGAACTACGGCAAAAAAGTGTAAAAAAATTGGTTTGATTTTTTTTAGTACCTTTCAGTTTTTTTTAGTTTTCACATAAGGTCCAGGGTCAGGACAAAAGACAGATTTTTGACAAATTTCAAAATATGTCAGATATTGTCCAAATTATTTTTTATTTCACTTCTAGACATGTGAAATGCATGAACTAGGGCAAAAAAGTGTAAAAAAATTGGTTTGATTTTTTTTAGTTCCTTGCAGTTTTTCTTAGTTTTCACATAAGGTCCGGGGTCAGGACAAAAGACAGATTTTTGATAAATTTCAAAATCTGTCAGATATTGTCCAAATTAGTTTTTATTTCACGTCTAGACATGTGAAATGCACGAACAACTGCAAAAAAGTGTAACAAAATTGGTTTGATTTGTTTTAGTACCTTTCAGTTTTTCTTAGTTTTCTCACAAGGTCCGGGGTCAGGACAAAAGACAGATTTTTGACAAATTTCAAAATCTGTCAGATATTGTCCAAATTATTTTTTATTTCACGTCTAGACATGTGAAATGCATGAACTAGTGCAAAATAGTGTAACAAAATTGGTTTGATTTTTTTTTAGTACTTTTCAGTTTTTCTTAGTTTTCACATAAGGTCCGGGGTCAGGACAAAAGACAGATTTTTGACAAATTTCAAAATATGTCAGATATTGTCCAAATTATTTTTTATTTCACTTCTAGACATGTGAAATGCATGAACTAGTGCAAAATAGTGTAACAAAATTGGTTTGATTTTTTTTTAGTACTTTTCAGTTTTTCTTAGTTTTCACATAAGGTCCGGGGTCAGGACAAAAGACAGATTTTTGACAAATTTCAAAATCTGTCAGATATTGTCCAAATTATTTTTTATTTCACGTCTAGACATGTGAAATGCATGAACTAGTGCAAAAAAGTGTAACAAAATTGGTTTGATTTTTTTTTAGTACTTTTCAGTTTTTCTTAGTTTTCACATAAGGTCCGGGGTCAGGACAAAAGACAGATATTTTACAAATTTCAAAATATGTCAGATATTGTCCAAATCATTTTTTATTTCACTTCTAGACATGTGAAATGCATGAACTAGGGCAAAAAAGTGTAAAAAAATTGGTTTGATTTTTTTTAGTTCCTTGCAGTTTTTCTTAGTTTTCACATAAGGTCCGGGGTCAGGACAAAAGACAGATTTTTGACAAATTTCAAAATCTGTCAGATATTGTCCAAATTATTTTTTATTTCACTTCTAGACATGTGAAATGCACGAACTAGTGCAAAAAACTGTAACAAAATTGGTTTGATTTTTTTTAGTACCTTTCAGTTTTTCTTAGTTTTCACACAAGGTCCGGGGTCAGGACAAAAGACAGATTTTTTAAAAATTTCAAAATATGTCAGATATTGTCCAAATAATTTTTTATTTCACGTCTAGACATGTGAAATGCACGAACAACTGCAAAAAAGTGTAACAAAATTGGTTTGATTTGTTTTAGTACCTTTCAGTTTTTCTTAGTTTTCACACAAGGTCCGGGGTCAGGACAAAAGACAGATTTTTTAAAAATTTCAAAATATGTCAGATATTGTCCAAATAATTTTTTATTTCACGTCTAGACATGTGAAATGCACGAACAACTGCAAAAAAGTGTAACAAAATTGGTTTGATTTGTTTTAGTACCTTTCAGTTTTTCTTAGTTTTCTCACAAGGTCCGGGGTCAGGACAAAAGACAGATTTTTGACAAATTTCAAAATCTGTCAGATATTGTCCAAATTATTTTTTATTTCACGTCTAGACATGTGAAATGCATGAACTAGTGCAAAATAGTGTAACAAAATTGGTTTGATTTTTTTTTAGTACTTTTCAGTTTTTCTTAGTTTTCACATAAGGTCCGGGGTCAGGACAAAAGACAGATTTTTGACAAATTTCAAAATATGTCAGATATTGTCCAAATTATTTTTTATTTCACTTCTAGACATGTGAAATGCATGAACTAGTGCAAAATAGTGTAACAAAATTGGTTTGATTTTTTTTTAGTACTTTTCAGTTTTTCTTAGTTTTCACATAAGGTCCGGGGTCAGGACAAAAGACAGATTTTTGACAAATTTCAAAATATATCAGATATTGTCCAAATTATTTTTTATTTCACTTCTAGACATGTGAAATGCATGAACTAGGGCAAAAAAGTGTAAAAAAATTGGTTTGATTTTTTTTAGTTCCTTGCAGTTTTTCTTAGTTTTCACATAAGGTCCGGGGTCAGGACAAAAGACAGATTTTTGACAAATTTCAAAATCTGTCAGATATTGTCCAAATTATTTTTTATTTCACGTCTAGACATGTGAAATGCATGAACTAGTGCAAAAAAGTGTAACAAAATTGGTTTGATTTTTTTTTAGTACTTTTCAGTTTTTCTTAGTTTTCACATAAGGTCCGGGGTCAGGACAAAAGACATATATTTTACAAATTTCAAAATATGTCAGATATTGTCCAAATCATTTTTTATTTCACTTATAGACATGTGAAATGCATGAACTACGGCAAAAAAGTGTAAAAAAATTGGTTTGATTTTTTTTAGTACCTTTCAGTTTTTTTTAGTTTTCACATAAGGTCCGGGGTCAGGACAAAAGACAGATTTTTGACAAATTTCAAAATATGTCAGATATTGTCCAAATTATTTTTTATTTCACTTCTAGACATGTGAAATAAATGAACTAGTGCAAAATAGTGTAACAAAATTGGTTTGATTTTTTTTTAGTACTTTTCAGTTTTTCTTAGTTTTCACATAAGGTCCGGGGTCAGGACAAAAGACAGATTTTTGACAAATTTCAAAATATGTCAGATATTGTCCAAATTATTTTTTATTTCACTTCTAGAAATGTTAAATGCATGAACTAGGGCAAAAAAGTGTAAAAAAATTGGTTTGATTTTTTTTAGTTCCTTGCAGTTTTTCTTAGTTTTCACATAAGGTCCGGGGTCAGGACAAAAGACAGATTTTTGACAAATTTCAAAATCTGTCAGATATTGTCCAAATTATTTTTTATTTCACGTCTAGACATGTGAAATGCATGAACTAGTGCAAAAAAGTGTAACAAAATTGGTTTGATTTTTTTTTAGTACTTTTCAGTTTTTCTTAGTTTTCACATAAGGTCCGGGGTCAGGACAAAAGACAGATATTTTACAAATTTCAAAATATGTCAGATATTGTCCAAATCATTTTTTATTTCACTTTTAGACATGTGAAATGCATGAACTACGGCAAAAAAGTGTAAAAAAATTGGTTTGATTTTTTTTAGTACCTTTCAGTTTTTTTTAGTTTTCACATAAGGTCCAGGGTCAGGACAAAAGACAGATTTTTGACAAATTTCAAAATATGTCAGATATTGTACAAATTATTTTTTATTTCACTTCTAGACATGTGAAATGCATGAACTATGGCAAAAAAGTGTAAAAAAATTGGTTTGATTTTTTTTAGTTCCTTGCAGTTTTTCTTAGTTTTCACATAAGGTCCGGGGTCAGGACAAAAGACAGATTTTTGACAAATTTCAAAATCTGTCAGATATTGTCCAAATTAGTTTTTATTTCACGTCTAGACATGTGAAATGCATGAACTAGTGCAAAAAAGTGTAACAAAATTGGTTTGATTTTTTTTTAGTACTTTTCAGTTTTTCTTAGTTTTCACATAAGGTCCGGGGTCAGGACAAAAGACAGATATTTTACAAATTTCAAAATATGTCAGATATTGTCCAAATCATTTTTTATTTCACTTATAGACATGTGAAATGCATGAACTACGGCAAAAAAGTGTAAAAAAATTGGTTTGATTTTTTTTAGTACCTTTCAGTTTTTTTTAGTTTTCACATAAGGTCCAGGGTCAGGACAAAAGACAGATTTTTGACAAATTTCAAAATATGTCAGATATTGTCCAAATTATTTTTTATTTCACTTCTAGACATGTGAAATGCACGAACTAGTGCAAAAAACTGTAACAAAATTGGTTTGATTTTTTTTAGTACCTTTCAGTTTTTCTTAGTTTTCACACAAGGTCCGGGGTCAGGACAAAAGACAGATTTTTTAAAAATTTCAAAATATGTCAGATATTGTCCAAATAATTTTTTATTTCACGTCTAGACATGTGAAATGCACGAACAACTGCAAAAAAGTGTAACAAAATTGGTTTGATTTGTTTTAGTACCTTTCAGTTTTTCTTAGTTTTCTCACAAGGTCCGGGGTCAGGACAAAAGACAGATTTTTGACAAATTTCAAAATCTGTCAGATATTGTCCAAATTATTTTTTATTTCACGTCTAGACATGTGAAATGCATGAACTAGTGCAAAATAGTGTAACAAAATTGGTTTGATTTTTTTTTAGTACTTTTCAGTTTTTCTTAGTTTTCACATAAGGTCCGGGGTCAGGACAAAAGACAGATTTTTGACAAATTTCAAAATATGTCAGATATTGTCCAAATTATTTTTTATTTCACTTCTAGACATGTGAAATGCATGAACTAGTGCAAAATAGTGTAACAAAATTGGTTTGATTTTTTTTTAGTACTTTTCAGTTTTTCTTAGTTTTCACATAAGGTCCGGGGTCAGGACAAAAGACAGATTTTTGACAAATTTCAAAATATGTCAGATATTGTCCAAATTATTTTTTATTTCACTTCTAGACATGTGAAATGCATGAACTAGGGCAAAAAAGTGTAAAAAAATTGGTTTGATTTTTTTTAGTTCCTTGCAGTTTTTCTTAGTTTTCACATAAGGTCCGGGGTCAGGACAAAAGACAGATTTTTGACAAATTTCAAAATCTGTCAGATATTGTCCAAATTATTTTTTATTTCACGTCTAGACATGTGAAATGCATGAACTAGTGCAAAAAAGTGTAACAAAATTGGTTTGATTTTTTTTTAGTACTTTTCAGTTTTTCTTAGTTTTCACATAAGGTCCGGGGTCAGGACAAAAGACAGATATTTTACAAATTTCAAAATATGTCAGATATTGTCCAAATCATTTTTTATTTCACTTCTAGACATGTGAAATGCATGAACTAGGGCAAAAAAGTGTAAAAAAATTGGTTTGATTTTTTTTAGTTCCTTGCAGTTTTTCTTAGTTTTCACATAAGGTCCGGGGTCAGGACAAAAGACAGATTTTTGACAAATTTCAAAATCTGTCAGATATTGTCCAAATTATTTTTTATTTCACGTCTAGACATGTGAAATGCATGAACTAGTGCAAAAAAGTGTAACAAAATTGGTTTGATTTTTTTTTAGTACTTTTCAGTTTTTCTTAGTTTTCACATAAGGTCCGGGGTCAGGACAAAAGACAGATATTTTACAAATTTCAAAATATGTCAGATATTGTCCAAATCATTTTTTATTTCACTTCTAGACATGTGAAATGCATGAACTAGGGCAAAAAAGTGTAAAAAAATTGGTTTGATTTTTTTTAGTTCCTTGCAGTTTTTCTTAGTTTTCACATAAGGTCCGGGGTCAGGACAAAAGACAGATTTTTGACAAATTTCAAAATATGTCAGATATTGTCCAAATTATTTTTTATTTCACGTCTAGACATGTGAAATGCATGAACTAGTGCAAAAAAGTGTAACAAAATTGGTTTGATTTTTTTTTAGTACTTTTCAGTTTTTCTTAGTTTTCACATAAGGTCCGGGGTCAGGACAAAAGACAGATATTTTACAAATTTCAAAATATGTCAGATATTGTCCAAATCATTTTTTATTTCACTTATAGACATGTGAAATGCATGAACTACGGCAAAAAAATGTAAAAAAATTGGTTTGATTTTTTTTAGTACCTTTCAGTTTTTTTTAGTTTTCACATAAGGTCCAGGGTCAGGACAAAAGACAGATTTTTGACAAATTTCAAAATATGTCAGATATTGTCCAAATTATTTTTTATTTCACTTCTAGACATGTGAAATGCATGAACTAGGGCAAAAAAGTGTAAAAAAATTGGTTTGATTTTTTTTAGTTCCTTGCAGTTTTTCTTAGTTTTCACATAAGGTCCGGGGTCAGGACAAAAGACAGATTTTTGACAAATTTCAAAATCTGTCAGATATTGTCCAAATTATTTTTTATTTCACGTCTAGACATGTGAAATGCATGAACTAGTGCAAAAAAGTGTAACAAAATTGGTTTGATTTTTTTTTAGTACTTTTCAGTTTTTCTTAGTTTTCACATAAGGTCCGGGGTCAGGACAAAAGACAGATATTTTACAAATTTCAAAATATGTCAGATATTGTCCAAATCATTTTTTATTTCACTTATAGACATGTGAAATGCATGAACTACGGCAAAAAAGTGTAAAAAAATTGGTTTGATTTTTTTTAGTACCTTTCAGTTTTTTTTAGTTTTCACATAAGGTCCAGGGTCAGGACAAAAGACAGATTTTTGACAAATTTCAAAATATGTCAGATATTGTCCAAATTATTTTTTATTTCACTTCTAGACATGTGAAATGCACGAACTAGTGCAAAAAACTGTAACAAAATTGGTTTGATTTTTTTTAGTACCTTTCAGTTTTTCTTAGTTTTCACACAAGGTCCGGGGTCAGGACAAAAGACAGATTTTTTAAAAATTTCAAAATATGTCAGATATTGTCCAAATAATTTTTTATTTCACGTCTAGACATGTGAAATGCACGAACAACTGCAAAAAAGTGTAACAAAATTGGTTTGATTTGTTTTAGTACCTTTCAGTTTTTCTTAGTTTTCACACAAGGTCCGGGGTCAGGACAAAAGACAGATTTTTTAAAAATTTCAAAATATGTCAGATATTGTCCAAATAATTTTTTATTTCACGTCTAGACATGTGAAATGCACGAACAACTGCAAAAAAGTGTAACAAAATTGGTTTGATTTGTTTTAGTACCTTTCAGTTTTTCTTAGTTTTCACACAAGGTCCGGGGTCAGGACAAAAGACAGATTTTTTAAAAATTTCAAAATATGTCAGATATTGTCCAAATAATTTTTTATTTCACGTCTAGACATGTGAAATGCACGAACAACTGCAAAAAAGTGTAACAAAATTGGTTTGATTTGTTTTAGTACCTTTCAGTTTTTCTTAGTTTTCTCACAAGGTCCGGGGTCAGGACAAAAGACAGATTTTTGACAAATTTCAAAATCTGTCAGATATTGTCCAAATTATTTTTTATTTCACGTCTAGACATGTGAAATGCATGAACTAGTGCAAAATAGTGTAACAAAATTGGTTTGATTTTTTTTTAGTACTTTTCAGTTTTTCTTAGTTTTCACATAAGGTCCGGGGTCAGGACAAAAGACAGATTTTTGACAAATTTCAAAATATGTCAGATATTGTCCAAATTATTTTTTATTTCACTTCTAGACATGTGAAATGCATGAACTAGTGCAAAATAGTGTAACAAAATTGGTTTGATTTTTTTTTAGTACTTTTCAGTTTTTCTTAGTTTTCACATAAGGTCCGGGGTCAGGACAAAAGACAGATTTTTGACAAATTTCAAAATATATCAGATATTGTCCAAATTATTTTTTATTTCACTTCTAGACATGTGAAATGCATGAACTAGGGCAAAAAAGTGTAAAAAAATTGGTTTGATTTTTTTTAGTTCCTTGCAGTTTTTCTTAGTTTTCACATAAGGTCCGGGGTCAGGACAAAAGACAGATTTTTGACAAATTTCAAAATCTGTCAGATATTGTCCAAATTATTTTTTATTTCACGTCTAGACATGTGAAATGCATGAACTAGTGCAAAAAAGTGTAACAAAATTGGTTTGATTTTTTTTTAGTACTTTTCAGTTTTTCTTAGTTTTCACATAAGGTCCGGGGTCAGGACAAAAGACAGATATTTTACAAATTTCAAAATATGTCAGATATTGTCCAAATCATTTTTTATTTCACTTATAGACATGTGAAATGCATGAACTACGGCAAAAAAGTGTAAAAAAATTGGTTTGATTTTTTTTAGTACCTTTCAGTTTTTTTTAGTTTTCACATAAGGTCCAGGGTCAGGACAAAAGACAGATTTTTGACAAATTTCAAAATATGTCAGATATTGTCCAAATTATTTTTTATTTCACTTCTAGACATGTGAAATGCATGAACTAGGGCAAAAAAGTGTAAAAAAATTGGTTTGATTTTTTTTAGTTCCTTGCAGTTTTTCTTAGTTTTCACATAAGGTCCGGGGTCAGGACAAAAGACAGATTTTTGACAAATTTCAAAATCTGTCAGATATTGTCCAAATTATTTTTTATTTCACGTCTAGACATGTGAAATGCATGAACTAGGGCAAAAAAGTGTAAAAAAATTGGTTTGATTTTTTTTTAGTACTTTTCAGTTTTTCTTAGTTTTCACATAAGGTCCGGGGTCAGGACAAAAGACAGATATTTGACAAATTTCAAAATATGTCAGATATTGTCCAAATAATTTTTTATTTCACGTCTAGACATGTGAAATGCATGAACTAGTGCAAAAAAGTGTAACAAAATTGGTTTGATTTTTTTTAGTACTTTTCAGTTTTTCTTAGTTTTCACATAAGGTCCGGGGTCAGGACAAAAGACAGATTTTTGACAAATTTCAAAATATGTCAGATATTGTCCAAATTATTTTTTATTTCACGTCTAGACATGTGAAATGCATGAACTAGTGCAAAAAAGTGTAACAAAATTGATTTGATTTTTTTTAGTACTTTTCAGATTTTCTTAGTTTTCACATAAGGTCCGGGGTCAGGACAAAAGACAGATATTTTACAAATTTCCAAATATGTCAGATATTGTCCAAATCATTTTTTATTTCACTTCTAGACATGTGAAATGCATGAACTAGGGCAAAAAAGTGTAAAAAAATTGGTTTGATTTTTTTTAGCTCCTTGCAGTTTTTCTTAGTTTTCACATAAGGTCCGGGGTCAGGACAAAAGACAGAATTTTGACAAATTTCAAAATATGTCAGATATTGTCCAAATCATTTTTTATTTCACGTCTAGACATGTGAAATGCATGAACTAGTGCAAAAAAGTGTAACAAAATTGGTTTGATTTTTTTTAGTACTTTTCAGTTTTTCTTAGTTTTCACATAAGGTCCGGGGTCATGACAAAAGACAGATTTTTGACAAATTTCAAAATCTGTCAGATATTGTCCAAATAATTTTCTATTTAATTTCTAGACATGTGAAATGCATGAACTAGGGCAAGAAAGTGTAAAAAAATTGGTTTGATTTTTTTTTAGTACCTTGCAGTTTTTCTTAGTTTTCACATAAGGTCCGGGGTCAGGATAAAAGACAGATTTTTGACAAATTTCAAAATCTCTCAGATATTGTCCAAATTATTTTTTATTTCACTTCTAGACATGTGAAATGCATGAACTAGGGCAAGAAAGTGTAAAAAAATTGGTTTGATTTTTTTTAGTACCTTGCAGTTTTTCTTAGTTTTCACATAAGGTCCGGGGTCAGGATAAAAGACAGATTTTTGACAAATTTCAAAATCTCTCAGATATTGTCCAAATTATTTTTTATTTCACTTCTAGACATGTGAAATGCATGAACTAGGGCAAAAAAAGTGAAAAAAAATTGGTCTGATTTTTTTTAGTACTTTTCAGTTTTTTTTAGTTTTCACATAAGGTCCGGGGTCAGGACAAAAGACAGATTTTTGACAAATTTCAAAATATGTCAGATATTGTCCAAATTATTTTTTATTTCACGTCTAGACATGTGAAATGCATGAACTAGTGCAAAAAAGTGTAACAAAATTGGTTTGATTTTTTTTTAGTACTTTTCAGTTTTTCTTAGTTTTCACATAAGGTCCGGGGTCAGGACAAAAGACAGATTTCTGACAAATTTCAAAATCTGTCAGATATTGTCCAAATCATTTTTTATTTAATTTCTAGACATGTGAAATGCATGAACTAGGGCAAGAAAGTGTGAAAAAATTGGTTTGATTTTTTTTTAGTACCTTGCAGTTTTTCTTAGTTTTCACATAAGGTCCGGGGTCAGGATAAAAGACAGATTTTTGACAAATTTCAAAATATGTCAGATATTGTCCAAATCATTTTTTATTTCACGTCTAGACATGTGAAATGCATGAACTAGTGCAAAAAAGTGTAACAAAATTGATTTGATTTTTTTTTAGTACTTTTCAGTTTTTCTTAGTTTTCACATAAGGTCCGGGGTCAGGACAAAAGACAGATTTTTGACAAATTTCAAAATCTGTCAGATATTGTCCAAATTATTTTTTATTTCACTTCTAGACATGTGAAATGCATGAACTAGTGCAAAAAAGTGTAACAAGATTGGATTGATTTCTTTTAGTACTTTTCAGTTTTTCTTAGTTTTCACATAAGGTCCGGGGTCAGGACAAAAGACAGATTTCTGACAAATTTCAAAATCTGTCAGATATTGTCCAAATCATTTTTTATTTAATTTCTAGACATGTGAAATGCATGAACTAGGTCAAGAAAGTGTGAAAAAATTGGTTTGATTTTTTTTTAGTACCTTGCAGTTTTTCTTAGTTTTCACATAAGATCCGGGGTCAGGATAAAAGACAGATTTTTGACAAATTTCAAAATATGTCAGATATTGTCCAAATTATTTTTTATTTCACGTCTAGACATGTGAAATGCATGAACTAGTGCAAAAAAGTGTAACAAAATTGATTTGATTTTTTTTTAGTACTTTTCAGTTTTTCTTAGTTTTCACATAAGGTCCGGGGTCAGGACAAAAGACAGATTTCTGACAAATTTCAAAATCTGTCAGATATTGTCCAAATCATTTTTTATTTAATTTCTAGACATGTGAAATGCATGAACTAGGGCAAGAAAGTGTGAAAAAATTGGTTTGATTTTTTTTTAGTACCTTGCAGTTTTTCTTAGTTTTCACATAAGATCCGGGGTCAGGATAAAAGACAGATTTTTGACAAATTTCAAAATATGTCAGATATTGTCCAAATTATTTTTTATTTCACGTCTAGACATGTGAAATGCATGAACTAGTGCAAAAAAGTGTTACAAAATTGGTTTGATTTTTTTTTAGTACTTTTCAGTTTTTCTTAGTTTTCACATAAGGTCCGGGGTCAGGACAAAAGACAGATTTTTGACAAATTTCAAAATCTGTCAGATATTGTCCAAATTATTTTTTATTTCACGTCTAGACATGTGAAATGCATGAACTAGTGCAAAAAAGTGTAACAAAATTGGTTTGATTTTTTTTTAGTACTTTTCAGTTTTTCTTAGTTTTCACATAAGGTCCGGGGTCAGGACAAAAGACAGATATTTTACAAATTTCAAAATATGTCAGATATTGTCCAAATCATTTTTTATTTCACTTATAGACATGTGAAATGCATGAACTACGGCAAAAAAGTGTAAAAAAATTGGTTTGATTTTTTTTAGTACCTTTCAGTTTTTTTTAGTTTTCACATAAGGTCCAGGGTCAGGACAAAAGACAGATTTTTGACAAATTTCAAAATATGTCAGATATTGTCCAAATTATTTTTTATTTCACTTCTAGACATGTGAAATGCATGAACTAGGGCAAAAAAGTGTAAAAAAATTGGTTTGATTTTTTTTAGTTCCTTGCAGTTTTTCTTAGTTTTCACATAAGGTCCGGGGTCAGGACAAAAGACAGATTTTTGACAAATTTCAAAATCTGTCAGATATTGTCCAAATTATTTTTTATTTCACGTCTAGACATGTGAAATGCATGAACTAGGGCAAAAAAGTGTAAAAAAATTGGTTTGATTTTTTTTTAGTACTTTTCAGTTTTTCTTAGTTTTCACATAAGGTCCGGGGTCAGGACAAAAGACAGATATTTGACAAATTTCAAAATATGTCAGATATTGTCCAAATAATTTTTTATTTCACGTCTAGACATGTGAAATGCATGAACTAGTGCAAAAAAGTGTAACAAAATTGGTTTGATTTTTTTTAGTACTTTTCAGTTTTTCTTAGTTTTCACATAAGGTCCGGGGTCAGGACAAAAGACAGATTTTTGACAAATTTCAAAATCTTTCAGATATTGTCCAAATCATTTTTTATTTCATTTCTAGACATGTGAAATGCATGAACTAGGGCAAGAAAGTGTGAAAAAATTGGTTTGATTTTTTTTTAGTACCTTGCAGTTTTTCTTAGTTTTCACATAAGGTCCGGGGTCAGGATAAAAGACAGATTTTTGACAAATTTCAAAATATGTCAGATATTGTCCAAATTATTTTTTATTTCACGTCTAGACATGTGAAATGCATGAACTAGTGCAAAAAAGTGTAACAAAATTGATTTGATTTTTTTTTAGTACTTTTCAGTTTTTCTTAGTTTTCACATAAGGTCCGGGGTCAGGACAAAAGACAGATTTTTGACAAATTTCAAAATCTGTCAGATATTGTCCAAATCATTTTTTATTTCATTTCTAGACATGTGAAATGCATGAACTAGTGCAAAAAAGTGTAACAAAATTGGTTTGATTTTTTTTAGTACTTTTCAGTTTTTCTTAGTTTTCACATAAGGTCCGGGGTCAGGATAAAAGACAGATTTTTGACAAATTTCAAAATCTCTCAGATATTGTCCAAATTATTTTTTATTTCACTTCTAGACATGTGAAATGCATGAACTAGGGCAAAAAAAGTGAATAAAAATTGGTCTGATTTTTTGTAGTACTTTTCAGTTTTTCTTAGTTTTCACATAAGGTCCGGGGTCAGGACAAAAGACAGATTTTTGACAAATTTCAAAATATGTCAGATATTGTCCAAATCATTTTTTATTTCACGTTTAGACATGTGAAATGCATGAACTAGTGCAAAAAAGTGTAACAAAATTGATTTGATTTTTTTTTAGTACTTTTCAGTTTTTCTTAGTTTTCACATAAGGTCCGGGGTCAGGACAAAAGACAGATTTTTGACAAATTTCAAAATCTGTCAGATATTGTCCAAATTATTTTTTATTTCACTTCTAGACATGTGAAATGCATGAACTAGTGCAAAAAAGTGTAACAAGATTGGATTGATTTCTTTTAGTACTTTTCAGTTTTTCTTAGTTTTCACATAAGGTCCGGGGTCAGGACAAAAGACAGATTTCTGACAAATTTCAAAATCTGTCAGATATTGTCCAAATCATTTTTTATTTAATTTCTAGACATGTGAAATGCATGAACTAGGGCAAGAAAGTGTGAAAAAATTGGTTTGATTTTTTTTTAGTACCTTGCAGTTTTTCTTAGTTTTCACATAAGATCCGGGGTCAGGATAAAAGACAGATTTTTGACAAATTTCAAAATATGTCAGATATTGTCCAAATTATTTTTTATTTCACGTCTAGACATGTGAAATGCATGAACTAGTGCAAAAAAGTGTTACAAAATTGGTTTGATTTTTTTTTAGTACTTTTCAGTTTTTCTTAGTTTTCACATAAGGTCCGGGGTCAGGACAAAAGACAGATTTTTGACAAATTTCAAAATCTGTCAGATATTGTCCAAATTATTTTTTATTTCACTTCTAGACATGTGAAATGCATGAACTAGGGCAAAAAAGTGTAAAAAAATTGGTTTGATTTTTTTTAGTTCCTTGCAGTTTTTCTTAGTTTTCACATAAGGTCCGGGGTCAGGACAAAAGACAGATTTTTGACAAATTTCAAAATCTTTCAGATATTGTCCAAATCATTTTTTATTTCATTTCTAGACATGTGAAATGCATGAACTAGGGCAAGAAAGTGTGAAAAAATTGGTTTGATTTTTTTTTAGTACCTTGCAGTTTTTCTTAGTTTTCACATAAGGTCCGGGGTCAGGATAAAAGACAGATTTTTGACAAATTTCAAAATATGTCAGATATTGTCCAAATTATTTTTTATTTCACGTCTAGACATGTGAAATGCATGAACTAGTGCAAAAAAGTGTAACAAAATTGATTTGATTTTTTTTTAGTACTTTTCAGTTTTTCTTAGTTTTCACATAAGGTCCGGGGTCAGGACAAAAGACAGATTTTTGACAAATTTCAAAATCTGTCAGATATTGTCCAAATCATTTTTTATTTCATTTCTAGACATGTGAAATGCATGAACTAGTGCAAAAAAGTGTAACAAAATTGGTTTGATTTTTTTTAGTACTTTTCAGTTTTTCTTAGTTTTCACATAAGGTCCGGGGTCAGGATAAAAGACAGATTTTTGACAAATTTCAAAATCTCTCAGATATTGTCCAAATTATTTTTTATTTCACTTCTAGACATGTGAAATGCATGAACTAGGGCAAAAAAAGTGAATAAAAATTGGTCTGATTTTTTGTAGTACTTTTCAGTTTTTCTTAGTTTTCACATAAGGTCCGGGGTCAGGACAAAAGACAGATTTCTGACAAATTTCAAAATCTGTCAGATATTGTCCAAATCATTTTTTATTTCATTTCTAGACATGTGAAATGCATGAACTAGGGCAAGAAAGTGTGAAAAAATTGGTTTGATTTTTTTTTAGGTCCTTGCAGTTTTTCTTAGTTTTCACATAAGGTCCGGGGTCAGGATAAAAAACAGATTTTTGACAAATTTCAAAATATGTCAGATATTGTCCAAATTATTTTTTATTTCACGTCTAGACATGTGAAATGCATGAACTAGTGCAAAAAAGTGTAACAAAATTGATTTGTTTTTTTTTTAGTACTTTTCAGTTTTTCTTAGTTTTCACATAAGGTCCGGGGTCAGGACAAAAGACAGATTTTTGACAAATTTCAAAATCTGTCAGATATTGTCCAAATTATTTTTTATTTCACTTCTAGACATGTGAAATGCATGAACTAGGGCAAAAAAAGTGAAAAAAAATTGGTCTGATTTTTTTTAGTACTTTTCAGTTTTTCTTAGTTTTCACATAAGGTCCGGGGTCAGGACAAAAGACAGATTTTTGACAAATTTCAAAATCTGTCAGATATTATCCAAATCATTTTTTATTTCATTTCTAGACATGTGAAATGCATGAACTAGTGCAAAAAAGTGTAACAAAATTGGTTTGATTTTTTTTAGTACTTTTCAGTTTTTCTTAGTTTTCACATAAGGTCCGGGGTCAGGACAAAAGACAGATTTTTTACAAATTTCAAAATATGTCAGATATTGTCCAAATCATTTTTTATTTCACTTCTAGACATGTGAAATGCATGAACTAGGGCAAAAAAGTGTAAAAAAATTGGTCTGATTTTTTTTAGTACTTTTCAGTTTTTCTTAGTTTTCACATAAGGTCCGGGGTCAGGATAAAAGACAGATTTTTGACAAATTTCAAAATCTCTCAGATATTGTCCAAATCATTTTTTATTTCATTTCTAGACATGTGAAATGCATGAACTAGTGCAAAAAAGTGTAACAAAATTGGTTTGATTTTTTTTAGTACCTTTCAGTTTTTCTTAGTTTTCACATAAGGTCCGGGGTCAGGACAAAAGACAGATTTTTGACAAATTTCAAAATCTGTCAGATATTGTCCAAATTATTTTTTATTTCACTTCTAGACATGTGAAATGCATGAACTAGGGCAAAAAAAGTGAAAAAAAATTGGTCTGATTTTTTTTAGTACTTTTCAGTTTTTCTTAGTTTTCACATAAGGTCCGGGGTCAGGACAAAAGACAGATTTTTGACAAATTTCAAAATCTGTCAGATATTATCCAAATCATTTTTTATTTCATTTCTAGACATGTGAAATGCATGAACTAGTGCAAAAAAGTGTAACAAAATTGGTTTGATTTTTTTTAGTACTTTTCAGTTTTTCTTAGTTTTCACATAAGGTCCGGGGTCAGGACAAAAGACAGATTTTTTACAAATTTCAAAATATGTCAGATATTGTCCAAATCATTTTTTATTTCACTTCTAGACATGTGAAATGCATGAACTAGGGCAAAAAAGTGTAAAAAAAATTGGTTTGATTTTTTTTAGTACCTTTCAGTTTTTCTTAGTTTTCACATAAGGTCCGGGGTCAGGACAAAAGACAGATTTTTGACAAATTTCAAAATCTGTCAGATATTGTCCAAATCATTTTTTATTTCATTTCTAGACATGTGAAATGCATGAACTAGGGCAAAAAAGTGTGAAAAAATTGGTTTGATTTTTTTTAGTACTTTTCAGTTTTTCTTAGTTTTCACATAAGGTCTGGGGTCAGGACAAAAGACAGATTTTTGACAAATTTCAAAATATGTCAGATATTGTCCAAATCATTTTTTATTTCATTTCTAGACATGTGAAATACATGAACTAGTGCAAAAAAGTGTAACAAAATTGGTTTGATTTTTTTAGTACTTTTCAGTTTTTCTTAGTTTTCACATAAGGTCCGGGGTCAGGATAAAAGACAGATTTTTGACAAATTTCAAAATATGTCAGATATTGTCCAAATTATTTTTTATTTCACGTCTAGACATGTGAAATGCATGAACTAGTGCAAAAAAGTGTAACAAAATTGATTTGATTTTTTTTTAGTACTTTTCAGTTTTTCTTAGTTTTCACATAAGGTCCGGGGTCAGGACAAAAGACAGATTTTTGACAAATTTCAAAATCTGTCAGATATTGTCCAAACCATTTTTTTTTTTCATTTCTAGACATGTGAAATGCATGAACTAGGGCAAGAAAGTGTGAAAAAATTGGTTTGATTTTTTTTTAGTACCTTGCACTTTTTCTTAGTTTTCACATAAGGTCCGGGGTCAGGACAAAAGACAGATTTTTGACAAATTTCAAAATCTGTCAGATATTGTCCAAATCATTTTTTATTTCATTTCTAGACATGTGAAATGCATGAACTAGTGCAAAAAAGTGTAACAAAATTGGTTTGATTTTTTTTAGTACTTTTCAGTTTTTCTTAGTTTTCACATAAGGTCCGGGGTCAGGACAAAAGACAGATTTTTGACAAATTTCAAAATCTGTCAGATATTGTCCAAATCATTTTTTATTTCATTTCTAGACATGTGAAATGCATGAACTAGGGCAAAAAAAGTGAATAAAAATTGGTCTGATTTTTTGTAGTACTTTTCAGTTTTTCTTAGTTTTCACATAAGGTCCGGGGTCAGGACAAAAGACAGAATTTTGACAAATTTCAAAATATGTCAGATATTGTCCAAATCATTTTTTATTTCACGTCTAGACATGTGAAATGCATGAACTAGTGCAAAAAAGTGTAACACAATTGGTTTGATTTTTTTTAGTACTTTTCAGTTTTTCTTAGTTCTCACATAAGGTCTGGGGTCAGGACAAAAGACAGATTTTTGAAAATTTCAAAATATGTCAGATATTGTCCAAATCATTTTTTATTTCACTTATAGACATGTGAAATGCATGAACTAGGGCAAAAAAGTGTAAAAAAATTGGTTTGATTTTTTTTAGTACCTTTCAGTTTTTCTTAGTTTTCACATAAGGTCCGGGGTCAGGATAAAAGACAGATTTTTGACAAATTTCAAAATCTCTCAGATATTGTCCAAATTATTTTTTATTTCACTTATAGACATGTGAAATGCATGAACTAGGGCAAAAAAGTGTGAAAAAATTGGTTTGATTTTTTTTAGTACTTTTCAGTTTTTCTTAGTTTTCACATAAGGTCTGGGGTCAGGACAAAAGACAGATTTTTGACAAATTTCAAAATATGTCAGATATTGTCCAAATCATTTTTTATTTCATTTCTAGACATGTGAAATACATGAACTAGTGCAAAAAAGTGTAACAAAATTGGTTTGATTTTTTTTAGTACTTTTCAGTTTTTCTTAGTTTTCACATAAGGTCCGGGGTCAGGATAAAAGACAGATTTTTGACAAATTTCAAAATATGTCAGATATTGTCCAAATTATTTTTTATTTCACGTCTAGACATGTGAAATGCATGAACTAGTGCAAAAAAGTGTAACAAAATTGATTTGATTTTTTTTTAGTACTTTTCAGTTTTTCTTAGTTTTCACATAAGGTCCGGGGTCAGGACAAAAGACAGATTTTTGACAAATTTCAAAATCTGTCAGATATTGTCCAAACCATTTTTTTTTTCATTTCTAGACATGTGAAATGCATGAACTAGGGCAAAAAAAGTGAAAAAAAATTGGTCTGATTTTTTTTAGTACTTTTCAGTTTTTCTTAGTTTTCACATAAGGTCCGGGGTCAGGACAAAAGACAGATTTTTGACAAATTTCAAAATCTGTCAGATATTGTCCAAATCATTTTTTATTTCATTTCTAGACATGTGAAATGCATGAACAAGTGCAAAAAAGTGTAACAAAATTGGTTTGATTTTTTTTAGTACTTTTCAGTTTTTCTTAGTTTTCACATAAGGTCCGGGGTCAGGATAAAAGACAGATTTTTGACAAATTTCAAAATCTCTCAGATATTGTCCAAATTATTTTTTATTTCACTTCTAGACATGTGAAATGCATGAACTAGTGCAAAAAAGTGTAACAAAATTGATTTGATTTTTTTTAGTACTTTTCAGTTTTTCTTAGTTTTCACATAAGGTCCGGGGTCAGGACAAAAGACAGATTTTTGACAAATTTCAAAATCTGTCAGATATCGTCCAAATCATTTTTTATTTCATTTCTAGACATGTGAAATGCATGAACTAGGGCAAGAAAGTGTGAAAAAATTGGTTTGATTTTTTTTTAGTACCTTGCAGTTTTTCTTAGTTTTCACATAAGGTCCGGGGTCAGGACAAAAGACAGATTTTTGACAAATTTCAAAATCTCTCAGATATTGTCCAAATTATTTTTTATTTCACTTCTAGACATGTGAAATGCATGAACTAGGGCAAAAAGTGTGAAAAAATTGGTTTGATTTTTTTTAGTACTTTTCAGTTTTTCTTAGTTTTCACATAAGGTCTGGGGTCAGGACAAAAGACAGATTTTTGACAAATTTCAAAATATGTCAGATATTGTCCAAATCATTTTTTATTTCATTTCTAGACATGTGAAATACATGAACTAGTGCAAAAAAGTGTAACAAAATTGGTTTGATTTTTTTTAGTACTTTTCAGTTTTTCTTAGTTTTCACATAAGGTCCGGGGTCAGGACAAAAGACAGATTTTTGACAAATTTCAAAATATGTCAGATATTGTCCAAATTATTTTTTATTTCACGTCTAGACATGTGAAATGCATGAACTAGTGCAAAAAAGTGTAACAAAATTGATTTGATTTTTTTTAGTACTTTTCAGTTTTTCTTAGTTTTCACATAAGGTCCGGGGTCAGGACAAAAGACAGATTTTTGACAAATTTCAAAATCTGTCAGATATCGTCCAAATCATTTTTTATTTCATTTCTAGACATGTGAAATGCATGAACTAGGGCAAGAAAGTGTGAAAAAATTGGTTTGATTTTTTTTTAGTACCTTGCAGTTTTTCTTAGTTTTCACATAAGGTCCGGGGTCAGGACAAAAGACAGATTTTTGACAAATTTCAAAATATGACAGATATTGTCCAAATCATTTTTTATTTCATTTCTAGACATGTGAAATGCATGAACTAGGGCAAGAAAGTGTGAAAAAATTGGTTTGATTTTTTTTTAGTACCTTGCAGTTTTTCTTAGTTTTCACATAAGGTCCGGGGTCAGGACAAAAGACAGATTTTTGACAAATTTCAAAATATGACAGATATTGTCCAAATCATTTTTTATTTCACTTATAGACATGTGAAATGCATGAACTAGGGCAAAAAAGTGTAAAAAAATTGGTTTGATTTTTTTTAGTACCTTGCAGTTTTTCTTAGTTTTCACATAAGGTCCGGGGTCAGGACAAAAGACAGATTTTTGACAAATTTCAAAATATGACAGATATTGTCCAAATCATTTTTTATTTCACTTATAGACATGTGAAATGCATGAACTAGGGCAAAAAAGTGTAAAAAAATTGGTTTGATTTTTTTTAGTACCTTGCAGTTTTTCTTAGTTTTCACATAAGGTCCGGGGTCAGGACAAAAGACAGATTTTTGACAAATTTCAAAATATGTCAGATATTGTCCAAATAATTTTTTATTTCACGTCTAGACATGTGAAATGCATGAACTAGTGCAAAAAAGTGTAACAAAATTGGTTTGATTTTTTTTAGTACTTTTCAGTTTTTCTTAGTTTTCACATAAGGTCCGGGGTCAGGACAAAAGACAGATTTTTGACAAATTTCAAAATATGTCAGATATTGTCCAAATCATTTTTTATTTCACGTCTAGACATGTGAAATGCATGAACTAGTGCAAAAAAGTGTAACACAATTGGTTTGATTTTTTTTTAGTACTTTTCAGTTTTTCTTAGTTTTCACATAAGGTCCGGGGTCAGGACAAAAGACAGATTTTTGACAAATTTCAAAATCTGTCAGATATTGTCCAAATCATTTTTTATTTCATTTCTAGACATGTGAAATGCATGAACTAGTGCAAAAAAGTGTAACAAAATTGGTTTGATTTTTTTTAGTACTTTTCAGTTTTTCTTAGTTTTCACATAAGGTCCGGGGTCAGGACAAAAGACAGATTTTTGACAAATTTCAAAATATGTCAGATATTGTCCAAATCATTTTTTATTTCACTTATAGACATGTGAAATGCATGAACTAGGGCAAAAAAGTGTAACAAAATTGATTTGATTTTTTTTTAGTACTTTTCAGTTTTTCTTAGTTTTCACATAAGGTCCGGGGTCAGGACAAAAGACAGATTTTTGACAAATTTCAAAATCTGTCAGATATTGTCCAAATTATTTTTTATTTCACTTCTAGACATGTGAAATGCATGAACTAGGGCAAAAAAAGTGAAAAAAAATTGGTCTGATTTTTTTTAGTACTTTTCAGTTTTTCTTAGTTTTCACATAAGGTCCGGGGTCAGGACAAAAGACAGATATTTGACAAATTTCAAAATCTGTCAGATATTATCCAAATCATTTTTTATTTCATTTCTAGACATGTGAAATGCATGAACTAGTGCAAAAAAGTGTAACAAAATTGGTTTGATTTTTTTTAGTACTTTTCAGTTTTTCTTAGTTTTCACATAAGGTCCGGGGTCAGGACAAAAGACAGATTTTTTACAAATTTCAAAATATGTCAGATATTGTCCAAATCATTTTTTATTTCACTTCTAGACATGTGAAATGCATGAACTAGGGCAAAAAAGTGTAAAAAAAATTGGTTTGATTTTTTTTAGTACCTTTCAGTTTTTCTTAGTTTTCACATAAGGTCCGGGGTCAGGACAAAAGACAGATTTTTGACAAATTTCAAAATCTGTCAGATATTGTCCAAATCATTTTTTATTTCATTTCTAGACATGTGAAATGCATGAACTAGTGCAAAAAAGTGTAACAAAATTGGTTTGATTTTTTTTAGTACTTTTCAGTTTTTCTTAGTTTTCACATAAGGTCCGGGGTCAGGATAAAAGACAGATTTTTGACAAATTTCAAAATCTGTCAGATATTGTCCAAATCATTTTTTATTTCATTTCTAGACATGTGAAATGCATGAACTAGGGCAAAAAAAGTGAATAAAAATTGGTCTGATTTTTTGTAGTACTTTTCAGTTTTTCTTAGTTTTCACATAAGGTCCGGGGTCAGGACAAAAGACAGATTTTTGACAAATTTCAAAATCTGTCAGATATTGTCCAAATCATTTTTTATTTCATTTCTAGACATGTGAAATGCATGAACTAGGGCAAAAAAAGTGAATAAAAATTGGTCTGATTTTTTGTAGTACTTTTCAGTTTTTCTTAGTTTTCACATAAGGTCCGGGGTCAGGACAAAAGACAGAATTTTGACAAATTTCAAAATATGTCAGATATTGTCCAAATCATTTTTTATTTCACGTCTAGACATGTGAAATGCATGAACTAGTGCAAAAAAGTGTAACACAATTGGTTTGATTTTTTTTAGTACTTTTCAGTTTTTCTTAGTTCTCACATAAGGTCTGGGGTCAGGACAAAAGACAGATTTTTGAAAATTTCAAAATATGTCAGATATTGTCCAAATCATTTTTTATTTCACTTATAGACATGTGAAATGCATGAACTAGGGCAAAAAAGTGTAAAAAAATTGGTTTGATTTTTTTTAGTACCTTTCAGTTTTTCTTAGTTTTCACATAAGGTCCGGGGTCAGGATAAAAGACAGATTTTTGACAAATTTCAAAATCTCTCAGATATTGTCCAAATTATTTTTTATTTCACTTATAGACATGTGAAATGCATGAACTAGGGCAAAAAAGTGTGAAAAAATTGGTTTGATTTTTTTTAGTACTTTTCAGTTTTTCTTAGTTTTCACATAAGGTCTGGGGTCAGGACAAAAGACAGATTTTTGACAAATTTCAAAATATGTCAGATATTGTCCAAATCATTTTTTATTTCATTTCTAGACATGTGAAATACAAGAACTAGTGCAAAAAAGTGTAACAAAATTGGTTTGATTTTTTTTAGTACTTTTCAGTTTTTCTTAGTTTTCACATAAGGTCCGGGGTCAGGATAAAAGACAGATTTTTGACAAATTTCAAAATATGTCAGATATTGTCCAAATTATTTTTTATTTCACGTCTAGACATGTGAAATGCATGAACTAGTGCAAAAAAGTGTAACAAAATTGATTTGATTTTTTTTTAGTACTTTTCAGTTTTTCTTAGTTTTCACATAAGGTCCGGGGTCAGGACAAAAGACAGATTTTTGACAAATTTCAAAATCTGTCAGATATTGTCCAAACCATTTTTTTTTCATTTCTAGACATGTGAAATGCATGAACTAGGGCAAAAAAAGTGAAAAAAAATTGGTCTGATTTTTTTTAGTACTTTTCAGTTTTTCTTAGTTTTCACATAAGGTCCGGGGTCAGGACAAAAGACAGATTTTTGACAAATTTCAAAATCTGTCAGATATTGTCCAAATCATTTTTTATTTCATTTCTAGACATGTGAAATGCATGAACAAGTGCAAAAAAGTGTAACAAAATTGGTTTGATTTTTTTTAGTACTTTTCAGTTTTTCTTAGTTTTCACATAAGGTCCGGGGTCAGGATAAAAGACAGATTTTTGACAAATTTCAAAATCTCTCAGATATTGTCCAAATTATTTTTTATTTCACTTCTAGACATGTGAAATGCATGAACTAGGGCAAAAAAGTGTGAAAAAATTGGTTTGATTTTTTTTAGTACTTTTCAGTTTTTCTTAGTTTTCACATAAGGTCTGGGGTCAGGACAAAAGACAGATTTTTGACAAATTTCAAAATATGTCAGATATTGTCCAAATCATTTTTTATTTCATTTCTAGACATGTGAAATACATGAACTAGTGCAAAAAAGTGTAACAAAATTGGTTTGATTTTTTTTAGTACTTTTCAGTTTTTCTTAGTTTTCACATAAGGTCCGGGGTCAGGATAAAAGACAGATTTTTGACAAATTTCAAAATATGTCAGATATTGTCCAAATCATTTTTTATTTCACGTCTAGACATGTGAAATGCATGAACTAGTGCAAAAAAGTGTAACAAAATTGATTTGATTTTTTTTAGTACTTTTCAGTTTTTCTTAGTTTTCACATAAGGTCCGGGGTCAGGACAAAAGACAGATTTTTGACAAATTTCAAAATCTGTCAGATATTGTCCAAATCATTTTTTATTTCATTTCTAGACATGTGAAATGCATGAACTAGGGCAAGAAAGTGTAAAAAAATTGGTTTGATTTTTT